>NC_060129.1:202356157-202674305 GCF_021461395.2 Schistocerca americana | reverse complement strand
CTCACGGGGTCCCGTGTTCGATTACCGGCGGGGTTACGGAGTTTTTCCTGCCTCGAGATGACTGGGTCTTGTTGTCTTCATCATCATCATCATCATCATTCATCCGCATTACGGTCGGAGGAAGGCAATGGCAAACCACTTCCACTACGGTGATGTGCGTCTCCTGCATCGTCCCCTACGCTCCTCGGAGTATGGGACCTCATCTCCATCATCATCATCATCATCATCATCACTTTGTACTAGTGGTGGGCAGGAAATCGCGTATCTGTTAGAAATCACAGTGATTGAGAAGTCACAGATATCACAATAACAACTTTACAAAATCTAACTGCGATTTCAGTCACAGTTAGCAGTCGCAAGTAGCATTTCACATTCAACGCCGTGAGCCATCTGTTGGCCGAATTCCATACTCCTTTCTGCGATTTCAGTGACAAGTCGCAGCTAGAAATCGCAAGTAGCAACTAAAAAGCGCAGTTAACATTGCCATCTGTAGGCCAAAGTTCGTACTACGCTCGTCTCTGCGACACGCTATCGAGTGAAACTGCGATTTGCGTGACAAGTCGCAACTAAGAGTCGCAAGTAGCAACCAAAAAGCGCAGTTAACATACTTTTCCTAGTGTCATCTGTTGACCGACGTACGTACTTCGTTATGAGAGCCTTGTGCCTCACGAGATCGATGTGCTGTGTGTGCATATGAAGGGCTTATTTCAATTGTGGTACAAGTCCATTTTTGTTCATTTTGAGATACAGAGTCGTAAAGTTACATGACCGCTGAAAAATCTGCGGTTGAGATACCAGAAATATTCAAGCATATGGCTTCTTGCTAGAGATGAACCTTTATTTATGTTTGTTTGGATCATTAATTTCAGAAGCATTATAGACAGAAAAGTGGAGGTAATGGACTTGTACCACTATTGAAATAAGCCCTTCATATTACATGACGACATGCACATTCAGCATCAGTTATGGTTGGTCAAATACTGCTGTGACTCTGAATGTATTATATTAATAAGAAGCAACATTGCCTTTTTCTCCTGAAAATATCAAGTAACGTAACAAATGTGTTCGATTCTGCTTCCAATATGACAGTTTTGGTTAATACTCCACATGCCTACAGAACTTTGCAATGTTAACACAGCAGAACTCAGACATCTGTATAAGTGTAGTGAAATGAAAACATATGAATGCCTCACTTTTGTTCCGACACAGTTCAAGACTCGGGAGAAAAGTTTTGCACCTGGTGTTCTACATGGCAACTTCACACACAAGAACTTTTTGCCGACACTACTACCACCTACATAAGTAAGCTTTTCCTGTGCTACTTTCAAGTAATGCACTTAAGCTATTCCCTATTTAATTGGAAGATCTGTACTTCCCACTTTCACATCATCAGCCTCAAAATGCATATTGTAGACTTCGGGATATGTTACAGATCAGTGTCACACCAAGACTGTGGAGAAAGGGGGGGGGGAGGGGCGGCATGTCACTCTCCAACAAGTGTTTACCAATAAATAAGTGGCGGAAAATTACGGGTATTGGGCGGCTTAACATGTGGAAAACGAGATTTTTATTATTCACTCACTGTATTTAACATTTATTATGCCTTTAAAATCGCACAACAACTTCAATAAAACACAGTTTAATCATTCACACACTTATTTCACAATTATTTCACTTTTAAACTGCAAATCCTCTAACAGCTGTCTTGAATCTTCACGAGTCTCTCTCAACAGCCTTGATGTGGATAGATACGTACAGTAACCAGTAATCAGAGTCAGAACTGCGTCTGCAAAAACACAAGGATTATTAAACAATGTTTGCTGTCACTAATTACTAGCAATATAATTGACAGAGTAGATTGCTAATATTCGCTATAATGAATGTCACATTTGCAAGAACGATCTCACTGAAGTAATTAAGTCCATCGAAACGCTTAGAAACTAACCTCTCGTCTGACGAAAACGGTCTAAAGACGCAGTGGCAATTTCTTCTGATCAGTTGACAATGATATTTTGAGTTATCACTTTAGTGAGTGACTGAAATGTAGTTCAGGTACCTGTGAGCATAACAATATGTTAGAATTCATTTTCTAAACACGAACTATCACGGTACTGTACGGCTACTTACATATTAATTACACTATTAATATTTTCACAGTTGTTTCTTTAATACAAAATTAAAGCCAACGGAAGAAACAACGTAAAACATACTTGCCAATGACAGGTTTGTTGCGATGCAATTTTCTGTGTTGACAGATGTAACTTTTTCATACGGTGGTAAGTAGCAGAAGTCGCAGAAGTAGCAGAAGTAGCAGAAATCGCAGAAATAGCAGTGGCGGAGGGATACACGACCTATGTTCCTTAACTGCGACAAATCACAGTTAAGAATAACAGATACTGAAAAGTAGCATTCACAGAAATCACTGATATCGGAAAATCGCAGTTTAGCCCATCACTACTTCGTATATTCAAATTCATTTTTGTGTCAGGTTGGTATTTGAGAAATGTGTGGAACTTACAGCCGCAACAGAGCTGTGGGAAAATTTAATTTTGAACAGAAATATGTGGAGTTCAACGCTACACTGGTGCGAAATACAGACTAACCGGCACATCAAACAATTCGACTGCGAGAAAGTAACCTGTCTCCAGTGAAATTTACGTACGCCATTTGAAATATTATGGAAATGGAAGAGGATGTAGATGAAGACGGTATGGGAGATATGATACTGCGTGAAGAGTTTGACAGAGCACTGAAAGACCTGAGTCGAAACAAGGCCCCGGGAGTAGACAACATTGCATTGGAACTACTGACGGCCATGGCAGAGCCAGTCCTGGCAAAACTCTACCATCTGGTGAGCAAGTTGTATGAGACAGGCGAAATACACTCAGACTTCAAGAAAAATATAATAATTTTTATCCCAAAGAAAGCAAGTGATGACAGATGTGAAAATTACCGAACCAGCAGTTTAATAAGCCACGGCTACAAAATACTAACACGAATTATGTACAGACGAATGGAAAAACTGATAGAAGCCGAAGATCAGTTTGGATTCCATAGAAATGTTGGAACATGTCAGGCAATACTGACCCTAAGACTTACCTTAGAAGAAAGATTAAGGAAAGGCAAACCTACGTTTCTAGCATTTGTAGACTTAGAGAAAGCTTCTGACAATGTTGACTGGAATACTCTCTTTCAAATTCTAAAGGTGGCAGGGGTAAAATACAGGGAGCGAAAGGCTATTTACAATTTGTACAGAAACCAGATGGCAGTTATAGGAGTCGAGGGGCATGAAAGGGAAGCAGTGGTTGGGAAGGGAGTGAGACAGGGTTGTAGCCTCGCCCCGATGTTGTTCAATCTGTATATTGAGCAAGCAGTAAAGGAAACAAAAGAAAATTTCGGAGTAGGTATTAAAATCCATGGAGAAGAAATAAAAACTTTGAGGTTCGCCGATGACATTGTAATTCTGTCAGAGACAGCAAAGGACTTGGAAGAGCATTTGAACGGTATGGACCGTGTCTTGAAAGGAGGATATAAGATGAACATCAACAAAAGCAAAACGAGCATCATGGAATGTAGTCGAATTAAGTCGGGTGATGCTGAGGGAATTAGGTTAGAAAATGAGACACTTAAAATAGTAAAGTAGTTTTCCTGTTCGGGGAGCAGAATAACTGATGATGGTCGAAGTAGAGTGGATAAAAAATGTAGACTGGCAATGGCAAGGAAAGCGTTTCTGAAGAAGAGGAATTTGTTAACATCGAGTATAGATTTAAGTGTCAGAATGTCGTTTCTGAAAGTATTTGTATGGAGTGTAGCCATGTATGGAAGTGAAACATGGACGATAAATAGTTTGGACAAGAAGAGAATAGAAGCTTTTGAAATGTGGTGCTACAGAAGAATGCTGAAGATTAGATGGGTAGATCACGTAACTAATGAGGTGGTATTGAATAGAATTGGGGAGAAGAGGAGTTTGTGGCACAACTTGACAAGAAGAAGGGACTGGTTGGTTGGACATGTTCAGAGGCATCAAGGGATCACAAATTTAATATTGGGAGGGCAGCGTGGAGGCTAAAAATCGTAGAGGCAGACCAAGAGACGAATACACTAAGCAGATTCAGAAGGGTGTAGGTTGCAGTAGGTACGGAGAGATGAAGCAGCTTGCACAGGATAGAGTAGCATGGAGAGCTGCATCAAACCAGTCTCAGGACTGAAGACCACAACAACAACAAATGTATAAGCTTAGGGACTGATTACCTTAGCAGTTACGTCCCATAAGATTTCACACACATTTAGGGACTGCAGTTTGTAAGTTTATTAGTGTTTACCTTAGCTCGTGGTGTTGCGGTAGCGTTCTCGCTTCCCGGGCACAGGGTCCCGTGTTCGATTACAGGGTCCCTCATCCCCATCCCCATCCCCATCATCACTTTGTATATTCAAATTCATTTTTGTGTCAGGTTGGTATTTGAGAAATGTGTGGAACTTACAGCCGCAACATAGCTGTGTGAAATTTTAATTTTGAACAGAAATATGTGGAGTTCAACGCTACACGGCCGCGAAATACAGACTAACCGGCACATCAAACAATTCGACTGCGAGAAAGTAACCTGTCTCCAGTGAAATTTACGTACGCCATCTGACTACAAAACAAAATATATAAAAGATTAAAATACTGGCCCTGAATATTGCTAATCTTTATCTTTAGTCTTGTAAACAATCACCGTACGAGAGCTGTTATTGAAATTACTCAGCAAACGAACATAAAAATTACCCTACCTCACTTTCGGTTAAAACTACTCTTTGCAAGATAGCACTTTACTGAAATGTTTTACTGGTATTAAGCCTCCGAACTGGTATGGTGTTTCCACAGATATACTCCGTCAGTCACTTTGCCTTACGGTGGACATGAACTTTGATAGTAATTAAATTTGTTGACCTACCTGTGCACACAGAACGCTCTCCTGCTATGCTACTTGTTGCTACTAGAAATATCATGTGTCCGTTGAAAATCAAATTTCATTTGCCGTACTTCCGATGTCCGATGCAAGATGGTATCTTACCAATTCTTATAGAATGCTCCTGACATATACAACTCCAGATGCTACGGTCGCAGGTTCGAATCCTGGCTCGGGCATGGTTGTGTGTGATGTCCTTAGGACATCTGGTGACCTCAGATGTTAAGTCCCACAGTGCTCAGAGCCATTTGACTCATTTTGAACAACTCGAGATTTGCAAAGCCATTGTTCAACCAGAGTCAGAAAGTAAATCAAAATGGGCAACTAATCTTCACGATTGATAACCGACAGCAAAAACTCCACGTTTAACTGTGCTTCATTAAACCATAACAACAATATGCCCTTTCATAAAGTTCTCACACCTACACAAGTTACCGAAAAATGTTTCTTAATGACTCCTCTGTGTACAGTTGCATTCCTCGATACTTGCTTCAACTATAAGACAAGGACATAAGTTGCATTATAATATTTCTACAGCAAGCTTCAACCTTACGCAATGTTCTAACAATAAGAAACTACACGGTAACAAATATAAAAAAACTGGATTAGCTTAAAAGTTGACTTTTATCATTCTTCCATTAATATTATGGGAGCCTTTATATTTTACGAAGTAACAGCTTTTTCAAGAGATGAGAAAACATTTTATTTTCCAAGCACAGATCAAAAACTCACAAGAATAAACAACTCGTAACCAAGCCGACTACGGCAAAGATAAATATCTATCAGCTGCAGCTTTCACCCGCTGTTTTTGGCGCCGTGGATAAATGACGTCGCCACAATATCTTTTCTAAAAATATATGCTTAAAAGATCATTTTTAAGTAATGCTGCCTCCATTACACGGCGGGCCAGCCTCCATCTTTTTTTGAACGAAGTTCATCGCCGCATTGTCCGACACGCATTGCTAACCTCTAACTTACTCTAACATCTCTGGCCTCAAACATAGAGTAAACATCTCTGGAGTCAGCATTCACATGCGCAGAACAGATTTTGTGTTGTCAACATACATCACCGGCTTGGTCACGTGTTTTCGGGACGTCGTGTTTTTGTCCGTATAGCGCCCTGTATATTTCGAATGTCACTACATCCCTAGTACAGATGGATTCTTTTCGTACGTGTCGTGGATTTTATATATATATTGCGCAGACATTTTAACAGTATCCATTTGATACCGGAAATAAACCAGCTATGTAAATTTTAAGGGCAACTGATATTGTATGCTGCTTCTTTGCGATAGGTGTCACAGTTCAGATGCACTCGATTTTTGGTAGTTTTCGGTATGATGCGGCACTTTATAGTATTACAGAGCCTGGCGTACATTTTTGCAGTGATAGTCTTGCAAAACGACAGTACGCTAGTACTTTTGCAAGTGTCCGAAAAAACACCGAATTTGCCACACATTAGCGATTATATCCCTGCTAATTCGTCTTTTTTGTGCTATTTCTGCGTATTTATTTTCTCGTTTTTGCGACCTAAAGCACAATTTTCCTTCCTGGTGCACTTTGAAGTGTTTATTTAACGCATTTTACGTACTTGCTCCCAGTTTATTAAATAAATAGTAGCCTGAGTAATCTATATACATAATCGACAACTCATCGATAAATGCATGGAGGATAGTATTTACTGAAATAACTAACCATTCCTTTTCCTGTTTCACTAGCAAATTTACGAGAGGAAGCGATTGTTTGTAAGCTTTTGTACGAGCCGTAATATCTATTATACAGGGTGAGTCACCTAACGTTACCGCTGGATATATTTCGTAAACCGATTCCACAGACCGAACGTGAGGAGAGGGGCTAGTGTAATTGGTTAATACAAACCATAAAAAAATGCACGGAAGTATGTTTTTTAACACAAACCTACGTTTTTTTAAATGGAACCACGTTAGTTTCGTTAGCACATCTGAACATATAAACAAATACGTAATCAGTGCCGTTTGTTGCATTGTAAAATGTTAATTACATCCGGAGATATTGTAACCTAAAGTTGACGTTTGAAACCTCCGGCGTTCAGTTGCGTGTTGTAACAAACACGGGCCACGGTCGGCGAGCAGCATCTGCAGGGACATGTTTACGATGACGACAGTGTTTACGAGTGAGGCTGTAGTGCACTGTTGTGGTTTGGTCTAGCTGTCGCAGTGTCCGCATGTAGCGCTTGCTGCTATTGTTATTCTGCATTCGTCTCCGCACGCAGACCAACTGTAGTACACCGTGTTAACAGACGTCTGTGATATTGTAGTGTTGTAGGAACTGTGACCATGGTGTATTCGAACTCTGAAACGGCGGAAGTGATACTCATCTATGGCGAGTGTCGACGAAATGCAGCGGAAGCCTGCAGGGTGTATGCAGAACGGTACCCGGACAGAGAGCATCCAACGTGCCGCACATTGCAAAACATCTACCGCCAACTGTATGCAACAGGTATGGTCGTAGCACGCAAACGGATCCGTAACAGGCCCGTCACAGGAGAAGCGGGTACAGTTGGTGTGTTAGCTGCTGTTGCCATGAACCCACACATGAGTACACGGGACATTGCGAGAGCCGGTGGACTGAGTCAAAGTAGTGTCATGCGCATACTGCATCGTCACCGCTTTCACCCGTTTCATGTGTCGCTACATCAGCAATTACATGGTGATGACTTTAATCATCGAGTGCAATTCTGTCAATTGGCATTAACAGAGAATGCGTTGCAGTTCTACCTGTTTACCGATGAAGCGGGCTTCAAAAACCACGGGGCAGTGAATCTACGGAACATGCATTACTGGTCCGTGGACAATCCTCGCTGGCTCAGACAGGTAGAGCGACAGCGACCGTGGACTGTAAATGTATGGTGCGGAATTATTGGCGACCACCTCATTGGTCCTCACTTCATTGCAGGGGCCCAAACAGCTGCAACATACATCGCGTTTCTACAGAATGATCTGCCAACGTTGCTCGAAAATGTCCCACTGGAAACGCGTCGACGTATGTGGTATCAGCATGATGGTGCACCTGCACATTCCGCAATTAACACTAGGCTGACCCTTGACAGGATGTTCGACGGGCGTTTCATAGGACGTGAAGGACGCATAAATTGGCCTGCCCGTTCTCCTGATCTTACACCTCTGGACTTCTTCCTGTGGGGTACGCTAAAGGAGAATGTGTACGGTGATGTGCCTACAACCCCAGAGGATATGAAACAACGTATTGTGGCAGCCTGCGGCGACATTACACCAGATGCACTGCGGCGTGTACGACATTCATTACGCCAGAGATTGCAATTGTGTGCAGCAAATAATGGCCACCACATTGAACATCTATTAGCCTGACATGTCGGCACACACCCTATTCCACTCCGTAATTGAAAACGGAAACCACGTGTGTACGTGTACCTCACCCCTCATGGTAATGTACATGTGCGTCAGTGAAAAAGACCAATAAAAAGGTGTTAGCATGTGGACGTAATGTGCTGTTCCAGTCTCTTCTGTACCTAAGGTCCATCACCGTTCCCTTTGGATCCCTACGTAATTCGGTGCTCTCCGATACACACGATCCAACAGCGGAGGAGTGGTACTCAAGCGTCAACTTTAGGTTACAATATCTCCGGATGTAATTAACATTTTACAATGCAACAAAAGGCACTGATTACGTATTTGTTTATATGTTGAGATGTGCTAACAAAACTAACGGGGTTCCATTTTAAAAAAAACGTAGGTTTGTGTTAAAAAACATACTTCCGTGCATTTTTGTATGGATGGTTTGTATTAAGCAATTACACTAGCCCCTCTCCTCACGTTCGGTCTGTGGAATCGATTCGTCAGTATTTGATGTGGTTTACGAAATATATCCAGCGGTAACGTTAGGTGACTCACCCTGTATAGTCATAAAATCGTAGAAAAATAGGTCTACAGAATCAAGCCTTCATTATAATGCGTCTCGAAATTTTTAAACATAGTACCCATGAAAAGTTACTATCCCTCCTTTTCGCTTATTTTTCTTTGCATCCGTAGCAACAACAGTAATTCACCATCGCTATTACACTATCAACAAACGGTGAAACACAACAAAAACTCTTCACATTATAAACTTCAAACGCTGCAGAAAGCACACACGCACAGGTAAGTCCCGAAAACACGTGACAATCCTGGTTTAATGTTGACAACATGCGCAGAACGCAATGCTCACTCCAGAGATATTTACTCTATGGCCTCAAACGCAGTCTAACAAAGAATACGATTACATCGATATTACAGAGTACATTTATCAAATTCTCGTCTTCATACGCATTTGTAGCCAGAAGTTCTTGAAAATCCTCATGGCAAATCGAACAGTATCCTCTTCCAAACCTGCCAAATGTCGGTGTGGACGGAATGTACGCACTTTATGGCAGTGGTACAAATTACGAGCCGGTACAATACAGTAAAGTCTGCCCTATTCCAATCCCTGTCTTTCCCCTACACTGTTCACCCTCTGCAACCCACTTCAGTGCCGTTAAAGTTATTCCCTTCATGTCTTAAAACAGGTCCCATCATTCTGTCCCTTCTTCTGGTCAGTGTTTCCTATGTATTCCGTTCCTCGCCGATTCTATGCGAAGCTCCTCATCCTTACCTTATCGATCCACCTAATTTGCATCACTCTTCTATAGCACCACATCTCAATACATCAATTCTTTTCCGATTTTCCCACAGTCCATGCTTCACTACCACACAACGCTGTGCTCCAGACATACATTATCAAAACTTTCTTCCTCGGCCGATGTTTGATACTAGTAGACTTGTTTCGAATTTGCTTTTTATGCTTTTGTGAGGCGTGTGTGATTTCGCTCCCGAGGCATCAGAATTCCTCAATTTCGTGAGTACGAAGTATACTCACCTACGTTGACCCCAATCTTCTGACTAATCTCAACCTGCTATTCCTCATTACTATCGTGTTTCTTTCTTTTACTCTCAATCCATACTCTCTATTGATTAGGCTGTTAATTTCATTCAACAGATGCTGCAGTTCTTCTCTGCGACTGAGACTACCAATGAGATCACCGAATACGCTATGATGATTGATATCCTTTCAACCAGAATTTGCCGGCCGGTGTGGCGGAGCGGTTCTAGGCGCTACAGTCTGGAACCGCGGGACTGCTACGGTCGCAGGTTCGAATCCTGCCTCTGGCTTGGATGTGCGTGATGTCCTTAGGTTAGTTAGGTTTACGTAGTTCTAGGGGACTGATGACCTCAGATGTTGAGTCCCATGGTGCTCAGAGCCATTTGAACCATGTTCAGAAAAAGGCTCTGAGCACTATGGGACTTAATTTCTGAGTCCATCAGTGCCCTAAACTACTTAAACCTAACTAACCTAAGTACATAACACACATCCATGCCTGAGGCAGGATTCGAACCTGCGACCGTAGCGGTCCCGCGGTTCCAGACTGCAGCGCCGAGAACCGCTCCGCCACATCGGCCGGCGAACCATTTTCAACCAGAATTTTAATCCCACTCCTCTATTTCTGTCATTGCTCTTTTGTACAGATTTAACAGTAGTGGCACAGTCTAGTAAATACAGCCACGGCACACACTGGCCCAACTCCAGCGCTCCAAGTGCCGAAAGAACAGACTGTAACATGCGTCGTCAGGATAATGTTTGTTTTTAATGAGTTTATATTTAACTAATGAATTGGTTGTTACAGTTGTGCCTTAGTAAATTACCAAGTGACATGAATTAACCGTGAAATACATTTAAAACCAGTCGAATATCGCTAGTTCAGTGAGACAAGCCACAAGTTATTCATCAAGAAGGTCAGATAATGCACCGAAGACCCAAAGAAACTGCTGCACCTGCCTGATATCGTGTAGGCTCCAGCGAGCAGTCAAAAGTGCCGCAACACGACGTGGCGCGGACTCGACTGATGTCTGGAGTAGTGCTGGAGGGAACTGACACCACGAATCCTGCTGGGCTGTCCATGAATCCGTAAGAGCACGAGGAAGTGAAGAGATCCTGTAGTGAAGTGGAAGTGGATGGTTCCTGTGAATTATTATGGGTGGAGGTTACACTAAACAACCGAACTAGGTTAATAATTGGCTCCTTTTACCGACCTCCCGACTCAGCAGCATTAGTGGCAGAACAACTGAGAGAAAATTTGGAATACATTTCACATAAATTTTCTCAGCATGTTATAGTCTTAGGTGGAGATTTCAATTTACCAGATATAGACTGGGACACTCAGATGTTTAGGACGGGTGGTAGGGACAGAGCATCGAGTGACATTATACTGAGTGCACTATCCGAAAATTACCTCGAGCAATTAAACAGAGAACCGACTCGTGGAGATAACATCTTGGACCTACTGATAACAAACAGACCCGAACTTTTCGACTCTGTATGTACAGAACAGGGAATCAGTGATCATAAGGCCGTTGCAGCATCCCTGAATATGGAAGTTAATAGGAATATAAAAAAAGGGAGGAAGGTTTATCTGTTTAGCAAGAGTAATAGAAGGCAGATTTCAGACTACCTAACAGATCGAAACGAAAATTTCTGTTCCGACACTGACAATGTTGAGTGTTTATGGAAAAAGTTCAAGGCAATCGTAAAATGCGTTTTAGACAGGTACGTGCCGAGTAAAACTGTGAGGGACGGGAAAAACCCACCGTGGTACAACAACAAAGTTAGGAAACTACTGCGAAAGCAAAGAGAGCTCCACTCCAAGTTTAAACGCAGCCAAAACCTCTCAGACAAACAGAAGCTAAACGATGTCAAAGTTAGCGTAAGGAGGGCTATGCGTGAAGCGTTCATTGAATTCGAAAGTAAAATTCTATGTACCGACTTGACAGAAAATCCTAGGAAGTTCTGGTCTTACGTTAAATCAGTAAGTGGCTCGAAACAGCATATCCAGACACTACGGGATGATGATGGCATTGAAACAGAGGATGACACGCGTAAAGCTGAAATACTAAACACCTTTTTCCAAAGCTGTTTCACAGAGGAAGACCGCACTGCAGTTCCTTCTCTAAATCCTCGCACAAACGAAAAAATGTCTGACATCGAAATAAGTGTCCAAGGAATAGAAAAGCAATTGGAATCACTCAAGAGAGGAAAGTCCACTGGACCTGACGGGATACCAATTCGATTCTACACAGAGTACGCGAAAGAACTTGCCCCCCTTCTAACAGCCGTGTACCGCAAGTCTCTAGAGGAACGGAGGGTTCCAAATGATTGGAAAAGAGCACAGGCAGTCCCAGTCTTCAAGAAGGGTCGTCGAGCAGATGCGCAAAACTATAGACCTATATCTCTTACGTCGATCTGTTGTAGAATTTTAGAACATGTTTTTTGCTCGAGTATCATGTCATTTCTGGAAACCCAGAATCTACTATGTAGGAATCAACATGGATTCCGGAAACAGCGATCGTGTGAGACCCAACTCGCCTTATTTGTTCATGAGACCCAGAAAATATTAGATACAGGCTCCCAGGTAGATGCTATTTTTCTTGACTTCCGGAAGGCGTTCGATACAGTTCCGCACTGTCGCCTGATAAACAAAGTAAGAGCCTACGGAATATCAGACCAGCTGTGTGGATGGATTGAAGAGTTTTTAGCAAACAGAACACAGCATGTTGTTATCAAAAAAAAAAAAAAAAAAGACACGTAAAGTGCCCTCCGCCACACACCGTTGGGTGGCTTGCGGAGTATCAATGTCGATGTAGATGTAGATGTAGATCTCCTCTGAACAGCACGTTGCAAGGCATACCGAATATGCTCAATAATGTTCACGTCTGAGGAGTTTAGTGGCCAGCTGAAATGTTTAAACTCAGAAGGGTGTTCCTGTAACCACTCTGTGGCAGTTCTGGGTGTGTGGGGTGTCGCATTGTCCTGCTGGAATTGGCCAAGTCCGTCGGAATGCACAATAGACGAGAATGGATGCAGGTGATCAGACAGGATGCTTACGTACGTGTCACCTGTCGGAGTCGTATCTAGACGTATCAGGGGTCCCATATCACTGCAACTACAAACGTCCCACGCCATTACAGAGCCTCCACCAGCTCGAACCATTCCCTGCTGCCATGCAGAGTCCATGGACTCATGGTTACTTACTTACTCGTTCGGCATCACAGAGGCATAATTTACAGTATTCTTATCACTATATACTAAAAAAGAAAACAATATAATTCTACACTATATAGATATGTTTTTGAGCCACTCTATGGCTGAGTCACTGAGTCTATGTATGTCCATGAGTTCACCACCATAGCCATACACTTTGCACACGAGTAGATGGTCCATTGTCTGTATTTCACCCCACTCACATACACCGCTGTCTGCCAGGCCCCACTTGTTCATCGGGTGTTTACATCTCCAAACACTCGTTCTGACCCGGTTTAGAGCTGTCCATACTCTTCTTGGTAGGTTGAAGCCATCAATCTTCTTGTTCGGATCGTGTACTAAATTTTTGTTCTTAAATTCACTTGCCGACCATACTTCGTTCCAGGCCGTTCTCGGCTCAAAGGCTTGTAGTTCTTCACCGATTTTCCAAAAAGGTGATCTGGATTTAAGCCTGTTTGTCGGTGTCATGATGATTTCTCCATACCCGTACGCGTCCATCCGTTTGATAAAATTTGAAACTTGACCAGGCAACATCTTTCCAGTCATCAACAGTCCAATGCCGGTGTTGACCTTCCCAGGCGGGGCGTAAAGCTCTGTGTCGTGCAGTCATCAAGGGTACACCAGAGGGCCTTCTGCTCTGAAAGCCCATAATGACGATGTTTCGTTGAATGGTTCTCACGCTGACACTTGTTGATGGCCCAGCATTGAAATCTGCAGCAATTTATGGAAGGTTTGCACTTCTCTCGCGTTGAACGATTCTCTTCAGTCGTCGTTGGTCCCATTCTTTCAGGATATGGTGGCAGCGATGTCGGACATTCGACGTATTACCGGATTCCTGGTATTCACGGTACACTCGTGAAATGGTCGTACGGGGAAATCCCCATTTCATCGCTAACTCGGAGATGCTGTTTCCCAACGCTCGTGCGTCGGCCGTAACACCACGTTCAAACTCCCTCAAATCTTCATAACCTGCCATTGTAGCAGCAGTAACCGATCTAACAACTGCGCCAGACACTTGTTGTCTTATACGGGCGTTGCCGAACGCAGCGCCGTATTCTGCCTGTTGATATAGCTCTGTATTTCAATACGAAAGCCTATACCAGTTTCTTTGGCGCTTCAGTGCATAGACAAATATTTCATGCATGCGAAGCCTATATTTCAGTTATTATTATTATCATCGGCAGTCTGCTTGACGCTTCAACATTTTTCAGAGAGTCTAATGATTCATCTGTTCTTACGCTGCACTCAGCTTTCTAATACGGGAATATTTTTGTACATGTAATTATTTTTGCTTCGGAAGCGAATGTGTCGGTGATTCTTGCCGTTCGTGAATCAAATGTAGGACATATTGTGGAACTGGTTTCTTCTGTGTTGGGAAAACATTTAAATTGGTTTTGACGATTTGTTATCACGTTTGTGTAGTTTTCTCTTAAGCTACGGGTGTGGTGACGTACTTCGTAGGCTAAATAATTCAGATGTTAGATTCCATAGATGTCTTACGTTACAAATTCAATTATTTGTCTGAAAGTGTAGCGAATAAAATTCTGATTTATTGGGTAGAAATACAGTGTCTTTCTGCAAAAGATCAGGTCTTCTGGTGTTAACTAACAGTTTATTGTTATTAAAGGAAAAAGACATTATTCATTAAATAACTCTACGTTACACGAGAACCGTAAATAAACTGTCCTCTAATATACCGTTCCGTACATTCGACGGCCAAATTTAGAAAGCCAAATAATCATAAATGTGATGTTATTTTGTAGCTCGTACGGAAAGATATAACTGTTCATTCTTCCCGCGCGCTATACGAGATTGGAGTAATAGAAAAATGTGAAGGTGGTCCAATGAACCCTCTGCCAGGCACTTAAATGTGATTTGCAAAGCATCCATGTAGATGTAGATGTAGATGTTTATAGCGCGACGTAGACTCCCTATTAAAAAATTTTTGTCAGGAATCACGATAGATGTGACGACTTGCATTGATCCGTTATCGTATTCAGCAGTGTCGCTCGCTGACCGCTTGGGGCGGTGCTATCGCTATAACAAAAGCAAGTCGCAGTGTCGGGACTGTTACGTTAGACTGTGGTAGTGGCGGTAGATTACATCCTCACTCTTATTGGTTCCAGTACTTTGTTCTGTCTTTCAAACCTAGTGAAAAACATACATTCATTATTTAGTAACAGTGATTGGAAAAGGCAGGAAAAAATGTTTGTGAAACAATGTAGACCCGACTCCCTTCGCTGCAGTTGGCACAACCGCCACAATCGAATGCATTTACAGAGCGTGAATCATATAAAATTTGCACCGCAAAATATTGCGGAAATGGAAAGTGCTCTTGATGTACGGTTTTCACAGAATGGATTGGTAGTCGGGAATCATATTGTTAGCCAGTCAACGGATTGTAATAATACGTAGAGTATATTTTGTGCAGACGCACTTCTTTAACCGCAACAGTAACCTCAGACATCAACAAACTAAAAGTACTGTAAATGTGAGTGAATGTTGCAGGATGCTGGTTAGAGTGGTTTGAAGATACCGCATTTTGAAAAGTTCCCACACTGTCACTTGTACAATACTGTGGTAGCCACACACTAAATAACAACACCAGTGCATACACTCAGTTATGTGCCGGACCGAGACTCGAACTCGGGACCTTTGCCAGTATAGAAGTAAAGCTGTGAGGACGGGGCGTGAGTCGTGCTTGGGTAGCTCAGTTGGTAGAGCACTTGCCTGCGAAAGGCAAAGGTCCCGAGTTCGAGTGTCGGTCCGGCACACGGTTTTAATCTGCCAGGACGTTGATTTCACCGCGGACTTCTAGACTGAGCCACACACAACTGATTTCAGCAAAGTGTACCGGCCTGAAGATGACGTCGACGCAACGCCGAAACTAGTAGAGAAGTAACTAAAAAATCTTAAATACAGCTGGAGGAATTTCATTTTTAATCAAAATTGTACCAGGTAAGTTTTCTTTAATTTACGTCTATGGTCACAAACTTTTTTTTTTAACAGATTACGGGTTTCTGTCTATAATGACCATCATCAGGTCTGTTATTACAAAAACAAAGTGCTAATGTACTGCAGCCATAGTGGAATTAGGACTTCCTTTTTATAGTAACAGATCTGATGATAGTTATTATAGACCGAAACCGGTAATCTGTAAACAAAAAGTTCGTGACCATAGACGTAAATTAAAGGAAACTTATTATATATACGGATCACTGTTTTATTCGCAACTATGTCGCAGCTTGTGGAATTTATACCAGCTGTGTCCCACCTTCAACCAGTTTAAATATGGATGTACGAAAATTACGAGTAAGATCGGCGGCATCGCAAAAAATCGGTACGCTTAGAACGCTGATATAATTTTCTGAATAATTTCTGGTAGAGGTTACGAAGGGGGCCTTTCTGGGATTGCAAAATGGGGACGCACACCGTGTTCCAAGAATTCTTCCTTCTTTGCTATTGCTGTCGGAAACAAGCGGGTGCGATGTGAGTAGGTCGCGGCGAAACAATCGATATCTACAGGACCAACTTCGAGATACATCTACATCTACATCCATACTCCGCAAGCCACCTGACTGTGTGTGGCGGAGGGTACCCTGAGTACCTCTATCGCTTCTCCCTTCTATTCCAGTCTCGTATTGTTCGTGGAAAGAAGGATTGTCGGTATGCCTCTGTATGGGCTCTAATCTCTCTGATTTTATCCTCACGGTCTCTTCGCGAGATATACCTAGGAAGGAGCAATATACTGCTCGACTCTTCGGTGAAGGTATGTTCTCGAAACTTCAACAAAAGCCCGTACCGAGCTACTGAGCGTCTCTCCTGCAGAGTCTTCCACTGGAGTTTATCTGTCATCTCCGTAACGCTTTCGCGATTACTAAATGATCCTGTAACGAAGCGGGCTGCTCTCCGTCGGATCTTCTCTGTCTCTTCTATCAACCCTATCTGGTACGGATCCCACACTGCTGAGCAGTATTCGAGCAGTGGGCGAACAAGCGTACTGAAACCTACTTCCTTTGTTTTCGGAATGCATTTCCTTAGGATTCTTCCTGTGTATCTGTCTGGCATCTGCTTTACCGACAATCAACTATATATGATCATTCCATTTTAAATCTCTCCTAATGCGTACTCCCAGATAATTTATGGAATTAACTGCTTCCAGTTGCTGACCTGCTATATTGTAGCTAAATGATAAGGGATCTTTCTTTCTATGCATTCGCAGCACATTACACTTGTCTACAATGAGATTCAATTGCCATTCCCTGCACCGTGCGTCAATTCGCTGCAGATCCTCCTGCATTTCAGTACAATTTTCCATTGTTGCAACCTCTCGATATACTACAGCATCATACGCTAAAAAAAAAAAATGGTTCAAATGGTTCGAAGCAGTATGGGACTTAACATCTACGGTCATCAGTCCCCTAGAACTACTTACACGTAACTAACCTAAGGACATCACACAAATCCATGCCCGTAGCAGGATTCGAACCTGCGACCGTAGCAGCAGCGCGGCTACAGACTGAAGCGCCTAGAACCGCTCGGCCACAACGGCCGGCCATCCGCAAAAAGCCTCACTGAATTTCCGATGTCATCCACAAGGTCATTTATGTATATTGTGAATAGCAACGGTCCCACGACACACCCCTGCGGCACACCTGAAATCACTCTTACTTCGGAAGACTTCTCTCCATTGAGAATGTCATGCTGCGTTCTGTTATCTAGGAACTCTTCAATCCAATCACACAATTGGTCTGATAGTCCATATGCTCTTACTTTGTTCATTAAACGACTGTGGGGAACTGTATCAAACGCCTTGAGGAAGTCGAGAAACACGGCATCTACCTGTGAACCCGTGTCTATGAACCTCTGAGTCTCGTGGACGAATAGCGCAAGCTGGGTTTCACATGACCGTCTTTTTCGAAACCCATGCTGATTCCTACAGAGTAGATTTCTTGTCACCAGAAAAGTCATTATACTCGAGCATAATACGTGTTCCAAAATTCTACAACTGATCGACGTTAGAGATACAGGTGTATCGTTGTGCACATCCGTTCGTCGTCCATTCTAGAAAACGGGGATGACCTGTGCCCTTTTCCAATCCTTTGGAACGCTACGCTCTTCTAGAGACCTACGGCTCTTCTTTTAAAGCGCCAACAATTAAATTTGCAATTTAACGGCGACTAGTGTGTGTACTTTTGCCAACTGAAATACAGTTAATTCGGTCCTTGAGCACGCTCAAAAACTCCGTAATATTTTACTTAAAGAAACCTTCCAGTCATGATTTTTTTGAACAGCATTAACTTTTAATTAATGCAGTTGGGCCAAAGCATCATTCACAATTCATTTTATATGTTTCTACTTTTGTAAACATGAACGACCGACTACTGTTCCAAACGTTTGCTAGTGAGTTTGTGTCTTCGATCACTCAAAACATTTCTATGAGCAGAAAAGGACCGTTCTACATCAGCTGAGGTAACTGGGCAGTATTTCCATTTCGGTGCTACGTTGGCACTTATTGTTTCTGGCAAAAAGTTCACCTGTCCCATTAATAAAACTGTCAATTTGGAACAAGGGTTCAAAGCCTGGGTTATTGTTTAAAATGTTTTGAAACTTTTAAGTTTTCTTGGGAACACCTCCGGCAATGATTAGTTAATTAGAACAATTTTATTCATTAACTGAATAGTTTCATTCAACGCCAAACCGTGAGTTTCAAGCTCTTTAATACTTGGAGGTATGTGGGGTGAAATGAGTACTAATAACGGCAATGTCTTCTTTAATGCCGGAATCGTTAAAAGCTTCCTTGCACTAGCAAACTGCCAAAGCTTTTGCACTATCGAAGTCGTTTACTATCCCTCTAATAGCCTCGAAATGTTCATTGCAAAACAACAGAGCTTCGACCCACGAACCCCAACGAGTTGACACTGGTTCGGGAGGTAAAGGCATATGTGGTAGTTTCTCTTTGTAGGTCTTGATGCGAGCACGGCCTTTAGAAACAGTTTCTTTGTGGATGAAATCAGTTTATTCACATTCTCAAACGTGGAAGTTCTTCGTCAGCAAGGCGATGTACTCCACGAGCAAAGCACGTCACATGAATCAAATTGAGATAAAATACTCGGAGGGCTTTTCCTGCTTTGATAATACAGGGAGCAGCGTCTGAAATAAACACCCTTTAAAATCCATGGAGAAGAAATACAAACTTTGAGGTTCGCCGATGACATTGTAGTTCTGTCAGAGACAGCAAAGGACTTGGAAGAGCAGTTGAACGGAATGGACAGTGTCATGAAAGGAGGATATGAGATGGACATCAACAAAAGCAAAACGAGGATCATGGAATGTAGTCGAATTAACTCGAGTGACGCTGAGGGAATTAGATTAGGAAATGGGACACTTGAAGTAGTAAAGGAGTTTTGCTATTTGGGGTACAAAATAACTGATGATGGTGGAAGTAGAGAAGATGTAAAATGTAGACTGGCAATGACAGGGAAAGCATTTCTGAAGAAGAGAAATTTGTTAACATCGAGTATAGATTTAAGTGTCAGGAAGCCGTTTCTGAAAGTATTTGTATGGAGTGTATCCATACATAGCCTTGTATGGAAGTGAATCATGGACGATAAATAGTTTGGACAATAAGAGAATAGAAGCTTTTGAAATGTTGTGCTACAGAAGAATGCTGAAGATTAGATGCGTAGATCACGTAACTAATGAGGAGATATTGAATAGAATTGGAGAGGAGTTTGTGGCACAGCTTGACTAGAAGAAGGGATCGGTTGGTAGGACACGTTCTGAGGCATCAAGGGATCACCAATTTAGCATTTGAGGGCAGCGTGGAGGGTAAAAATCGTAGAGGGAGACCAGGAGATGAATACACTAAGCAGATTCAGAAGTATGTAGGTTGCATTAGGTACTGGGAGATGAAGCTTGCATAGGATAGAGTAGCATGGAGAGCTTCATCAAAGCAGTCTCAGGACTGAAGACCACAACAACAACCATTTCATTTGCAGAAGAGTCTGCAAATACTTTTCTAATACCCTCATTCACAAATCTGGCGATCGTAGAATGACTTAACTTTTCAAGTTCTTTGCAGGCGGCTAAATAGGAGGAAGAAGGCTCTCCTTTTAAAGCGCCAACAATTAAATTTGCAACGTGATGGCCACGTAGTTTTGTCAGCTGAAATCCAGATAATCCTGTGCTTGAGCTCTTTCATCCACACCTACATCTACGAGATTACTTCGCTATTCACAATAAAGTGCCTGGCAGAGGGTTCAATGAACCACCTTCAAGCTGTCTCTCTACCGTTCCACTCTCGAACGGCGCGCGGGAGAAACGAGCACTTAAATTCTTCTGTGCGAGCCCTGATTTCTCTTATTTTATCTTGCTGCTCATTTCTCCCTATGCAGGAGGGTGCCGACAGAATGTTTTCGCAATCGGAGGAGAAAAGTGGTGATTGAAAACGCAGGAGGAGATCCCCTCGCAACGAAAAAAAGCTTTGTTTTAATGACTGCCACTCCAATTCACGTATCTTGTTTGTGGCACTATCTCCCCTGTTTCGCGATAGTGCAAAACGGGCTGCCCTTCTTTGTACTTTTTCGATGTCATCCGTCAGTTCCACCTGATGCGGATCCCACACCGCACAGCAGTACTCCTGAACAGGGCGGACAAGCGTGGTGTAAGCAGTCTCTTTAGTAGACCTGTTGCACCTTCTAAGTGTTCTGCCAATGAATCGCAGTCTGTGGTTTGCTCTACCCACAATATTATCTATGTGATCGTTCCAATTTACGTTATTTGTAATGGTAATCCCTAAGTATTTAGTTGAATTTACAGCCCTCAGATGTGTGTGACTTACCGTGTAATAGAAATTTAGCTGATTTCTTGTAGTACTCGTGTGAATAACTTTTTCCTTATTCAGGGCCAATTGCCACTTTTCACACAATACAGATGTCATATCTAAATCATTTTGCAAGCCGTTTTGATCATCTGATGACTTTACAAGACAGTAAATGACAGCATCATCTGCAAACAATCTAAGAGGGCTCCTCAGATTGTCTCCTATGTCGTTAATACAGATCGGGAACAATAGAGGGCCTATAACACTTCCTTGGGAAACGCCGGATATTACTTCTGTTTTACTCGATGACTTTCCGTCTCTTACTACGAACTGTGACCTTTCTGACAGGAAATCACGAATCGAGTCGCACAACTGAGGCGATACTCCGTAGGCACGCAGTTTGGTTAGAAGTCGCTTGTGAGGAACGGTGTCGAAAGCGTTCTGGAAATCTAAAAATACAGAATCAATTTGGCATCCCCTTTCATAGCAGTTACTGCTTCATGAGTATAAAGAGATAGTTGTGTTTCACAAGAACGACATTTTCTGAATCCGTGCTGACAACGTGTCAATGAATCTTTTTCTTCGAGGTACTTCATAGTGTTCGAATACAATGTATGTTCCAAAACCCTACTGCAAATCGACGTTAGTGATATGGGCCTGTAATTCAGCTGATTACTCCCACTTCCCTCTTTGGGTATTGGTGTGACTTGAGCAATTTTCCAGTCTTCAGGTACGGTTCTTTCTGTGACCGAGCGGTTGTATATAATTGGTAAATATGGAGCTATTTTATCTGCATACTCTGAGAGGAACCTGACTGGTATACAATCTGGACCGGAGGCCTTGCCTTTATTGAGTGATTTAAGCTGCTTCGTTACACCGAGGATATCTACTTCTATGTTCCTCATGTTGGCGGTTGTTCGTGATTGGAGTTCAGGAGTATTTACTTGGTCGTCTTTGGTGAAGGATTTTTCGGAAAACCGTGTTTAATTGCTTTTGTGGCACTGTCATCAGTGACTTCACCGTTGTTGTCGCGCAATGAAGGTATTGATCGCGTCTTGCCACTGGTGTGCTTTAGGTATGGCCGGAATCTGTTGGGGGGGGGGGGAGGGGGGTGGGTTTCTGCCAGATTTCGAGACAGAGTTTCGTTGTGCAAATTATTGAAATCATCTCGCATTGAAGTGTGCACTATATTTCGAACTTGTGCAAAACTTCGCCAATCTTCGGGATTTTGCGTTCTTTTAAATTTGGCATGCTTTTTTCGCTGCTTCTGCAGCAGCGATCTGACCCGTTTTGTGTACCATGGGGGGATCAGTACCGTCACTTATTAATTTATGTGGTATATATATCTCTCAATTGCTGTCGATACTACCTCTTTGAAATCATTCCACAACTTTCCTACGCATACGTGGTCTGATCGGAAGGAGTGAAGATTGTCTCTTAAAACGGCGTTAAGAGCATTTTTATCAGCTTCTTTAAATAGATGTACTTTGCGTTTCTTTTTGATGGTTGTAGGTGTAACGGTATTAAGCCTAGCAGCAACTGCCTTGTGGTCGCTAATCCCTGTATTCGTCTCGACACTCGCTATATGGCCAAGATTATTTGTTGCTAAGAGGTCAAGTATGCTTTCGCAGCCATTTACGCTTCGAGTGGGCTCATGAACTAATTGTTCAAAATAAATTTTCTGAGAAAGCATTCGGTACAATTTCGGATGACGTTTTATGCCTGCCGCCGGCTTTAGACGTATAATTTTTCCAGCTTATCGAGCGTAGATTGAAGTCACCGCCGACTATAATTGTATGAACGGGGTACCTATTTGAAATGAGACACAAGTTTTCTTCGAGCTGTTCAGTAACTGTATCCTCCGAGTGGGGGCTCGGTAAAACGATCCAATTAATAGTTTAGTCCGATTGTCATTGCGTGTGTGTTCCAGAAAATTTGCCTAAATTGTCGGTGTGTAATTTTTACGCAATGTTGTTTCACCTGGTGTATTTTGATTTAAGCAATATTTGCGCAGGAAGCATTTGAGGATAGGGTTTGTAAGTTCGTGTAGAGGAATATTGCATAGATCCACGTTAAATCGACTTTTTGGTTACCTTTGGATAAATCCCTGATAATGCGACTTGCTGTTGTCAGAAGTTGTCGTGGTCCTTTCTTCTGCATTCGCGCGATATGAAGACTTGCCTTGACATGCTGGTCTATTTGAAACTTTCTTGTGCGCGAAAGGTTTTTCTCGCAAACTCGACAATAGAAAAAGATTCCGTTATATGTACGAGGGTCGCTCCAAAAGAAATGCACACTATTTTTTAAAAAATCCATCTTTTGTTCTACATGTTTGAAAGTTTCACAGTGTGTAGCTACATCCTTTAGGAACAATATTTTCATTTCTCCACATAATTTTCGTCCCTCTCAACTGCCTTACGCCATCTTGGAACCAGCGCCTGTATAATTCTGGACCAACCTGTTGGAGCCACTGTTTGGCAGCGTGCACAAGGGAGTCGTCATTTTCAAGCCTTGTTGCACGAAGAGAGTCTTTCAGTTTCGCAAAGAGGTGACAGTCACACGGAGCCAGGTCAGGACTGTAAGACGGCTGTTTCAGTGTTGTCTACATCTACATCTACATCTACATTGATACTCCGCAAGCCACCCAACGGTGTGTGGCGGAGGGCACTTTACGTGCCACTGTCATTACCTCCCTTTCCTGTTCCAGTCGCGTATGGTTCGCGGGAAGAACGACTGTCTGAAAGCCTCCGTGCGCGCTCTAATCTCTCTAATTTTACATTCGTGATCTCCTCGGGAGGTATAAGTAGGGGGAAGCAATATATTCGATACCTCATCCAGAAACGCACCCTCTCGAAACCTGGCGAGCAAGCTACACCGCGATGCAGAGCGCCTCTCTTGCAGAGTCTGCCACTTGAGTTTATTAAACATCTCCGTAACGCTATCACGGTTACCAAATAACCCAGTGACGAAACGCGCCGCTCTTCTTTGGATCTTCTCTATCTCCTCCGTCAGACCGATCTGGTACGGATCCCACACTGATGAGCAATACTCAAGTATAGGTCGAACGAGTGTTTTGTAAGCCACCTCCTTTGTTGATGGACTACATTTTCTAAGCACTCTCCCAATGAATCTCAACCTGGTACCCGCCTTACCAACAATTAGTTTTATATGATCATTCCACTTCAAATCGTTCCGTACGCATACTCCCAGATATTTTACAGAAGTAACTGCTACCAGTGTTTGTTCCGCTATCATATAATCATACAATAAAGGATCCTTCTTTCTATGTATTCGCAATACATTACATTTGTCTATGTTAAGGGTCAGTTGCCACTCCCTGCACCAAGTGCCTATCCGCTGCAGATCTTCCTGTATTTCGCTACAATTTTCTAATGCAGCAACTTCTCTGTATACTACAGCATCATCCGCGAAAAGCCGCATGGAACTTCCGACACTATCTACTAAGTCATTTATATATATTGTGAAAAGCAATGGTCCCATAACACTTCCCTGTGGCACGCCAGAGGTTACTTTAACGTCTGTAGACGTCTCTCCATTGATAACAACATGCTGTGTTCTGTTTGCTAAAAACTCTTCAATCCGAGTTTTGTGATCGCTTCCACGGTTTTTTGACTGGCATGTGGCCGTGCATTGTCGTGCAACAGCAAAACATCCTGCTTTTGCCGATGTGGTCGAACACGACTCAGCCGAAGTTTCTTCAGTGTCGTCGCATATCCATCAGAATTTATGGTGGTTCCACTTGGCATGATGTCCACAGGCAAGAGTCCTTCGGAATCGAAAAACACCGTAGCCATAACTTTTCCAGCAGAAGGTGTGGATCTGAATTTTTTTTTTTCTTGGGTGAATTTGCACGATGCCACTCCATTGATTGCCTCTTCGTCTTATAACAACCCTACCACATCAAAGGTCAAAAATTAATTATGATTGTAGTGTTGCTCACGCTGCTAAATATTGCATTTTCGGGCAACGGCAAAGTTATATTATGTGGCAGGTGTCATGAGAGCACAGTTAATAAAGTCATTTCATGTAATAATGGATAAAGTAGGCACTCATCTTTTCGTGTTTCCCACGCTGGTCTCGTTGTGAACTCGTGGCTCAGTCGTCGAAAATCTAGGTGGTGGTGATTCCGAGCTCGGATGCAAAGAGGCCTAGGTGTTATTCTGCAGTATTCAAAAGTTTTATAGATGTGTTTCATAAACCATTCTTGAAGATTTAACTTTTGCAAGTTCGGACAATTGTGATGTAAAAAAGTAATCAGCACTCCGAATTTGTTACACTTCTTTTTTATTACTTTTGTTGCAATATCACTACACAATATAAAACATACTTGAAAATATCTTCCTCACTGTTAAAGTTCACATTTCATAAACTGACTACAATTTGCGTCTTTTTAACATGACGACCAAAGCTTGACACTCTAATAACCGCTTACGCGCCCAAAAATCTGAGTTACAAGTACGTCAAAGATCATAGTGAGAAAAGAAAGAATACACATAAGAATAATATCATTGCAATATATACATATCGATGTATCAAAGTACCTCTACATTAATGAAATCAAATCTGAATGTTGTCACAGAAATATGTTAACTATTTTACAGAAACACAGTAGAATATTGCTGGTATCGAGAGGTTGAGGTGAGGTACCACAATGGTTACGTAAAAATGATGGAGCCATGTTTCATCAGCTGTCACAGTTCTTCCAAGTAATTCAACTCCACCATTCTCGTACTGTTCCAAAAGTTTGCTGCATACCATTTCTCTTGTTTCTTTGTGAACCACCGTCGACATCCCGGGAACCCACCCGGCACAAACCTTTTTCAACGCCAACACTTTCAGTATTCTGCAGACACTTCCAACGTAGCGTGACAGTTCGTTCACTGTGATGCGTTTGTCAGCAGTCACCAATTCGTTAACTCCCTGCACAATGTCTGGAGTGTGTGCAGTTCCAGGCCTGCAGCTACGAGGACAATCCTCAAAATTGCCGTGCCCGCTTTCGTCACGTAACCTGCTCGCCCACCGACTAACTCTACTGCGATCGACAGCAGCATCTCCGTACACCTTTTTCAACCTCTTGTGGATGTTTCCCACTGTCTCGTTTTCACAGCACAGGAATTCTACGACAGCACGTTGCTTCTGACGAACGCCAAGTGTAGCAGCCATCTTGGAGACATGCTGTGACGGCGCCACTCACGGGAACAGGTTGAACTAAGTTTGAAAACAAGTGGGAAGGATGTATCTACACGCTGTAAAACTTTCACACATGCAGAATGAAAACTGTATTTTTACAAAACTGGTGTGCATTTCGTTTGGAGTGACCCTCGTAAGTTTTCCGCGATGGTCAGCCATCCACGACGCGACGTTTGTTTCTTCGGGTGACATGGCGCACATCACGTTACACGCTACACGTCGTAAGCACGTTCAACTCTGCTCAAGTGAATAGAAAGCTAAACTGAAACAATGGACGTGCGACTAAAAGCTTGTGTAGTTTACTTTAACTGTTGCTGACGCGTTTCGCGGTCAATCTGTGAGACATCAAAATTAGATGGAGCTGGAGACCGACCGTCAGAATTTCTAAAATATTGTAAACAAAGAGCGAAAATATGGATCGGCACTAGCCTTTTTTTAAAAATATGCAGTAACCAGTGAAAAGGAGCTAAATGTGCAAATGTGTTTGCAACGTGCAAATGCATATAATTCGGTCTCTTAACAATGAGAATGTAAGGTCCCCCTTCCCTTCTATCGACAATGTTAGAAATATATGACCGTGTAAGCATGTGCCTAAAGAATTGGAATAAAATTTTGAAAGGCTATTGTTCCGAAGATTCAATAATAAAGTCGATAAATGAGGGGGAGATTAACAAGAAGATGCCTTCTGTTGTTGTTGTTGTTGTTGTGGTCTTCAGTCCTGAGGCTGGTTTGATGCAGCTCTCCATGCTACTCTATTCTGTGCAAGCTTCTTCATCTCCCAGTACCTACTGCAACCTACATCCTTCTGAATCTGCTTGGTGTATTCATCTCTCGGTCTCCCTCTTCGATTTTTACTCTCCACGCTGCCCTCCAATGCTAAATATGTGATCCCTTGATGCCTCAGAACATGTCCTACCAACCGATCCCTTCTTCTAATCAAGTTGTGCCACAAACTCCTCCCCAATTCTATTCAATACCTCATTAGTTATCTGATCTACCCTTCTAATCTTCAGCATTCTTCTGTAGCACCACATTTCGAAACCGTCTATTCTCTTCTTGTCCAAACTAGTTATCGTCCATATTTCACTTCCATACATGGATACACTCCATACAAATACTTTCAGAAACGACTTCCTGACACTTAAATCTATACTCGATGTTAACAAATTTCTCTTCTTCTGAAATGCTCTCCTTGCCATTGCCAGTCTACATTTTATATCCTCTCTACTTCGACCGTCGTCAGTTATTTTGCTCCCCAAATAGCAAAACTCCTTTACTACTTTAAGTGCCTCATTTCCTAACCTAATTCCCTCAGCATCACCTGATTTAATTCGACTACATTCCATTATCCTCGTTTAGCTTTTGTTGATGTTCATCTTATATCCTCCTCTCAAGACACTGTCCATACCGTTCAACTGCTCTTCCAAGTCCTTTGCTGTCTCTGATAGAATCACAATGTCATCGGCGAACCTCAAAGTTTTTATTTCTTCTCCATGGATTTTAATACCTACTACGAATTTTTCTTTTGTTTCCTTTACTGCTTGCTCAATATACAGATTGAATAACATCGGGGAGAGGCTACAACCCTGTCTCACTCCCTTCCCAACCACTGCTTCCCTTTCATGCCTTCTAGGACAACTTATTTCGCCTACTTAATTACTGTAAAATTTAGTATGTTTATTCGAAAGGTTTGTGCTATCATTCAAGTACTGTTCCAACGAGAAGGGGTAGCACGTGGATCCGAATAGAATAATAAGAGTTACTGAAGTAATTATAGGTAAAAGAAGTACGGTCGCCAGCGCCAGTTGGGCAACATTTCTGTTCGGTAGGTGAATTAATGAGCCGAACGGTCAGTGTCAAGAACTACTCGAACACGCGGGGCAACAGAGGGCTCCACGCACGTTAACAAAAACAATTTACGTAATAAAGCGAGAAAGAAAGTAGTTTGCACTGGAAATATCAGTAACTAGTAGAGCTGAAATTTTGAAAACATACAAGGTAACACTTAGATTAGTGGTTACTTACTGTTGTAAGTCACAATGGCGCTACCTCACAATAACGTCTACTATTTTCATATGAATTTTGGAAAATGGCAAAAAGTAATTAAAAGAAGCTCTATTGACTTCTGAACAGGGAAGTAGAAATTGGTAATTACTGTATCAAAAGGTAATTATTATATTTTTGAATACATTATGGGAGAGGCAGTGATGATTGTCTTACAAATATTTGCTATTAAAAACAGTCTTGATCACGATTTATTTAGCGAGGTGACCGGTTTCGACCACTACTGTGGTCATCTTCAGACCTACAAGTTGTATACAAGGCTTTAAGCCTCCATTATACAGGATGAGTCACCTAACATTACCGCTGGATATATTTCGTAAACCACATCAAATAGTGACGAATCGATTCCACAGACCGAACGTGAGGAGAACGGCTAGTGTAATTGGTTACTCCAAACCATACAAAAATGCACGGAAGTATGTTTTTTAACACAAACCTACGTTTTTTTAAAAATGGAACCCCGTTAGTTTTGTTAGCACATCTGAACATATAAACAAATACGTAATCAGTGCCTTTTGTTGCATTGTAAAATGTTAATTACACCCGGAGATATTGTAACCTAAAGTTGATGCTTGAGTACCACTCCTCCGCTGTTCGATCGTGTGTATCGGAGAGCACCGAATTACGTAGGGATCCAAAGGGAACGGTGATGGAGCTTAGGTACAGAAGAGACTGGAACCGCACATTACGTCCACATGCTAACACCTTTTTATTGGTGTTTTTCAATGACGCACATGCACATTACCATGAGGGGTGAGGTACACGTTCGACGGGCGTTTCATAGGACGTGGAGGACGCATAAATTGGTCAGCCTGTTCTCCTGATCTTACACCTCTGGACTTCTTTCTGTGGGGTACGTTAAAGGAGAATGTGTACCGTGATGTGCCTACAACCCCAGAGGATATGAAACAACGTATTGTGGCAGCCTGCGGCGACATTACACCAGATGTACTGCGGCGTGTACGACATTCATTACGCCAGAGATTGCAATTGTGTGCAGCAAATGATGGCCACCACATTGAACATCTATTAGCCTGACATGTCGGCACACACTCTATTCCACTCCGTAATTGAAAACGGAAACCACGTGTGTACGTGTACCTCACCCCTCATGGTAATGTACATGTGCGTTAGTGAAAAACAGCAATAAAAAGGTGTTAGCATGTGGACGTAATGTGCTGTTCCAGTCTCTTCTGTACCTAAGGTCCACCACCGTTCCCTTTGGATCCCTACGTAATTCGGTGCTCTCCGATACACACGATCGAACAGCGGAGGAGTGGTACTCAAGCGTCAACTTTAGGTTACAATATCTCCGGATGTACTTAACATTTTAAAATGCCACAAACGACACTGATTATTTATTTGTTTATATGTTCAGATGTGCTAACAAAACTAACGGGGTTCCATTTAAAAAAACGTAGGTTTGTGTTAA
Source organism: Schistocerca americana (assembly GCF_021461395.2). Lineage (NCBI taxonomy): Eukaryota > Metazoa > Arthropoda > Insecta > Orthoptera > Acrididae > Schistocerca > Schistocerca americana. The sequence goes on along the minus strand of NC_060129.1, from coordinate 202,644,700 downwards.
ACATACTTCCGTGCATTTTTTTATGCTTTATATTAACCAGTTACACTAGGCCCCTATCCTCACGTTCGGTCTGTGGAATCGATTCGTCAGTATTTGATGTGGTTTACGAAATATATCCAGCGGTAATGTTAGGTGACTCACCCTGTATAATGGAGGCTTAAAGCCTTGTATACAACTTGTAGGTCTGAAGATGACCACAGTAGTGGTCGAAACCGGTCACTTCGATAAATAAATCGTGATCAAAACTGCTTTTAATAGTAAATATAAGTAATTATTATACTTTAGCACGACTGCAGGTCAAAATGTGAACCAGAAGTTTACTAACAACAAATTACAATAATCACTCGTATTTGAACTCACTCACTAATTCCAGTTAGTGCTTTTGTTCGTAGTGCGAGGAATCATTTTAATGTGACTAGTTGATTTACTATTTGCAACAATTAGATCGCCTCAGATTAAAGTTCAAATTTAAAGTTAGTGAGACTGAAATTATTGAATGCTTTAAGTTCAAATCTTTAATCTAACTGAATCATTTAGTTCACGAGCAAAATTAGCTGGCACTGCAATTTTCATTTTTCGTAAATGGTACTCGGATTATTGTTAACAATAGGACAGGGCAGGAACCTACTCGGTGAACGATTTTAGGGAGAATCACGGGTAAACAGTTTTGATTAAACTGTGGTAATTATTCACTCGCAAAACAGCGCAAAGCCGAGTAACGCCGCTACAATACTGGTTGACAAGAAGCTGTGACGCCACAATCGTGCCGCAGTCTATTCTCGCCGTGGCGAAGTTGCTGACTACGATACTGCTGCTGGATCCATTCCGTGAGAATTAGCGAGCACGGGAGTTATTGGCAATGGTATTGGCGTGGCGGGTTCTCGATGCTGCTGCAGCCAATACTTCCACCGCCCACGCTCGTCACTCGCCACGTGCCGCTAAACAATAACTCCTCCAGAACTATAGACCTATATCTGTAACGTCGATCAGTTGTAGAATTTTGGAACACGTATTATGTTCGAGTATACTGACTTTTCTGGAAACTAGAAATCTACTCTGTAGGAATCAGCACGGGTTTCGAAAAAGACGGTCGTGTGAAACCCAGCTCGCGCTATTCGTCCACGAGACTCAGAGGGCCATAGGCACGGGTTCCCAGGTAGATGCCGTGTTTCTTGACTTCCGCAAGGCGTTCCATACAGTTCCCCACAGTCGTTTAATGAAAAGAGCATATGGACTATCACACCAATTGCGTGATTGGATTGAGGAGTTCCTAGATAACAGAACGCAGCGTGTCATTCTCAATGGAGAGAAGTCTTCCGAAGTAAGAGTGATTTCAGGTGTGCCGCAGGGGAGTGTCATAGGACCGTTGCTATTCACAATATACATAAATGACCTTGTGGATGACATCGGAAGTTCACTCAGGTTTTTGCGGATGATGCTGTGGTGTATCGAGAGGTTGTAAGAATGGAAAACTGTACTGAAATGCAGGAGGATCTGCAGCGAATTGAAGCATGGCGCAGGGAATGGCAATTGAATCTCAATGGAGACAAGTGTAATGTGCTGCGAATACATGGAAAGAAAGATCCCATATCATTTAGCTACAATATAGCAGGTCAGCTACAATATAGCAGGTCAGCAACTGGAAGCAGTTAATTCCATAAATTATCTGGGAGTTCGCATTAGGAGTGATTTAAAATGGAATGATCATACAAAGTTGATCGTCGGTAAAGCAGATGCCAGACTGAGATTCATTGGAAGAATCCTAAGGAAATGCAATCCGAAAACAAAGGAAGTAGGTTACAGTAAGCTTGTTCGCCCACTGCTTAAATACTGCTCAGCAGTGTGGGATCCAAACCAGATAGGGTCGAAAGAAGAGAGAGAGAAGATCCAACGGAGAGCAGCGCGCTTCGTTACAGGTTCATTTAGTAATCGCGAAAGCGTTACGGAGATGACAGATAAACTCCAGTGGAAGACTCTGCAGGAGAGACGCTCAGTAGCTCGGTACGGGCTTTTGTCGAAGTGTCGAGAACATACTTTCACCGAGGAGTCGAGCAGTATATTGCTCCCTCCTACGTATATCTCGCGAAGAGACCGTGAGGATAAAATCAGACAGATTAGAGCCCACACAGAGGCATACCGACAATCCTTCTTTCCACGAGGAATACGAGACTGGAATAGAAGGGAGAACCGATAGAGGTACTCAAGGTACCCTCCGCCTCACACCGTCAGGTGGCTTGCGGAGTATGGATGTAGATGTACATCCATGCGTCCGCACTTCAAACCAGAGTCCTCTCTCTGTGTAGCGCGCGCTCTGACGTAACATCCTCCCGCATCCATAGACGCCGCTCGTTGACAAAAACCTAACGTTTCCCTAACATCCCCTCAGCGATTACTCATAGAGTAAATATCTCTGGAGTGAGCATTGCGTTCTGTGCATGTTGTCAACATTAAATCTGGATTGTCACGTGTTTTCGCGACTTCGCTGTGCGTGTGTGCTTTCCGCAGAGTTTGAAGTTTATAATATCAAGAGTTTTTGTTGTGTTTCAGCGTTTGTTGATAGTGTAATAGCGATGGTGAAATACTATTGTCGCTACGGATGCAAAGAAAATTATGTGAAAGGAGGGATAGTAACTTTTTCATCGGTACATACTAAGTAGCTCTAATTATAGTTATCATATTAGTAAGAGACGCTGTATATGTTTGAAAACTTCGAGACGCATTATAATTAGGATTGATTCTGTAGACCTATTTTTCTACGATTTTATGACTATATAATAGATATTACGGCTCGTACAAAAGCTTGCAAACAATCGCTTCCTCTCGTAAATTAGCTAGTGGAACAGGAAAGGGAATGACAAGTTGTTTCAGCAAATACTATCCTCCATGCATTTATCATTGACTTGTCGATTATGTATATACACTTGAAAGACGGGAGACAGATAAATTCAATAGAATTGGGGGTGTGTAATTGTCTCCGTATAATATGTGTGTCCAAACCTTTTTGCTTACTGTAAAGTTACAGTAGGAGACCATGTTAAGTCTGTGTAGGACATGGAGAATGATTATGTGTGATTTATATTTTAGTTTCCCGAACAACGAGCAAAGATATGGCTCCAGAAAATGAGGAGGAGTAATTTTGTCCCCACAAAATATTCCAAAGTATGATCAAAACACTTTGAAGAGGAATGTTTAGACAGAGAAAAATTTGGACGTGTGTGGCTGAAGGTAGATACTATACCAACTATTTTTAATTTTCCACAGCGTCTGCTACCAATTTCTGCATTCAGCTTATATAAATTTTCTGCACAAATCAAATAAAAAACACAATAGTGTAGCTAATCAAAGTACACATTCATCGTCTTTGGTGTATTTTGCCTTCAGTTTATTTTCTTTACCATTTGATTAAGAAGCGTAACATATTAGTAAACATGTCCCCAAACTCTTTCATTTGTGTCACTTTCCGCTTCCCTTAATGGTGTTATATGGGTTGACTGTTACATGACCAACTGTATTTGCTTTACAGTACATTTATTCTCCGATCGCCTTTTTCCCTCATCTTACTGAGTCTACTATTTATTTAATAAACTGGGAGCAAGTACGTAAAATGCGTTAAATAAACACTTCAAAGTGCACCAGGAAGGAAAATTGTGCTTTAGGTCGCAAAAACGAGAAAATAAATACGCAGAAATAGCACAAAAAAGACGAATTAGCAGGGATATAATCGCTAACGTGTGGCAAATTCGGTGTTTCTCGGACACTTGCAAAAGTACTAGCGTACTGTCAAGACGTTTTGCAAGACTGTCACCGTAAAAAATGTACGTCAGGCTCTGTAATACTGTAAAGTGTCGTATCATACCGAAAACTACCAAAAATAGAGTGCATCTGAACTGTGAGACCTATCGCAAAGAAGCAGAATGTAATATCACTTGCCTTTAACAGTTACGTAGCTGGTTTATTCCCGGTATCAAATGGATGCTGTTAAAATGTCTGCCCGACATATATAAATAATCCACGGCACGTTCGAAAAGAATCCGTCTGTGCTAGGGATGTAGTGACATTCTAAATATACAGGGCGCTATACGGACAAACACACGACGTCCCGAGAACACGTGACCAGGCCGGGAATCTACAGGGTGTTTCAAAAATGACCGGTATATTTGAAACGGCAATAAAAACTAAACGGGCAGCGATAGAAATACACCGTTTGTTGCAATATGCTTGGGACAACAGTACATTTTCAGGCGGACAAACTTTCGAAATTACAGTAGTTACAATTTTCAACAACAGATGGCGCTGCAAGTGATGTGAAAGATATAGAAGACAACGCAGTCTGTGGGTGCGCCATTCTATACGTCGTCTCTCTGCTGTAGGCGTGTGCTGTTCACAACGTGCAAGTGTGCTGTAGACAACATGGTTTATTCCTTAGAACAGAGGATTTTTCTGGTGTTGGAATTCCACCGCCTACAACACAGTGTTGTTGCAACAAGACGAAGTTTTCAACGGAGGTTTAATGTAACCAAAGGACCGAAAAGCGATACAATAAGGGATCTGTTTGAAAAATTTCAACGGACTGGGAACGTGACGGATGAACGTGCTGGAAAGGTAGGGCGACCGCGTACGGCAACCTCAGAGGGCAACGCGCAGCTAGTGCAGCAGGTGATCCGACAGCGGCCTCGGGTTTCCGTTCGCCGTGTTGCAGCTGCGGTCCAAATGACGCCAACGTCCACGTATCGTCTCGTGCGCCAGAGTTTACACCTCTATCCGTACAAAATTCAAACGCGGCAACCCCTCAGCGCCGCTACCATTGCTGCACGAGAGACATTCGCTAACGATATAGTGCACAGGATTGATGACGGCGATATGCATGTGGGCAGCATTTGGTTTACTGACGAAGCTTATTTTCACCTGGACGGCTTCGTCAATAAACAGAACTGGCGCATATGGGGAACCGGAAAGCCCCATGTTGCAGTCCCATCGTCCCTGCGTCCTCAAAACGTACTGGTCTGGGCCGCCATTTCTTCCAAAGGAATCATTGGCCCGTTTTTCAGATCCGAAACGATTACTGCATCACGCTATCTCGACATTCTTCGTGAATTTGTGGCGGTACAAACTGCCTTAGACGACACTGCGAACACCTCGTGGTTTATGCAAGATGGTGCCCGGCCACATCGCACGGCCGACGTCTTTAATTTCCTGAATGAATATTTCGATGATCGTGTGATTGCTTTGGGCTATCCGAAACATACAGGAAGCGGCGTGGATTGGCCTCCCTATTCGCCAGACATGAACCCCTGTGACTTCTTTCTGTGGGGACACTTGAAAGACCAGGTGTACCGCCAGAATCCAGAAACAATTGAACAGCTGAAGCAGTACATATCTGCATGTGAAGCCATTCCGCCAGACACGTTGTCAAAGGTTTCGGGTAATTTCATTCAGAGACTACGCCATATTATTGCTACGCATGGTGGATATGTGGAAAATAACGTACTATAGAGTTTCCCAGACCGCAGCGCCATCTGTTGTTGACAATTGTAACTACTGTAATTTCGAAATTTTGTCTGCCTGAAAATGTACTGTCGTCCCAAGCATATTGCAATAAACGGTGTATTTCTGTCGCTGTTCGTTTAGTTTTTATTGCCGTTTCAAATATACCGGTCATTTTTGAAACACCCTGTATGTTGACAACACAAAATATGTTCCGCTCATGTGAATACTCACTGCAGAGATATTTACTGCATGCGATTACTCAGCGATATTTACATGAAATACATAATTGATTATACAGCAAGAGTAAATCGAGCAAACGTATAGTTGTGACGACCACGGCGGACGGAGCCGTCACTCCGACGTCATCTCAGACGCCGTCGCAATCTGTTCCACCGCGCGGGGCGCGGACGGTGGAGTGAGTGCGCCGCGGGCGGAGGGTATTTAAAACGGCCGCCGCCGCGACCCAACCCAGTTCCCCCTGAACAGCCACAGCGTACGGATCTCCGTGCCGGCACGTTCACAGGAGCTCAGTCCGTCAGTTCACCTGATGATGGCGACATGTATGATCGCCGAAATATTGTGCCATAGCCTTTCACTCCCTGTATTTTACCTCTGCTACCTTTAGAATTTGAAAGAGAGTATTCCAATCAATTTTCTCAAAAGCTTTCTCTAAGTCTACAAATGCTAGGAACGTAGGTTTGCCTTTCCTTAAACTTTCTTCTAAGATAAGTCGTAAGGTCAGTATTGCCTCACATGTTCCAACATTTCCACGGAATCCAAACTGATCTTCCCCGAGGTCGGCTTCTACCAGTTTTGCCATTCGTCTGTAAATAATTCTTGTTACTATTTAGCAGCTGTGACTTATTAAACTGATAGTTCGGTAGTTTTCACATCTGTCAACACCTGCTTTCTTTGGGTTTGGAATTATTATATTCTTCTTGAAGTCTCAGGATATTTCGCCTGTCTCATACATCTTGCTCACCAGATGGTAGAGTTTTGTCAGGACTGGCTCTCCCAACGCCGTCAGTAGTTCTAATGGAATGTTGTCTACTCCCGGGGCCTTGTTTCGACTCAGGTCTTTCAGTGCTCTGTCAAACTCTTCACGCAATATCGTATCTCCCATTTCATCTTCATCTACAGTCTTCAATTTCTTTTCGTCATCTGCAGAGCTAGTTGGCATATAAACTTGTATTACTGTGGTAGGCATGGGCATCGTGTCTATCTTGGCCACTATAATACGTTCACTATGCTGTTACCCGCACACCTATTTTTTTTATTCATTATTAAAGCTACTCCTGCATTACCCCTATTTGATTTTGTATTTATAACCCTGTATTCACCTGACCAGAAGTCTTGTTCCTCCTGCCACCGAAATTCACTAATTCCCACTATATCTAACTTCAACCTATCCATTTCTCTTTTTAAATTTTCTAACCTACCTGCCCAATTAAGAGATCTGACATTCCACACTCCGATCCGTAGAATGGCAGTTTCCTTTCTCCTGATAAAGACATCCTCTTGAGTAGTCCCTGCGTGGAGATCCGAATGGGGGACTATTTTACCTCCGGAATATTTTACCCAAGAGGATGCCATCATCATTTAACCATACAGTAAAGCTGCATGCCCTGGGAAAAATTACGGCTGTAGTTTCCCCTTGCTTTTAGCTGTTTGCAGTACCAGCACAGCAAGGCCGCTTTGGTTAGTGTTACTAGGCCAGATCAGTCAATCATCCAGACTGTTGCCCCTGCAACTACTGAAAAGGCTGCTTCTCCTCTTCAGGAACCACATGTTTGTCTGGACTCTCAACAGATACCCCTCCGTTGTGGTTGCACCTACGGTACGGCCATCTGTATCGTTGAGGCACGCAAGCCTCCCCACCAACGGCAAGGTCCATGGTTGATTAATTTACGTAAAGTTAAAAGCAAGTATATATACAATAGTAAATGGTCAAAGAGCACATCGGCATCAAAGTTTTACAAGCAGTAGATATAAAACAGATAACCTTCCGCCAGTACATGCTTGGCCATCTCCTCTGTGCAGGCCTCCTGGATAGTCCCAGAGACTCGGCCCCTCGGCGAGTGGGGGCGGGAGCCGTACCCGGACGGCAGCGACGGTGGGCCCGTCGACGCCCTCGTCACCAGGACCATCTCCGACTTGGACGTCACCGCCGTCGTCACCCGGCTCTGGTCCAAGCAGGCGGCGCGACTCACCAGCGCGCTCTCCCGGGTCGCCGACTCCGGCCGTCTCTTCGGAGCCTCCGACGATGGTGAAGACCGTGGCGGCGGTGGGGGCGGAGGTCAGCAGGTGAAGTGGGGCAGTGGGGGCGGCGGCGACGACGACGACACTGACGGCGACGCCCTCCAATCTGATCCGGTCCAACTGCACCGCCCAACTGGGCAGGGTAGCCCCGGACCGCGCGAATCGCCCACAGCGAGACAGCGCCAGTTGACAACAAAATCGACGAAAAGTCTTCCGAACGACTCCGACGGGGCAGCTGTTCCTCCTCGTTGCCACTGCGGACAAGTAGGCGAACCCCCGACACCGGGCCCTCCGGGCAGTCCCGACAGTGCTGCCACCACATCCGACAGTAAAACTCCCCCGACAGTAGAAGAGGAAGTAGACCGACGACCGTATCCAGTATTATTAGACGTAAACACATCGTACAGAGTAGAAAATTCCTCAGTGGGTGGAGAAAACCCGAGACCTCCGATCAGCCCCAGTAACAGTGCTGGAAAAGTTTCCTCAGATTCTGAGGACATTCAGCTCTCTCCACATTGTCCTCCCACTGATTACCTCAGTGAAAATTCCCAAGAGTGTGTTCACGAACTTAAGGACGCTCAACACTTAGAGACTACATCCAGTGAGGAAACTGCAGGATCTACAAAATCTGTTCGGGAAACAGACGAACGTTGTGGAACTGTTGATGATACTGAACACTGTGTTCCAGTCAGTCCCGAATATTGTGGTGGGGGCAATCCGGTAGCTCTTCCAGTCCTCCCTCAACAGTTCCAGTTACCTCGTGCAGGACAGTACCACGATGAGCAGCTCGAGGAAAGTAGAGGTCCACGAGTAGGATCCGGTAGTGTACAAGCTTGCGCTGCGTCAGTGCCCGATGAGACTCCGGGGAGGTTACCGTACCGTAGTGAGAGTGCAGTTGGAGGAGCCGAGACTGAAAGTTCTCCAGCAGCCGCTTACAGTGACACTAGCGACGATGACAGAGTTTCTCCCCCTCTGACGTACTCGGAGAGGCGAGAGAGACTCCAGGTAAAACTCGCACGTCGCATCCCCGTCACCTCTGCGTCGAGCCGGACCAACACTGCAAGTTCTCCAAATCCAGGGACAGGAACCACGCGGGACAGAACTGGACGATGCGAGGCTGATCCGTACCGTGACGACCTCGCAGCCAGGTCTGCCCGTGGTTCGACACCCAGTTATCCTTCAAGCATAGGTGAGTACACAGCTTTGTGTCAAGTGGTTGTCATATGGCCTAGCCGACATCATCATCTGCAACTTGACTAATTCATACAGAATTCCAGTATGTAGGAAATGTATCATAAACACCATAATTTTTCAATACCATTATCATTTCAGTCATCACCATCAGTCCATATAATCATCACCACCGTCTTGCTCCTCACCGTCTTGCTCCTCACCGTCTTGCTCCTCACCGTCTTGCTCCTCACCGTCTTGCTCCTCACCGTCTTGCTCCTCACCGTCTTGCTCCTCACCGTCTTGCTCCTCACCGTCTTGCTCCTCACCGTCTTGCTCCTCACCGTCTTGCTCCTCACCGTCTTGCTCCTCACCGTCTTGCTCCTCACCGTCTTGCTCCTCACCGTCTTGCTCCTCACCGTCTTGCTCCTCACCGTCTTGCTCCTCACCGTCTTGCTCCGCACCGTCTTGCTCCGCACCGTCTTGCTCCGCACCGTCTTGCTCCGCACCGTCTTGCTCCTCACCATCTTGGCCCTCACCGCCTTGGCCCTCATCCACCATACTGTCCATTGGCTCAAGCATCTACTGACTCTAGCACCTACGAACTCTAGCACCTACTTTCTGCACCATCGACCCACTGTCTCATTCATCCATTGCATCAGCAGCCATAAGATCAAGTATATATGATGTAATAAGATCGATACATCGTATAATCCATCCATTGCATGACCCATAGATCATCTGATCCATCCAGTATATGATTCATACATGATATAAGCCACCATTGTGTGATCATACAGCATACAACCCATCGATTGTGTGATCCTTACATTATAATGATCCACAGTTCTTTTTCTTTAGTTCGTTTTCATGTTTGAGCATAGTATTCGTGACTACTCGGTATGATGGTGAACATGTCAGTACTTTCAAAAATAAAACACGTCTTCTCTGTCGCTACATGGCCGAATTCTCGCCATGTACATAACACAGTTTGTTTTAATCTTAGGTTACAGTTATCAGATTTTCTTGTCGACTTACAACATACATAGTATTTATTCAGAAATTCATCCGCGGAATGGGAGTACTGAAGTATAAATAATTCCTATTTTTTAAATCTCAAATATTTAATTCAGAAGATATATCTTCGTGTATTTTTACGACTGTGTAATTTTCTCCTTTCTGCGGAAGACAAAGGCCAGGTTGTGCTTTCTCCCAGTAGCTGTATTTTTGAGTACTGTTACTGTTTGTAAATAACACCTGCCCCCCACAACAAACTTCATATGAGGCCAAACGTATTTTGAAGCTGTTTTTAGGATGTCTTAATTTTCTAAACATTTGCCAACATGAAGGCACGTGATGGACAGCAGATATTATATTGGGTTGTGGCATAAGTTCGTAGCGTTTTTCCACAAGTTTATTAAACACAACAGATACATGTAACACACACTTTAGTCATCAACAATGTTTTCTCCTTCGGTATTTACAACAATCTGTCAACGCTGGGGTAACTTTTCGATTATGCGACTGTAGAAACCACGTGGTTTGCGAAGAATTCGTCTAGTAATGTTCGGAGCACAATTTCAATCGGAAAGGGAGGTCTTTGAAGGTTGTTCAGTAGAGAGCAGAAAACCTGAGAATGCAAGATCAAGTGAACAAGATGGATGTGGAATGACTTCGCGACCTAACTACTGTATTTCTCCACTTACAACTGCTTTCTAAGAGCATCCACAGCCCCACGCATTATCTCCAGATGACGGAATGACGGCATGAACAGACGTGTTCAAATTATTAGACTAAAGGAATTTTTTCCACACTTTTACCGTTTTCAAATTATTAGACTAAAGGCATTTTTTCCAAAACTTCGCATTTATTACACATTTACATCCACATCCAGATTATGTTTGAACATTCAATACTTTGTATGCATGCCTTTGTTCTTAATCAACATTTTTATCCTGTTTGGCACACTTTTTACTAACTTTTCACATGACATTTTAATACCATTGTCACGGTACCAGATTTCCTCTAGTTTCTCCGTGATATCCTGTTTGGTGGTTATTGTAAATTTCCTTATCGTTTGTTTCACAATAGCCCATAAATTTTCAGTTGGGTTCATATCAGGGCTACTCCCCGGTCAGGGCAACACTTTCATTTGCTTTTTTTCCAAGTACTTGGAAACACTTTTGGCTTTGTGGTAAGGTGCCCCATCATGCATAGAAATGGCATATTTTTGGGAAACCACTAATTTACTTGGGGGAAAAGTTCCTTTTCGAGGATTTATTTATATTGTTCTTGCCTCATTGTCCCTTCAACAACGTGTAATCTGCCAGAACCTTTTCAGACATCACGTTCCAGACAATAATGGGAGTTGGATGCTTCGCACATTACTGCACACATTCAGCTCCGAACTGTTCTCCAGGTTTGTGACGAACATACTGGCTGCTTTCTTCCATCACAGTGAATACAGATTCATCACTGAAGCATACCTCAAGCACGTGTACAAAATTGCAAGTTAGAGAAGCTGGGAATAGTAGCATAGGAAAACTCAACAGTCCCAAAATTCAGATGTGCATTCCTTCAATATCAATAAAAGATCATAATTTCAAGCCAAAATTTCTATCTTGAGAGATAAGACCCACTTAATTTGCCATATCAGTGCAGATACGTTAGCCCAGAGTTCACACGTCCACTCCTGAAGTTGTTTAGCCCACTGCAATCTTTCGGTTTTCATCGTAGGTGTGGTTTTCTGTTCTTTCCTTGGTCGGCGCGCCTTTAAACCACATTCAAACAGCCTCTTCCTCACTGTCATGGGTGAAACTTCAACTCCCAAACCTTTCAGCTGATGGCTCATGTCTGTAGAAGTAAGTTTACGGTTCACTACTGCCATGTTTATAAAAAGGATGGCTAGAGGACAAATGTAAGGATATAGAGGCTTATCTCACTAGGGGTAAGATAGATACCGCCTACAGGAAAATTAAAGAGACCTTTGGAGATAAGAGAACGACTTGTATGATTATCAAGAGCTCAGATGCAAACCCAGTTCTAAGCAAAGAAGGGAAAGCAGAAAGGTGGAACGAGTATATAGAGGGTCTATACAAGGGCGATGTGCTTGAGGACAATATTATGGAAATGGAAGAGGATGTAGATGAAGAAGAAATTGGAGATACGATACTGCGTGAAGAGTTTGACAGAGCACTGAAATACCTGAGTCGAAACAAGGCCCCCGGAGTAGACAACATTCCATTGGAACTACTGACGGCCTTGGGAGAGCCATTCCTGACAAAACTCTACTATCTGGAGAGCAAGATGTATGAAACAGGCGAAATACCCTCAGACTTCAAGAAGAATATAATAATTCCAATCCCAAAGAAAGCAGGTGTTGACAGATGTGAAAATTACCGAACTATCAGTTTAATAAGTCACAGCTGCAAAATACTAACACAAATTCTTTACAGACGAATGGAAGAACTAGTAGAAGCCAACCTCGGGGAAGATGAGTTCGGATTCCATAGAAACACTGGAACACGTGAGGCAATACTGACCTTACGACTTATCTTAGAAGAAAGATTAAGGAAGGGCAAACCTACGTTACTAGCATTTGTAGACTTAGAAAAAGCTTTGGACAATGTTGACTGGAATACTCTCTTTCAAATTCTAAAGGTGGCAGGGGTAAAATACAGTGAGCGAAAGGCTATTTACAATTTGTGCTGAAACCAGATGGCAGTTATAAGAGTCGAGGGACATGAAAGAGAAGCAGTGGTTGGGAAGGGACTAAGACAGGGTTGTAGCCTCTCCCCGATGTTGTTCAATCTGTATATTGAGCAAGCAGTAAAGGAAACAAAAGAAAAATTCGGAGTAGGTATTAAAATCCATGGAGAAGAAATAAAAACTTTGAGGTTCGCCGATGACATTGTAATTCTGTCAGAGACAGCAAAGGACTTGGAAGAGCAGTTGAACGGAATGGACAGTGTCTTGAAAGGAGGATATAAGATGAACATCAACAAAAGCAAAACGAGGATAATGGAATGTAGTCGAATTGAGTCAGGTGATGCTGAGGGAATTAGATTAGGAAATGAGACACTTAAAGTAGTAAAGGAGTTTTGCTACTTGGGGAGCAAAATAACTGATGATGGTCAAAGTAGAGAGAATATAAAATGTAGACTGGCAATGGTAAGGAAAGCGTTTCTGAAGAAGAGAAATTTGTTAACATCGAGTATAGATTTAAGTGTCAGGAAGTCATTTCTGAAAGTATTTGTATGGATTGTAGTCATGTATGGAAGTGAAACATGGATGATAAATAGTTTGGACAAGAAGAGAATAGAAGATTTCGAAATGTGGTGCTACAGAAGAATGCTGAAGATTAGATGGGTAGATCACGTAACTAGTGAGGAAGCATTGAATAGGATTGGGGAGAAGAGAAGTTTGTGGCTCAACTTGACCAGAAAACGGGATCGGTTGGTAGGACATGTTCTGAGGCATCAAGGGATCACAAATTTAGTATTGGAGGGCAGCGTGAAGGGTAAAAATCGTAGAGGGAGACCAAGAGATGAATACACTAAGCAGATTCAGAAGGAAGTAGATTGCAGTAGGTACTGGGAGATGAAGCAGCTTGCACAGTATAGAGTAGCATGGAGAGCTGCATGAAACCAGTCTCAGGACTGAAGACAACAACAACAACAACAATGTTTGTAAGCTTCTCATTGTTCTAGGACTGATTTTTCTGTTACGTCCACATTTTCCTTTCCTGTTTGGCTTGTATCCACTGCACTAAAAGTTTGATGCTGCTGCCAGTTTTCTGTGATGTTCTCATGCTGTCAGCAATTTCTTGCTGTGTATAACGATTTTCAGCAAGAAGTGCTACCACAGCCGAAACTTTCAGAGATTTCTTCTGTCTTCCCCATAACATCGCTTTCTTTGGAAACTCCACGATTGATCCCTACAGCTAAAAACATAAAGCTCACAAGCTATATGACGTGTTGTTAATGTAGCAAGAAGTTGACAGAATAAATGACAAGCTGAAGTACGCCGCAGAAACATAGAACATTACTGTAAGCAGAGTTTTTAAGGCATGTACACAGACAACTAACACCAACACGATTTGGAGGGGAAAACGACAATTGTTACCAACTGTGAAAAATTCAGTGGTCTGAGAGTTGCGTGGAAGGGAAATTTCGTGGCATCAATCAAACCTTTAAAACAAATCAATTACTACACTGTTCTCTCCTTTTTTACACCAGAAAACTCAAGAGGAACAATAATAATCGTTTAGTCTAATAACTTGAACTCGTATGTAAACTCAAACAGCAACAGTGAATTACAAATGAATGATGACAATCGGCAAATAAACCCATATCAACTGGAATATCAAAATGCAAAATAGAAGTGCTACGAACTTAAGCACCAACTTCACGGTTTTAAGGTCGCCTGATGAAACGTCGATAGGCAGAGAGCGAAACCAGACACTTCGAAAGTCAAAATTGGCACGCTATATTGTCGAAGCATTCGTAAACAAAGTCTCCGAATTTACCATGATACATGGACACTGATGAATCACGAAGCAGAACGCTCAAAAATATTTAACGAAGCATGATAAGTACTTCGAAAAGACAAGTTAGTCATGATAAGTGGGGGAGTGTTCATTGCAATCGACAAAATCATTCTCTCTATCGAGATCGGAATGAAGTCGGACTGTGAAGTTATCTGGAAAGGTGCAACTGGTGTAGGTGAACTCAAGTTGACTGTTGAGATGTCTGACCGTATATCCCAGTTTTTAGAATCATTCAAGTACAGTATTCGCTCAGAAGCAGGGAAATACCCGTACAATGCAGCTTTGGTGGGAGGCGTTTTAACCTGGCAAGTGTAGGTTGAAACGTCTATAGATTTTTCGCAGATCATACCAACAGACACTTTTGTAAAAGTCGTTCTTAACGCGTACTCCAGAAGCTGTCATGAGTTAATTAGTTGGACAACCGATACCCAGACCTTGTAGCTGCAGACAGGTCTGACCTTATTGACAGAGCCAATATAGACACATTGGTTAGTGGTCACAGTCGCATCATAGTGGTGAGTCCCACTGTAGTAATAAATCCATCAACAAGGCAAGGAGAGTTTCGATGTTGGACAGATACGCAGTTGTTTGCAACCCACTAAGATAGTGAATGGACGTCATTTTCGTCCATTATTATGGGCATAGAGGATATAGTACACGAAGAATTTGAGAGAGCACCATTAGAACTACTGATATCCTTGGAAGAACCAACCATGACAAAACTTTACCATCTGGTTAACAAGATGTACGAGACAGGCGAAATACCCTCAGACTTCAAGAAGAATATAATAATTCCAATCCCAAAGAAAGCCGGTGCAGACAGATGTTTATATTAGCCAACTATTAGTTTAATAAGTCACAGTTGCAAAATACTAACGCGAATTCTTTACAGACGACTGGAAAAACTGGTAGAAGCCAATCTCTGGAAATATCAGTTTGGATTTCGTAGAAATGTTGGAACACACGAGGCAATACTGAGCGTATGACCTATCTTAGAAGATAGGTTAAGGAAAGACAAACCTACGTTTCTAGCATTTGTAGACTTGGAGAAAGCTTTTGACATTGTTCACTGAAATACTCTCTTTCAAATTCTAAAGGTGGCAGGGATAAAATACTGGAAGCAAAGGGCTATTTACAATTTGTACAGAAACCAGGTGGCAGTTACAAGAGTCGAGGGACACGAAAGGGAAGCAGTGGTTGGGAAGGGAGTGAGGCAGGGTTGTAGCCTCTCCCCAATGTTATTCAATCTGTATATTGAGCAAGCAGTAAACGAAACAAAAGAAAAATTTGGAGTAGGAATTAAAATGCGTGGGGAAGAAATGAAACCTTTGACGTTTGCCGACGGCATCGTAATTTTGTCAGACAGCAAAGGACCTGGAAGAGCAGTTGAACAGAATGGACAGTGTCTTGAATGGAGGATATAGGATGAACATCTACAAAAGCAATACAAGGATAATGCAATGTAGTTGAATGAAATCAGTTGATGCTGGGGGAATTAGACCAGGAAATGACACTTAAAGCTGTAGATGAGTTTTGCTATTTGCGGAGCAAAATAAGTGATGATGATAAAAATAGAGGGGATATAAAATGTAGACTGGCAATGGCAAGGAAAGCGTTTCTGAAGAATAGAATTTTGTTAACATCCAGTATAGATTTAAGAGTCAGGAAGTCGTTTCTGAAAGTATTTGTATGGAGTGTAGCCATGTATGGAAGTGAAACATGGACGATGAATAGTTTAGACAAGAAGAGAATAGAAGCTTTCGAAATGTGGTGCTACAGAATAATGCTGGAGATCGGTAGATCATGTAACAAATGAGGAGATACTGAATTGGGGAGAAGACGATATTGTGGTAGAACCTGACTAGAAGAAGGAGTCGGTTGGTAGGAGTCATTCTGAGACATCAAGGGATCACCAATTTAGCATTGGACGGCAGCGTGGAGGGTAGAAATCGTAGAGGGAGACCAAGAATGAATATACTAAGCAGATTCAGAAGGATGTAGGTTGCAGTAGGTACTGGGAGATGAAGAAGCTTGCACAGGATAGAGTAGCATGGAGAGCTGCGTCAAACCAGTCTCAGGACTGAAGACCACGACAACAAGAAGAAGACATATAGACAAAGTTTAAGCTGAGGTTATATCGCAGTCTGGAGAACTGTGCGGATTAAAGACGGAAAAGACCCGCCGTGGTTTAATAACAAACTTTGGAAAGTCTTGAGGAAACAGATATTGTTACTCTCTTCAAAGAAGAACGCGAAAATGCCAATAAATAAGACAGTAGAAATTCATGCGTCTATAAAACAATCGACGTCCAAAACCTACAACTTCCACCGTCATAGGTTAGAGAACTACCTAGTCGAAAACGCAAGAACTACGTAAAGTCTCTTAGTGGGTCGAAGACCTCAATCTGGTCACTCGTCGACAGGTCTAGAGTGGCAGTAGAAGACAGCAAAAGGAAAGCTGAAGTTTTAAAATCCCTGTCTCGCAAGCAGTTCACACTGGATGATCATGCAAACGCATCGTGGATTGGCCAGTGGAGACACTTCCATAGGGAGGAGATACAGTGAGATGACAAAAGTCGTGGGACACCTCCTAATAGCGCGTCGGACCTTTTTCTCCCGGCATAGTCCAGCAATTCGACGTGGCGTGGAGTCAACAAGTCGTTGGAAGTTCACTGCAGAAATATTGAGCCATCCTGCCTCTACAGCCGTACATAATTGCGGAAGTGTTGCCGGTGCAGGGTTATTTGCACGAACTGACCTCTCTATTATGTGCCATAAACATTCGATGGGATCCATGTTGGGCGATCTGGGTGGCGAAATCGTCCACTCGAACTGTGAAGAATGTTCTTGAAACCAGTCGCGAATAACTGTCACCCAGTGACATGTCTGCAAACGTGAGATCCAATATTGGCTGCAAATGGTCTCCAAGTAGCCAAAAATAACCATTTCCAGTCAACGATCGGTTCAGTTGAACCAGAGGACCCAGTGCATTCCATGTAAACACAGCCCACACCATTACACAGCCACCAGCAGCCTGCACAGTGCCTTATTGACAACTTTGGCCCAGGGCTTCATGGGGTCTGCACCGCGCTCAAAGCATGACGTCAGCTCTTGTCAACTGGAATCGGGACTCAGCTGACCAGCCCGCGGTTTTCCAGTCGTCCAGGGTCCAACCTATACCGTCACGAACCCAGGAGAGGCACTGCAGGCGATGTTGTGCTGTTAGCCAAGGCACTCGCATCGGTCGTCTGCTGCCACAGCCCATTAAAGCCAAATTTCGTCGCATTGTCCTAACGCATACGTCCGACGTACGTCCCACACCGTTTTCTGCGGTTATTTGACGCAGTGTTGCTTGTCTGTCAGCACTGACAACCCTACGCAGACGCCGCTGCTCTCGGTCGTTAAGTGAAGGCTGTCGGCCACTGCTTTGTCTGCAGTGAGACGTAATGCCTGGTAGCTGGTATTCTCGGCAGACTGTTGACAATCTGCGTCATGGAATATGGAATTCTGTAACTATTTCCGGAATGGAATCTCCCATGTGCCTACTATTCTGGTTTCGAAGTCTGTTACTGCCGATCTTGCAGCCATGATTACGTCAGATAACTATTCACATATTCATGTGAACACGATACTGCTGTCATGTGTATACAGGGTGTTAGAAAAAGGTACGGCCAAACATTCAGGAAACATTCCTCATACACAAATACAGGAAAGATGTTATGTGGACATGTGTCTGGAGACGCTTACTTTCCATGTAAGAGCTCATTTTAGCTTCGTCAGTATGCACTGTACTTCCTCGATTCACCGCCAGTTGGCCCAATTGAAGGAAGGTAATGTTGACTTCGGTGCTTGTGTTGACATGCGACTCATTGCTCTACGGTACTAGCATCGAGCACATCAGTACGTAGCATCGACAGGTTAGTGTTCATCACGAACGTGGTTTTGCGGTCAGTGCAATGTTTACAAATGCGGAGTTGGCAGACGCCCATTTGATGTACGGATTAGCACGGGGCAATAGCCGTGGCGCGGTACGTTTGTATCGAGACAGATTTCCAGGACGAAGGTGTCCCGACAGGGAGACGTTCGAAGCAATTGATCGGCGTCTTAGGGAGCACGGAACATTCCAACCTATGACTCGCGACTGGGGAAGACCTAGAACGACGAGGACACCAGCAACGGACGAGGCAATTCTTCGTGCAGTTGACGATAACCCTAATGTCAGCGTCAGAGAAGTTGTTGCTGTACAAGGTAACGTTGACCACGTCACTGTACGGAGAGTGCTACGGGAGAACCAGTTGTTTCCGTACCGTGTACAGCGTGTGCAGGCACTATCGGCAGCTGATTGGCCTCCACGGGTACACTTCTGCGAATGGTTCATCCGACAATGTGTCAATCCTCATTTCAGTGCAAATGTTCTCATTACGGATGAGGCTTCATTCCGACGTGATCAAATTGTAAATTTTCACAATCGACATGTGTGGGCTGCCGAGAATCCGCACGCAATTTTGCAATCACGTCATCCACACAGATTTTCTGTGAACGTTTGGGCAGGCATTGTTGGTGATGTCTCGATTGGGCCCCAAGTTCTTCCACCTACGCTCAATGGAGCACGTTATCACGATTTCATACGGGATACTCTACCTGTGCTGCTAGAACATGAGCCTTTACAAGTACGACACAACATTTGGTTCGTGCGCGACGGAGCTCCTGCACATTTCAGTCGAAGTGTTCGTACGCTTCTCGACAACAGATTCGGTGACCGACGGATTGGTAGAGGCGGACCAATTCCGTGGCCTCCACGCTCTCCTGACCTCAACCCTCTTAACTTTCATTTATGGGGGCGTTTGAAAGCTCTTGTCTACGCAACCCCGGTACCAAATGTAGAGACTCTTCGTGCTCGTATTGTGGACGGCTGTGATACAATACGCCGTTCTCCAGGGCTGCATCAGCGCATCAGGGATTCCGTGCGACGGAGGGTGGATGCATGTATCCTCGCTAACGGAGGACATTTTGAACATTTCCTGTAACAAAGTGAAGTCACGCTGGTACGCTCTGTTGCTGTGTGTTTCCATTCCGTGATTAATGTGATTTGAAGAGAAGTAATAAAATGAGCTCTAACATGAAAAGTAAGCGTTTCCGGACACATGTCCACGTAATATAGTTTCTTTCTTTGTGTTTGAGGAATGTTTCCTGAAAGTTTGGCCGTACCTTTTTGTAACTCCCTGTATGTGGATATCACGATCCCATGACTTTTGCCACCTCATGAAGGAAAAGCTATCCCTGAAGTCGAGAAGCAACTGAAAAAAGTTAAGTCGCAAGACCCCTGTGGAATACATGTTAACACTTCTTTGCAGTTAGTACTCTACAGCATTGTCCCTGTAGTTAGCTTGTTTGTATAGCGAATCTGTCACCCAGCGTAAAGTCGTAAGCGGATGGAAGAAAGCGCAAATGAGTTATGTATTGACTGCAACGCACAGAGCGTTCGTACGAACATGGGAAAGTGTCACAGAAGTCATTCTTTCATTTGTTGTTCACGTCGTGCGCTACATCGGTTTGAATGTTGCTTACGCCGTCAAAGCATTGACCATTCACATGAATTTCGGCAGGCACTTTATTCGTACTGATATCACTAACTCTCTGCAAACGTGATCACTTTTCCAGAAAAGAATTGACTGTTGAAGAATGTCTTGAATGCTGGACTCGGACATGATGCTCCATTACAATTTCTAACACAACTAATTTGACACAATACGGCCGCACGATCACTGTTTAACAGTACCTGTTCACAACTTACTGGTCGAATGCACGTCTGATGCTTAAAGCTTTTATTTCAAACTGCCATCGTAGTTCCTGTGCTGACGTCAGTTATATGCCAGGAATTACATCCGTGTCGGAACTTTTTGGATGGTATATGTGTGTGTGTGTGTGTGTGTGTGTGTGTGTGTGTGTATATGTATATACAGGGTTATTACAAATGATTGAAGCGATTTCACAGCTCTACAATAACTTTATTATTTGAGATATTTTCACAATGCTTTGTACACACATACAAAAACTCAAAAAGTTTTTTTAGGCATTCACAAATGTTCGATATGTGCCCCTTTAGTGATTCGGCAGACATCAAGCCGATAATCAAGTTCCTCCCACACTCGGCGCAGCATGTCCCCATCAATGAGTTCGAAAGCATCGTTGATGCGAGCTCGCAGTTCTGGCACGTTTCTTGGTAGAGGAGGTTTAAACACTGAATCTTTCACATAACCCCACAGAAAGAAATCGCACGGGGTTAAGTCGCGAGAGCGTGGAGGCCATGACACGAATTGCTGATCATTATCTCCACCACGACCGATCCATTGGTTTTCCAATCTCCTGTTTAAGAAATGCCGAACATCATGATGGAAGTGCGGTGGAGCACCATCCTGTTGAAAGACGAAGTCGGCGCTGTCGGTCTCCAGTTGTGGCATGAGCCAATTTTTCAGCATGTCCAGATACACGTGTCCTGTAACGTTTTTTTCGCAGAAGAAAAAGCGACCGTAAACTTTAAACCGTGAGATTGCACAAAACACGTTAACTTTTGGCGAATTGCGAATTTGCTGCACGAATGCGTGAGGATTCTCTACCGTCCAGATTCGCCCATTGTGTCTGTTCACTTCACCATTAAGAAAAAATGTTGCTTCATCACTGAAAACGAGTTTCGCACTGAACGCATCCTCTTCCGTGAGCTGTTGCAACCGCGCCGAAAATTCAAAGCGTTTGACTATGTCATCGGGTGTCCGGGCTTGTAGCAATTGTAAACGGTAAGGCTTCTGCTTTAGCCTTTTCCGTAAGATTTCCCAAACCGTCGGCTGTGGTACGTTTAGCTCCCTGCTTGCTTTATTCGTCGACTTCCGTGGGCTACGCGTGAAACTTGCCCGCACGCGTTCAACTGTTTCTTCGCTCACTGCAGGCCGACCCTTCGATTTCCCCTTACAGAGGCATCCAGAAGCTTTAAACTGCGCATACCATCGCCGAATGGAGTTAGCAGTTGGTGGATCTTTGTTGAACTTCGTCCTGAGGTGTCGTTGCACTGTTACGACTGACTGATGTGAGTGCATTTCAAGCACGACATACGCTTTCTCGGCTCCTGTCGCCATTTTGTCTCACTGCACTCTCGAGCGCTCTGGCGGCAGAAACCTGAAGTGCGGCTTCAGCCGAACAAAACTTTATGAGTTTTTCTACGTATCTGTAGGTTGTCGTGACCATATGTCAATCAATGGAGCTACAGTGAATTTATGAAATCGCTTCAATCATTTGTATATATATAAAAATCGGAAAAATCATCAAGGGGGGGGCAGCAAGCCTTGGTGTTATGAGCACGAACCGAGCAGTAAAAGAAGTGGTGAAATTCACGTGGACACTCCTACACTTTCTCAGATTACTATTAACATTGTGTGCATGATCATTAACATGCAGCGTGAACACAAGTGTAACAATACATTTCCCCATGGTACCCCAGAAATTACTCCTACATAATGTCAGCAACATGTCTGTTGAAGGTGCCATGATCTATCGACCGTCCCAGGAAATGCTCAATGCTGTTACTAATTTAGCTTGATACAAAATGTAAGTGTGGTACTCAGCCAAATTCTTTTTCAGAATGTGTAGGGATCATTCAATCGTGTAATAGGATCATGGTCGGTAAATCCGTTGACGAAAAGATTGAGACTGTTCGTAACTAAGAGGTGTGGAAAATTTCTTTGGCATTTGGCTTGCCGGAAGAGTTGTTACTCAGTTGTGAAGGTTTTCAGCATTACCCTAACGTGTGGTATGAGGGACAGTCACATGAAAACCGAAATCCCGCCACAGCCGGACCTCAGAATGGTTCCACTCACAGGTAATGACCACTTGTACCACTCAGAGACGACGCTATCGATTCCTGTTTCCTAGAACATGGTCGGCCGCCGACGCATCCGTAACCACACCCAGCCTTCCACTTCGTCATCCCACTGAAACTGAAGTCCATGCATGTGTGTCTTGAGGTCGCCAGAGATGGGAAAATCACACGATCGAAGATCCAGCCTGCACTGTGGGTGTTCCAATGTTTCCCAACCAAATCGCTGAAGCATAGCCTTCATCCGATTAGCAGTGTGGGTGCGCGCAACAGGATGATGCAGTGAGACAGCCTGTGGGCAAACCCCAAGCCCAGCGGTTTAAACATCACACATCTCCCCCCCCCACCAAAGAAATCTGAAGCTGTTCACACGAGTTCCAGTAAGGTCATTGAACCATCAATTAGGGCGGTTCACAGACAACAACTCAAGGACACATGTTATTCCAAAACGTTATCGTGGAAGTAGGGGCCAGGAGGTGCTGGTGAAATAAAACACACTACTAAAGACACCTTTTTATTTTAAAGACTTTCTCAATAATAAATTTTTAAGTCCGGCATTTAAAAAAAAAATTTCCAATAGCTGACAAATTTTCTTTATGAAAAGGAGATTTCAAGGTATGACGTTAACAACTTCCCAATAAAAAGATTTTAAACTTATCATATATATATATATATATATATATATATATATATATATATATATATACAGGGTGTTTCAAAAATGACCGGTATATTTGAAATGACAATAAAAACTAAACGAGCAGCGATAGAATTACACCGTTTGTTGCAATATGCTTGGGACAACAGTACATTTTCAGGCGGACAAACTTTCGAAATTACAGTAGTTACAATTTTCAACAACAGATGGCGCTGCAAGTGATGTGAAAGATATAGAAGACAACGCAGTCTGTGGGTGCGCCATTCTGTACGTCGTCTTTCTGCTGTAAGCGTGTGCTGTTCACAACGTGCAAGTGTGCTGTAGACAGCATGGTTTATTCCTTAGAACAGAGGATTTTTCTGGTGTTGGAATTCCACCGCCTACAACACAGTGTTGTTGCAACAAGACGAAGTTTTCAACGGAGGTTTAATGTAAACAAAGGACCGAAAAGCGATACAATAAAGGATCTGTTTGAAAAATTTCAACGGACTAGGAACGTGACAGATGAACGTGCTGGAAAGGTAGGGCGACCGCGTACGGCAACCACAGAGGGCAACGCGCAGCTAGTGCAGCAGGTGATCCGACGGCGGCCTCGGGTTTCCGTTCGCCGTGTTGCAGCTGCGGTCCAAATGACACCAATGTCCACGTATCGTCTCGTGCGCCAGAGTTTACACCTCTATCCCTACAAAATTCAAACGCGGCAACCCCTCAGCGCCGCTACCATTGCTGCACGAGAGACATTCGCTAACGATATAGTGCACAGGATTGATGACGGCGATATGCATGTGGGCAGCATTTGGTTTACTGACGAAGCTTATTTTTACCTGGACGGCTTCGTCAATAAACAGAACTGGCGCATACGGGGAACCGAAAAGCCCCATGTTGCAGTCCCATCGTCCCTGCATCCTCAAAAAGTACTGGTCTGGGCCGCCATTTCTTCCAAAGGAATCATTGGCCCATTTTTCTGATCCGAAACGATTACTGCATCACGCTATCTGGACATTCTTCGTGAATTTGTGGCGGTACAAACTGCCTTAGACGACACTGCGAACACCTCGTGGTTTATGTAAGATGGTGCCCGGCCACATCGCACGGCCGACGTCTTTAATTTCCTGAATGAATATTTCGATGATCGTGTGATTGCTTTGGGCTATCCGAAACATACAGGAGGCTGCGTGGATTGGCCTCCCTATTCGCCAGACGTGAACGCCTGTGACTTCTTTCTGTGGGGACACTTGAAAGACCAGGTGTACCGCCAGAATCCAGAAACAATTGAACAGCTGAAGCAGTACACCTCATCTGCATGTGAAACCATTCCGCCAGACACGTTGTCAAAGGTTTCGGGTAATTTCATTCAGAGACTACGCCATATTATTGCTACGCATGGTGGATATGTGGGAAATATCGTACTGTAGAGTTTCCCACACCGCAGCGCCATCTGTTGTTGAAAATTGTAACTACTGTAATTTCGAAAGTTTGTCTGCCTGAAAATGTACTGTTGTCCCAAGCATATTGCAACAAACGGTGTATTTCTATCGCTGCTCGTTTAGTTTTTATTGCCGTTTCAAATATACCGGTTGTTTTTGAATATATATATATATATATATATATATATATATATATATATATATATATATATATATATATATATATATATAAAAAATTCCTTAAAAAAAACTTTAAGTAGCTAGTTTTTACTAAAGTTAAAACAGTTGTCTCTTGCCAATTAAATAACTTATATTACACCTGTCAATTGTTACAAGATAAATGTGAATGAGCCAGGACACAAACCTTCACCCCTTAAAGGTAGTTCCCAAAAAAAATGTTCCTTAGCTTGGTGGGGGAGTGACACGTCTATAGGGGCCCAGATCACAATAGTCGGAATAGTTGCTGGTGGTCTACAGGGCCACAGCAGATCAGCCCCAAAACTTGCATTGC
The DNA here is from genome assembly GCF_021461395.2 of Schistocerca americana. Lineage (NCBI taxonomy): Eukaryota > Metazoa > Arthropoda > Insecta > Orthoptera > Acrididae > Schistocerca > Schistocerca americana. The sequence goes on along the minus strand of NC_060129.1, from coordinate 202,619,774 downwards.
AAGCCGCCACCTCCCCGAGTTACCCAAAACCAGAAGATGTAGCGAGGGCGGTGGCTGCACGGACTCCGAACCACAGGGACACACGACAGCGACCCTAAATCACCCAGTCAAGGTGTAACGAAACATCTCGACCGAGAAGCAGTTACCACATTCCTGCGGACGATATATAAAACAGTACTCAACTTCTCACACCCCACCCCAGTGCCGGGAACACTTTGCACTTCCGTATGCTCGTCGGAGCCAACCGCTGCCAGTGGTTTCAGCGGCCGATAAGAAGACACACGGTCCCACGCGCTGATCTCCTGCACCATGGCCTCTAAGCTTCACGAGCCGCGTACTTGTGGGTCAGGCAGACTCAGCCCCTGACAGCCGAGAGGTCGGCCACAGCACGTGGCGAGCAGCTGACGACCCCAAACAACAGGGGGCCCGCTCACGCTACCACCTCTTTCGGTCACCGCTCAGTACGTACTCGTCGATCTTCACGTGACTGTACACGTGCGCCGGATGGTGGTAGCGATCCACCAAAGGACGTGCCAAACTGAAAGGGCCACTGCAAACACTAGATGTGAAGCGCTTTTGGAAGAGCCGGACAAAACTACAGCTCAGTCACGGTGACCGCCCCCTTCGTCTACGGGGGCTCTCGCGCTCGAGCGTGCAGCCGCAATCAGTCTGCAGAACTAAAAACACAGTATGTGGAAGCTGCAGCGTGCCACGAAGTCAAAACACGAATGCAGTCTGGCAGAGTCACCCTCTTGCGCGACGGCACCTGGCCCCGCACTGTCAAGTGATTGGGTTGAGCAACATTGGAACATCCTCTACACAGCCCAGATCTTTCACCGTGCGATTCTCACATCGTTGGCGACCCGAAGGATGTCGGTTTTAGTCAGACGAGGAAGTCTGCCGCATGTGGGTCGGGGTCGGGTTGTTTCAGCGAAGAGACTAAACAGCGAGGTCGTCGGTCTCGTCGGCTTAGGGAAGGATGGTGAAGGACGTCGGCCGTGCCCTTTCAAAGGTACCATCCCAGCATTTGCCTGGAGCGATTTAGGGAAATTACGGAAAACCTAAATGACGATGGTCCGACGAGGGATTGAACCGTCGTCCTCCCGACTGTTTGTCCAGTGTGGTGACCACTGCACCATTCGCTCGGTAGACGAGGAAGTGGAAGAGTTGGTGCTGTTCTGGATTTGCCAGTGCTCTGCCACTTTCTACAGAACAGGAATTCACTCTCTCACCTCCAAGCACATGGGGTAGCCATATGGTCCGAAGCGCCTTGCCACGGTTCACACTGCACCCCCCGTTTGAGATTCGAGTCCTTCCTCGGGCATGGGTGTGTGTGTTGTCTGTAGCATAACTTAGTTTAAGTTAGATTAAGTAGTGTGTAATACTAGGGACTGATGACATGAATGCTTTTGTTGGTGACTTACCACCACCACAACCACCACCACCACCACCACCACAATAACTGTCTTGATGCATGTGGTGATTACTTTCAAATGGGAACATTCCATGGTCCCATTGAGGTAGGTCTTTGGGTTTCATTCGACTTCCCCTTATAGAGTCGTAATTCCCCTCCGCGGTCCACCTCGCGGCAGTTCCTCAGGCAGCGTAGTCAGTGGGGCATAGCTGGTGTGGTGTTGTGCGCCCGAGCATGTCACGAGACCTCCAGTGCTGATGACCTCAATGGTTTCGTCCCATAGTAACTTACTGCCACCACCACCACAACCACCACAAGCACAATAACTATATTGATGCATGTGGTGTTTACTTTCAAATGGAAACATCCCACGGTCCCGTTGTGGAGGGTCTTTGGGTTTCATTCGACTTCCCCTCGTAGAGTCGTAATTACCCTCCGCCGTCCACCTCGCGGCGGTCCCTCAGGCAACGTAGTCAGTGGGGCGTAGCCGGTGTGGTGCCAGGAGACCGCCAGCGGTGCCAGCGCGGAGTACCGCAGGTCCGCGTGCTGTGCCGCAGGGAACACCGCGGACGGCAAGCTCTCGCCGCCGCCGGCGTCGGCGTCGGACGACAGCTCGACGGCGGGCGTGGCCGTGGGGGCGGGCGATGCCGCCCCCCTAGTCCGCCGCCGGCGACAGCGCACGCCCGCCGCCTCCGACAGCGACGACACCGACGACGACGGCGTGCGCCTCTCGCCGGCCGACATCGAGCGCTACCGCAAGCTGGTGCTGCTGCACGGTGCGTACCGCAGCCCCGGCGGGCTCCCCGCTGCATGTTTAGCCTGATGCGTTTCGTCCGCAATACGGTTCTCCCTCTTCAGGAGCTCACTATCGACGTATTAAAGCGATCCGGATTTTCGCCGGCCGACTTCCAGTGGTACTGCGAGCCGGTGTCGCTCCACAGGGCGTACCACGGCACCGTCAGTCTGCTCCGCTGCATGCCTAGTCTGACACTTTCCGTCTGCAGTTCGGTGCTCTGTCTCCGAGAGTGTGGTCTGTGAATCTGTGAAATTAATCTCTACACTTGTCAGCCAACAGTGGTGCTGCTCACGGTAAGTACTTTACCCCAGCAGATTCCTCTGTTGCTTATGTAACTTGACGTTTCTTGAAGCACTGCACTGTGGAAGAAACGTCAAGTTCACGAATTTAGTCCCAACATATTAAACCAGACTCACTGACATCGAGTGCTGCAGTATGCTGGTGCTGCCGCACAGTGCATCTCTCATCCAGAGTGGCCTCCTTCATTGCGTGTCGAGTCTGACACGCTTCATATACAGTGCAACTCTCCGTCTTCAGGAATCTGCTCTCAGTATATTAAACTCATCCACACACTCACTGGTCAACATGCAGCACAGCTAAAACTCTTGCTGCTACAGAGCTACTCTGCTGCATACCTACTCCTACGTTTCGAATGCAATGCGTTTTTCCATCTTTGAGGATGTAAACCAATCCAGCCAACATGGAGCGCTACCGCAAGCTGGTGCTGCTCACGGTGCGTACCAAAGCCCTAGCCTTGTCTGACACATTTCTTCTGCTGTACAATGCTCCATCTCTGTGAATGTACTCTCCACATATTGAACCACTCTAGACTCCTGCTAGCCGACATAAAGTGCTGGTCCTGCTCCACAGTGCCAGCAATCTTCTCCACTGCATGCCCAGTCTGTCACGTTTCATCCGCAGTGCAATGCTCCACCCTCAGGAATGTATGAGGGGAATTAAATAAGTAATGCAAAAATTTTATTGCCACTTTCGGTTAAAAAATGGGAAATTTGCTGCGGGACATCGTGGACAGTTCCTGCTTCCGTCCCCATAGCTTCATGAAGTTCCAGGAGGTGGTGGCGCTACATGTAGTCTTCAAAATGGCGCCTCTATCGGCAGACCAGGGAGCTGTTATTGAGTTTGTTTTGATGGGAAACCAGGGCATCACAGGTATTCATAAGCGCTTCCAGAATGTATATGGAGACCTGACAGTGAACAAACGCGAAGTGAATCATTGAGCAATGCGTCTGTTGCAGTTGCAATGAGATCACACAAACCTGACCGGTCTACCACACGCCAGCCTCTGCAATGTCGGAAAGTGCAGTCTCTCTCGTTCGGGGTTAAAACACACTTGTTCACCAGTTTCGGTACTCAAAGGTGTGAACCTGTTGTGTTCCTCACTGAAGGACACACTTCATGGGAAGCAGTATGTGGAGGTTATTGATGCATCAACATTTTGGCTCTGATGTTAAACAGTAGAGTGGTACCGTGTGGTTATACATGCTCTCTCAGCAGGGAGACATAAGGAGATATGTTGTTGTTGTTGTTGTTGTTGTTGTGGTCTTCAGTCCTGAGACTGGTTTTATGCAGCTCTCCATGCTACTCTATACTGTGCAAGCTTCTTCATCTCCCAGTACCTACTGCAACCTACATCCTTCTGAATCTGCTTAGTATATTCATCTCTTGGTCTCCCCCTACGATTTTTACTCTCCACGCTGCCCTCCAATACTAAATTGGTGATCCCTTGATGCCTCAGAACACGTCCTACCAACCAATCCCTTCTTCTGGTCGAATTGTGCCACAAACGTCTCTTCTCCCCAATCCTATTCAATACTTCCTCATTAGTAATGTGATCTACCCATCTAATCTTCAGCATTCTTCTGTAGCGCCACATTTCGAAAGCTTCTATTCTCTTCTTGTCCAAACTATTTACCGTCCATGTTTCACTTCCATACATGGCTACACTCCATACAAATACTTTCAGAAACGACTTCCTGACACTTAAATCTATACTCGATGTTAACAAATTTCTCTTCTTCAGAAACGCTTTCCTTGCCATTGCCAGTCTACATTTTATATCCTCTCTACTTCGACCATCATCAGTTATTTTGATCCCCAAATAGCAAAAATCCGTTACTATAAGTGTCTCATTTCCTAATATAATTCCCTCAGCATCACCTGACTTAATTCGACTACATTCCATTATCCTCGTTTTGCTTTTGATGATGTTCATCTTATATCCTCCCTTCAAGACACCATCCATTCCGTTCAACTGCTCTTCCAAGTCGTTTGCTGTCTCTGACAGAATTACAATGTCATCGGCGATAAGGAGATAATGTTGAAAAAAAAAATAGGGCTTTGTTGCCAAAATAGTGAAGAATAGTATTGTGCAATGGAATCTTGAATAAAACCAACCTGGTTTCAGAAAAGAAATTTGTTGCATTACCTACAGAATTCCCCTCTTACTGTCGATATAAGAAAGCAATCCTGACTTTGTCGGCCAACATCGGGCACCAGCCTAACTCGTGCTGCTCCACAGCATACGTAGTATACCGTGTTTCACGTGCAGTGCATTGCTCCATCTTCAGGAATGTACTGCTGGAGCAGTAATGGCGCAATCATCTGCATATATGAAGCTTTCGGTGCCTTGGGGGAGGGGCTACTCTTTAGTGTATATATATATATATATATATATATATATATATTAAAAAGTGTTGGGGTCTTACTTGGGGAGGCCATTTTTCTGTATCCTCCACCGGCTACAAGGTGGTGCTATGCCACACTGCATATCACAGTGTTGGCAGTTCCTAGGCAGCACGTGCAGTCTACTCTGTTTAGTCATCACCCCATGACTCAGTTTTCAGGAACACACTGTCAATGGATCAAAGCGGTCGAGACTGTTGCTGCCTGGCGTATTCTACTGGAAGCTGGTTCTGCTGTGTGGTATGTACAGAGCCGCTTCCAGCTTCTCTACTGCATGCCTAGTGTGGCATGTTTTGCGCACAGTGGAGTCTTCCATCTTCGAGGGCATACTCTGTGAGTATATGAAACCAGTCCAGCCTATAGCCAGCTGTCATCAAACACTACATGCAGCTGGTGCTGCTCCACAGTATATGCCAGAATCGTAGCGGGCTAGTCCACTGGATGCCTAATCTTCCACACCCTGTTTGCGAATACCTAAGTACATCTCCTGTACATTTTTATTAATCAGAGCAGTGAAAGAACTAGGCTCCATGTGAACATCCTCTGAGCCAGTTTTCACTGTGGTTAAGGTGCTGAACTTCATCCGAATGAGCTAGTTTCCATTCCCTGTTGCAGTTTCTCTGTGTTGGTCAGTGCGATAGTTGCCACTATGGGCCACAACAGTTTACCTCTGCAGGGTGTCGTAATTAAGTTTGCCTACTTCATGCTGTTACAGTTAAAGTGTGAGTCTATCAAATAAAGTGTGGAGACATACAGCTACTGCAGTGGTAGGAGGGCTTTTTTGATTAATTATGCTGTTTCTTTTTTGGGTACTGTATGTCAGTCAGTAAAAATGCAACAAGTATAATATCACTTTGTTGTCAGTCTGTCTGACAGTTAAGACCTCTTTTTCTCAGGAGCTGGAAGACATACTAAGTTCGAATTTATGCTGCATACAAAGGTCTATCGTCCCTTGTGGCTGTAAAAAATTCAAGTTCCTAAGCAAGCGCAGTGAAAAAGATATGGCCATCCATGTCAAATATTTTGATTCTCCAAACTCATTTATAAAAACCTGTAAGGTATTTTCCATTGACCATCACGAAATTTGGGAAGAAGTAGGTTTTAAAAGTACAAATAAAGGGAAAAAATCGGAAAATTGTAAAATCGTAAATTATATCACGTAAAAATATTTTTTGCTATTGCAAATTTACATTGCATACCTAGCTTGTCAAAAATCTCAGGAACTACTGTGGGGATTTTTATCTGATTTTTAACAGTAGGTGATGTACAAGGGAAGGTTGTGTATGTAATTTACAAATATTTCGTGCTATCTGGTAGAGCTATGATGAAATAAAAACCCTGCCAGTGTGGACGTAATTGCCATGTAGCGGTGATAGGTCTAAGGCTGCCCAACTACCACACTGACAGTCTATGCCTGTGACAGCACGGCATCTGTAATGTTTTAGAGCAAAATAATTCTGATAATTGATGCAGGATTACACTTCCATGGCACAGGATGGTGTTCTGATATCCTATAACAGTGCCATTGAAGCTTTCCACAAAACGGCTTGACATTTGTATAACAGTAGTCCTATAGCTGGCTGTACCCTTTTCTTCTCTGAAGACTTCAGTCAAATCCTACTTTTAATCAGAACACGGCTGAGAGCAAACGATGTATGTATGTCTGCAATAAATTAAATGATAATTTACGATAGCAAATGTGAAACTGCACCAAAAATATAAAATTGAAATTGAAATTACAGCATTCTTGAAGGTCTTTGAATTCCTAGGACTGATACAGTGCCAGTTATTGTATTGGTAACAGGCAAAAACCGGCGAGATTCTCGATACCCAGGCTGATAAATCAGTATTCACTGACTTTCTTACAACTTTAGTTAAACATGTTTGGGTAAACATTGACACACAACTTCACTTTGCTATTTGGTGGACCCTGTTATCTGTACTGTCCATTTAATAGGTGCTACATCTGGGAAATGACACCGAATGATTCTGCTCACTTGAATATTTTATCTCAAAATCCCAAATACTGTACAGTGTATGGAATCAGATTATAACTCACAAACAGGGAACGAGTGATAGAGAGACACCCGGAACAATATTTCTGATGATGTTAAAAGATGTGTAAAATACGATATAGACCTGAAAGAATGGCATTCGAGTAGGGCTTGCTATCTATTGCCTTAAATTAGAATGAAAACTGAAGTAATAGTAGAAATTGGAATGAACATAGAAATATGAAAAAGGAAAGATTGTCGCTAAAAGTTAAGAGCTACAAATCAACAGGATCAGGAAGTGTAAAATTACTGGCATGTGCCTATTGTATAAATTGAACAAGAAACCAAATATTACTGTTGGGGATTTCGTCTGGTACTGTAAGTAGGAATTTTCATCTGCCATATTTTAATAATTTCTAATTCCCAGCTAAATAAATTGTTTTAGTGCTAGCTTTAGCAGTTCAAAATTATATGTAGCATATACTTACTAATGTTTAATTCCGAGCATACTGAGTTACTTTATTTGTGGCTTTGTTAGAAATTTTTTATTCTTTACAAGACATTTGTAAATTAATAGGGCATGCCAACTGTTTATCTTTTCTAGTTTCCATATTTACATTACTACATGCATTTGTTAAATTTTTTTGTGTTTTTTACAATGTAGATATATTTAAATTAGATCAATTATATAAATTGTTATAATGCTTTAAAAACATATATCTAAAATTATCTAAAATTTAAATGATGTACTCCATCTGCATTAAACTGGATTAAAGGCCACTTGTAAATTGTAACAAAATAAGCAAATAAGCAAATAAAATATAAATGAAAACAAAATGTGTCTTATTCCTATTGTTGAGAGCCTCATGGTTCTATGTGTAAGATGCAGCCTCCCTTCCCCAGTAACAGGTGTTGCAGTTCACATCCCACAGTTTGGACCCCATTCTAGAATTTCCGTTCAATAGATATTCTGTTTCATTGACTACCATTGCGTTACCAAACTTCATCTCTTTCGTATTAAACTAGGTAATTCTCAGTAACAGTCGAATTTGAATTTACTTAAGTCGTTACCACTTCAGCTTATGACTATGCATTCTGAGGATTTCCATTCAGATAGAGATATAACCAGTAATTCCCCACCCCCAATTGTGTAAAGAATCAAACACCCATGTATAAAACAGCTTCAAACATCTGATTACTTTAAAAATGACAAGTGTGTTAAACACTTGATTTTAAGTATGTTAAACCTTTGATTACATACACAAAACCGGTATTTTATTTGTTTTAGCAGATTCTGATTGTGACCCCTGAAGAAGTTTCGAAGAGGTCTTAAATTATCTTTAAAGTTTGTTGAAAGTCACTAAACACTCGTTAGCAAATGCTGGAAGAATATAGTCTCGGCTATTTGTGCACCATTTTAAAAAGAAACTAGTCTTTCATGTATTATAATCTTGATGATGTCATATCTCAACTAATGTCACATGGTGATATGATTTGCATGTACACTCAGTGTTAATTTGGGTAGTGAACGCAAAATATGTTGCAAATATAATTAGTTCTAAATCTGTAATAAATTTAAAACTCTTGTCTGTTGCTGAATTTTGACTGCATGATCAGCGAAAACGTAACAAGTGACGAGCTCTTTTGCTTTAATCTTTTTGTGGGTGATCTCAAAAAACGTTTTGTGAAGGTTCGATGTTATGCATAAAGTTTGTCAGATTTTGGTAAATGCTCTCATTATCAAGTCCTGAATAAATATACTCTGGGTAAATAGCACATCATGAGGTATGCGCGCGCACGCGCGCACACACACACACACACACACACACACACACACACGTTTCCAGCTGTAATACTTCATCTTACTGTGTTAAACCTTTAACATAACATATATCTCTTAATTAGTAGAGTATGACAACGTCTTCCAAATTTTTTAAGTTTGGTCAGTAACTACACTGAAGCGCCAAAGAAACTGGTATAGTCATGCATGTTCAAATACAGAGATATGCAGACAGGTATAATATGGCTCCGCAGTCAGCAATGCCTACTTAAGACAACAAATCTCCGTCACATTTGTTAGATCAGTTACTGGTGCTACATTGACAGATTATCAAGATTTAAGTGAGTTTGAATGTGGTGGTGTAGCCAGGGCACGAGCAATGGGACTCAGCATCTCCGAGGTAGCGATAGAGTGGGTATTTTCCCATATGGCCATTTCACAAGTGTACCATGAATATCGGGAATCTGGTCAAACGTCAAAACTCCAACATCGGTGTGGTTGGAAAAAGATCCTGCAAGAATGAGACCAACAATGACTGAAGGGAATCGTTCAAAGTGACAGAAGTGCAACCCATCCGCTGTTGATGACTGGAAACATGTTGCCTGGTCAAAAGAGTCTCGTTTCAAATTGTATCGAGTGTATGGAAGTGTACAGGTATGGAGACAACCTCATGAATTTGTGCACCCTGCATGTCTCCAGGGGACTGTTTAAGCTGGTGAAGACTAATGTTGTGGGGCATGTGCATTTGGAATGATAGTGACATCTGATATGTCCAGATATGAGTCTGACAAGTCGGCCGGTCGTTGTGGCTGAGTGCTTCTAGGCGTTTCAGTCCGGAACCACGCTGCTTCTCTGGTCACAGGTTCGAATCCTGCCTCGGACATGGATGTGTGTGATGTCCTTAGGTTGGTTAGTTTTAAGTAGTTCTAAGTCTAGGGGACTGATGACCTCAGATGTTAAGTCCCATAGTGCTCAGAGCCATTTGTACCATTTTTTGATAACTTGCATCCATTCGTGTCCATTGTGCATTCCGACAGACGTGGGCAATTGCAGCAGGACAATGTGAGACCTCACACACCTAGAATTGGTACAAAGTTGCTCCAGGAACACTCTTCTGAGTTTAAACACTTCTGCTGGCCACCAAACTCCCCAGACATGAACATTATTGAGCATATCTGGAATGTCTTGCAACGGGCTGTTCAGAAGAGATCTCCACCCCCTCATACTCTTATGGATTGATGGGCAGCCCTGCAGGATTCATGGTGTCAGTTCCATCCAGCACTACTTCAGACATTACTCGAGTGCATGCCATGTCTAGTTGTGGAACTTCTGCGTGTTTGCGGGAGCCAGCCATGTGTACCAGTTTCTCTGGGTCTTCAGTGTGTATGACTTACTGAAAATGAAGCTTTCTTTTCCCAGGAAGCCAACCTGGCTCTATGTATCATGAATTATGTTACCTATTTGTTAGTATAGCTGATTTTTATAAAGGAGGTACTGTTAACTTATTATATATGTAAAGCAGTGTGTATGTGTGCATTTCCAGAATCCAATCCCTAACCTCTGGATAGATTTCTGCCAGATCTGGCACAGAAGTGCAGACCTCTGAAGTATCAGCACTGTGGGCTTCATAACCTCCTGTCTCCAATAGGAAATGAGATATGTGAGGAAATGTGTTTTTTTTCCAGCCCCTGGCCCATAGGCTGCTCTGCATAACAGGCATGTTGTGCAGGAACGGTATCGGCCTGCCCCTGATTTGCAGGGCAGCCTACATGTCAGGGGGTAAGGAACAGTTTTACGGGCTCTGACTTGCAGGCTGCCTTGTGTGACAGACTGTGGCGTTTCTGGGTTAAAATTCACGTAACTGCTTACTGCTGTACTGTCAACCCCAAAAGTTCCACCTACCTGAGTAAGGTGTCTGGTCACCAACCCGCTTTTCTGCAACGTAAATACCGTTCTGACAATGGTAAAAGCACAGTCCACATTAACTCTGTAGCTAATTGTCATGTAAATATCTTCTAACAATTTTTGGTTGGAGGGCGACTGTTTCACCTCTCAGAAAAATGTCAAAATTCGGCAAATAGTTCTTTATTGTACTTTAGATGCCAAATCAAATACATGCCATCAGCCCGTATTTAAAACTAACACCTACAGATGGGAGGGAGGAAGAGATGTGTCCAACATATGTGCTGAAAGCATATGGGGCGAAGCTGCAGTAAAAAGGACGTGCAGGCAATAAATTACAAGGTGACGACGACTGCGAAATGTTTGTTTTATTGAGATATCGAGGTCCTCCAAAGATGGGTGTACCCTCATTTCATGATGAGAATTTCATTTCTCTATTTTTAACCATTTGGACTCCTATCCCAGATAACTGGGCATCAGTGACACCGTATAGGTTTAATGGTTTATTCAAACAGGTTTTCACAGCCTGTAGAAAAGTACAGGCTGACAATTATTAACTATGTGAAATAAAATAGTCATAACTTCAGAACAGTTTTTGTTTGAACATTCAAACTGGACATTTGGCTGCAGGGCACTATGGGAATTAGATAGTGCGTGTCAGTTCGGTTTAGCGACAAAGCCCGCTTTCATTTGGATGGGTTCGCCAATAAGCAAAATTGACGCATTTGGGAGACTGAGAATGCTTATTTTTCAGTTGACAAGTGTCTTCACCCTCAATGGGTGACTTTGCAGTGTGCAATGTCCGGTCGCGGAATAATCGGTGCGAAATTCCTCGATGGCACAGTGACTACCAAACGCTACGTGAATGTTTTGGAAGATGATTTCATCCCCATTATCGAGTGTGGCCCTAATTTGGACAAAATATGGTCCGTGCAAGACGGAACTCGACACCATCGAAGCAGGAGAGTGTTTGATGTCGTGGGACCGAATTTTGGCTCTGGGGTACCCAGAGGACAAGCCTTCGTGCAGGTGTTCGCTAGGTGTGTAGCGTTGTAGAGAAGTAAAACGAGGACTATAACAAGTTGAGACAAGAAGGGAATAGAAGCTTCTTAAATGTACTGCCGTAGAAGAATGGTGAAAATTAGGTAGGTTAATCGCGTAACGAATGAGGTGATGGTGACTGTGAGGGTTGGGGGGGGGGGGGGGGGGGAAGTAAGGAATTCAAATGTTGTCGCTCTAAACACCACAACAGCAGCAGCCAACTGACGAGTTGTTTTCAAGTTGTTTCGATCAGTTGTAAGCGTCTTGAGAATGCCGTGCGTAGCTTCATCTAGTCGCCAAAAATTGCATTTCTTGTGACGTATGGCTAAGCATTGGACACTCACAAGGGGAGGCCGCCAATTGTGAAATTCAGATTCGATTCATACTGCGCATAATAAAAGCTCATGGCCAGAGGTGTAATGTGGCAAAGCACCAAGATGCACTTCTCACCCGTTGTCGAGAAAATCGACAGTTAAAAGAAACCGTTCCAGTGAAATACTCTCGACCATTAATAGTTTTCCACAGCGTCGTGGCGCAGCGGTAAGCGCTCTGGTTTGTAAACCGAAGCTCGCCGGGTCGAATCTCGCACCATGCAAATTTTTTTTTTAGTATTTGTTTTCTGTAATTCAAATGTGTACACACACACACACACACACACACACACACACACACACACACACACACACACACAGATATTCCCGGCAATCAGTTGCAACAATTATGCATATAATAAGTTGCTGAATGTCGTTTGTCGTGGAAAAACTGGCGACTTCGAACATCATTATGTTTTCCGCAAACAAAGTTGTATTTCACAAATGTTATTAACTGTCTTCATAATGTTAACCACGTATAGTTAACGGAAGACGTGGAAACGATATTCCCAAACGCATACGTATAGCGTAAGTCAAACGTTCGAATTAGAATAGAGACCCCACGAACACAAATTCGCTGTGGCAGGTATGAAATATAAACTCCGTTACTCGCTCGTTACACTTGAAGGACAGATGTTGAATGGGCCGAAACGAGCCGCCGCATAACAGCGTGGTTGCCTGCTAACTTCGAAAGAAGGTAGATGCGGTCCCTAGCGCAACTTATAACGTCGTCGAAAATCAGTGCGGACGGGAGAGCTTTGGTACACCCTGTTAAAAGAACGGAAAAATGGAGGCGGTAGAATTGGAGAGCGATCCGCCTTCACCAACATGCATAAGCAATTCATTAATAAATATACATACATATATATATATATATATATATATATATATATATATATATTTGAATTACAAAAAACTAATAATAAAAAAATTGCATGGCGCGAGATTCGATCCGGCGACTTTCGGATTACGAACCCAAGTGCTTACCGCTGCGCCACGACGCTGTGAAAAGTTATTAATCGTAGAGAGTGTTTCACCGCAACGGTTTCTTTTAACTGTCGATTTTCTCGACAACGGCTGAGAAGTGCATCTTGGTGCTTTGCCACATTACACCTCTGGCCATGAGCTTATATTATGCGCAGTATGAATCGAATCTGAATTTCACAATTGGCGGCCTCCCCTTGTCAGACGAATACATTGTCTGTATGTATAAAGAGAAATGTGAATTATCATCACGTGGCTGAAACCTCTAACTACAGAAAATTTGAAACCTGGAGAGGGTGTTTACTTTATTTCTGTAGTCGTCATTTAAGAACGGATTGATCGCAATTACACTCGTAAGAGGATTCAAATAGAGGATGAATGGTTTCTCAGAAATATGTCACTGTTAATGCAATTTTGACGCTAGGACTACGAGAGTTGGCATTTGGTTTCTCAGTAAGAAATAAAGAAGTAACTGTTTCGCGCATTTTGGAAATTTTATCACTGTAGGATGAAACAGTTGGCGAAAGTGTTTTTTTACATAAATCATTATTAACGAGGTACTAACGCATTTTGAAGCCTATATTTATGAAAACCGGTATTTCATTACTCTGCTACAAATAAAAAAGATGTGATTTTTCAAATTCACCCAGTAAGGGAGTGAGATAGGCGAGAAAAAGTATTTATGTATACATTTCATGATGAAAGCATTTTCGACATTAAGTCAATGAGAATTTTTATGTGGCTTCTCTCTTAGAAATTAAAAAAAACGCATTTCACAGTTTTTGAAAAAACAAGAAGTGGGTGAAGTATCGGGTGAAATGTTTTATGAAAATATTTTATTGTTTTTGGAAATTCAACCCCTAAGGGATGAAATAGGTGATGAAAATTTTTCAGAAAACATTTCGTTGTATTAAAATTGTTTAAAGATAAATCTGTGAAACCTGGAATTTCACTTCTCGGTTAGATATAATGAAATATGTGTTAGGTGAGGAAAGTTTGCATAGGAACTTCACCCCATAACGCAGGAGGTATGATTAACAAGAACCTTGGATTGCAGCTAGCAGAATCGCTTTTTCGTCAGAAGTACATTCAGAATAGACCATGGTTCTACCTGTACCGTAAGGCCATAATAAAGGTGAAAAGTTTTGAATGTGTTGCAATTTGTGAACAACATAAAAAATTTGATCAAAGAAAAACGAAAAAAGTGATTGCGTACCATACAGTCTACCAAGCGGAGCAACGGGCGCTAACGCAGTGTTTTACATACGCGGGTGACTGAAATATAAAACGGAATTTTTGTTTCGCAAGCTTAATTGTAAACGGAGTGCAGTGCGACCTCTGCTCATTGTTGCTTTCGTCTGCAGTGATTGTTGCTTTTGTCTGCAGTGATTGTTGCTTTCGTCTGCAGTGATTGTTGCTTTCGTCTGCAGTGACTGTTGCTTTCGTCTGCAGTGACTGTTGCTTTCGTCTGCAGTGACTGTTGCTTTCGTCTGCAGTGACTGTTGCTTTCGTCTGCAGTGACTGTTGCTTTCGTCTGCAGTGACTGTTGCTTTCGTCTGCAGTGACTGTTGCTTTCGTCTGCAGTGACTGTTGCTTTCGTCTGCAGTGACTGTTGCTTTCGTCTGCAGTGACTGTTGCTTTCGTCTGCAGTGACTGTTGCTTTCGTCTGCAGTGACTGTTGCTTTCGTCTGCAGTGACTGTTGCTTTCGTCTGCAGTGACTGTTGATTTCGTCTGCAGTGACTGTTGATTTCGTCTGCAGTGACTGTTGATTTCGTCTGCAGTGACTGTTGATTTCGTCTGCAGTGACTGTTGATTTCGTCTGCAGTGACTGTTTATTTCGTCTGCAGTGACTGTTTATTTCGTCTGCAGTGTTTGTTTAGCAAAGCTAGAAGGTTGTCGTATCGTTTCTTTCATAGACATAGATAATACAGACTGCGCATGACGTTATACTGCTGAAACAAATATGAAAGTCACGTGACTCGGGGGATGGAGCCGAACATGTAATTACGTATTTACAGTGCACTATTTGACATTTTTGTTGCAGATCAAATTTGTGCTTTTTACTAGATGCAAAAGCAATAACCTTCACATATGTTCAGATTTGTTTTGTTTTGTGTCTTACAGATCAGGTAAAGTGACGAAAATCTGAGCTGTGTAAGTGAATTACTTTAAAATACTTGCAGAGGTATTTCAATAAGTTGAAAGTTAGAACGGATGTTGGTCGTAAAACTTGGAGAATGGCTAAGATTTTGAGATGACACATCGTTAATATCTAGCTCATTACATCAGTGTAATCAACGTTTTGTAATATATTAACTCTTGCTATCTCGATATCGTTTCGTTGTCGGTACTGGATTAAGCAAGAGTCAGAGAATATACGTGTTTATTTTGCGTAAATACCTGGCATTATACTCATAAACGAATTTTGTTTCTTACAAAAGCTTACTTAAGGATTTCACACACATTCTTGCGGAATCTTTGGAAAACTAGTGCTGCATTCGAAATTGTTATTTTGTCTTCCACTGCCTGTGCAACCGGCGAACTGCGAGAATTCACAGTAGTACAAAAAAATCATTCTGTCGCTTTTTAAAATAACTTTCAATACGTTTCAAATTGACTACATGTAAAAACGATAACTGCTGCTTCATTATCAGGAATTTCGGAGAAATTAGTGTAACGACAGTACTACATGCGTAGGAGTGGTACTACAAAAAATTGCCTACATCAATACTTGATTTCAGCTACATATGAGAGAAACTGTAGCTGTCAGCGCATAATGACAGGAACTCGGCTTTTTGCCCCGAGTCACGTGACTCAGATGTTGGTTTGAAGCGTTAGCACGTCACAGATAGCGACATGGGCAGTCTGTGTTACATATGGTCCGTCGTTTCTTTAGTCAGAAGCGCAATATCAGAGCAAGAGGTAGCATGATCTGTTGCGTAACCCATGAAAGTCGAGTTTCTCTCGACAGAGGACGTTAACAACGTCCGAAATTTTGAAAAGACTTGCGGCACAATTCTGGGATAACACACTGAGAAATAGCAAAGTGTACGCTTAGCACAAACTCTTTACGCGGGGACGAAAAACATTTGAGGGTGCAGCACACGGACGTCGCCCGAGTAGCAGCAAGACAGAGGAGAATATTCGCCTTCTCGGACAGCTTAACGGAGACGATTGGCGAGGAACAATGTTGCTGAAAATGCTACTGAGGTTGGAATAATGCTCAGGCCATCATTCAGGGCAACACGGATTTCGGAAAGTATGCGCAAAGGGAGGGTTTCATGTTGTCAGCGCAAAGCACGAGAAATTCAGGAATTGTTCTGGACCACACTAGAACATCCTCACTAGAGTCTGCGCTTGCTGTGGTGCGATCTGCATATTTTTTTTTTTTTTTTTTTTTTTTTTTTTTTTTTTTTTTTTTTTTTTTTTTTTTTTTGGGACCCCTAAATGAAGGAGTCGGAGGACGCGTAGATTTGACGACGGTGGCGCTGTAAGTGGTTCCCGTCAGAGCCACGTTCATTTTACGAACAACGGGTTTCAAGGACCTTTCCATGTGCTGGGAAAATGTGCCGCCCCCCCGTTCAGGAGGCTATATACAAGATGATTCACGAAGATATGCAAATATTTCAATATGTCATTCTACAAGTAAAACTAAAGAAAAAAGTTCATATGTACATAGGTCCGCAAATGTTTAGGTCCGGGTAATAAAAAATTTTGCCTGAAATTTATCAACTTCCATCATTTTGATTTGCAAGCGCCTTCTATTGGCCGTGTTTCCAGTTAAAACTGTTGGATTTGAGGTCCGCCAGTTATCCAAAACACCGTTTTTCCCCAGTACCCAAACATGTTTCGGCACCACTGTGCCATCATCAGTGGGTTTTCGTTTTTATTCATTGTGCAGTGTGAACAATTTGTTAAATGATTTATAAAATTAACAAAAATGTTCACATCGCAGTATAAATAAAAACGAAAACCCACTGATGTTGGCACAGTGTTGGCGAAACATGTTTGGGTACTGAGAAAAAACGGTGTTTTGCATAACTGGCGGGCCTCACATTCAACAATTTTATCAACTTCGCTAAAATTGTACGAGGCTATAAAGTAAAGCACGATTTCCATTTATTTTGTAGTTGTTAGTCTGGTGAATCTAATAAACCATGTACCAGACGTCTATCTGCAGTAGTTCTCCAGAACAGCCTGAGAAGCAAAGAAATGCCTTCGTGAAATTTTTAATTTATTAAATACTTGGCCCAATTTGTTTTTTAAATTCCAGACAACTGCACAAAGTTTTCAACAGAAGTTGTATAGAATTCAATTTTCGAAAACTGATGGGAATAACATTAACTGAAACTGTATGAATGTGTTAGATAATCTGCTTTTATTAATACCATAGCACGCGTGAATTAATGTTAAACCGGAAAAAACAAACCTAACTGTTAAGGTAGTTGTACAGTGTACATACAATTTCACAATACATCCACAATAAATGTTCAAACATGTCTCCACCGAGTTCAGTGCATTTAGCTGCACGTGTATGAACAGATTTTGTTGCTCGTTTCGGTTTCACAGGGTTGTTCTCAATTTCGTCTTGTTGTTGTTGTAGTTGTTGTTGTTGTCTTCAGTCCTGAGACTGGTGTGATGCAGCTCTCCATGCTACTCTATCCTGTGCAAGCTTCTTCATCTCCCAGTACCTACTGCAACCTACATCCTTCTGAATCTGCTTGGTGTATTCATCTCTTGGTCTCCCTATACGATTTTTACCCTCCACGCTGCCCTCCAGTACTAAACTCGTGATCCATTGATGCCTCAGAACATGTCCTACTAACCGATCCCTTCTTCTAGTCAAGTTGTGCCACAAATTTCTCTTCTCCCCAATCCTATTCAATACTTCCTCATTAGTTATGTGATCTACCCATCTAATCTTCAGCATTCTTCTTTAGCACCACATTTCGAAAGCTTCTCTTCTCTTCTCGTCCAAACTATTTATCGTCCGTGTTTCACTTCCATACATGGCTACACTCCATAGAAATACTTTCAGAGACGACTTCCTGACACTTAAATCTATACTCGATGTTAACAAATTTCGTCTATTGCATTCATAGTGCCAGAAAGTAATGCCTCACGTGTACTGAATTTGTCGCCCTAAACTACGTCTTTCATCCATCCCCATACACACAAGTCCATTTGTGTTAAATCGAGCGATCTTGGTGGCCACAGACGTATAGACCACGACCAATCCATTTGTGGGGAAAATGGTCATTTAGATGCGTAGTAAGGATGTTGGTGAAACGTGGAGGCGCGCTGTAACGTTGAAAATTCATTTGCAATCGCGTAGCAAATGGAACATCGAGCAAGCGGGCGTTTCTTCTTGAAGGAATTGTAAGTACGTCTCGCCAGTTACACGTCCTGGGAAAATGAATGGTCCAATAAAGTGTGTGTGTCGATTATAGCACGCCACACATTTATGGTAAATGGCTGCTGGAAATAGTGTTGCACTGTTGGGTTTGTTTCAGACCATACGTGCTCGTTATGTAAATTGTTTATACCATCTCGAGTAAATTGTGTCTCATCAGTAAATAAAATGTATTTGTGGAAGCAGTTGCTTAAGCAGTTGCACAACTCCAAGCGAAGGGCAGCACCGCCTGGATGCAAATGGTGCACTTTTTGTTTATGGCACTCACTCCGTCTTGAGGCCACGAGTGGCCTGCCGGGACCATCCGACCGCCGTGTCATCCTCATGGAGGATGCGGATAGGATGGACGTGTGGTCAGCACACCGCTCTCCCGGTCTTTATGATGGTATTCTTGACCGAAGCCGCTACTATTCAGTCGAATAGCTCCTCAATTGGCATCACGAGGCGGAGTACACCCTGAAAAATGGCAACAGCGCATGGCGGCCCGGATGGTCACCCATCCAAGTGCCGGCCAGGCCCGACAGCGCTTAACTACGGTGATCTCCCTGGAAGCGGTGTATCCATTGCGGCAAAGTCGTTGCCCTTTTGTATACGATACAGATTATTGTACATCAGTGTACGCCGTACCTTCGATTGTGAAATGCCTAATCGTTGAGAGATACGTCGTGTGCTGGTACCCTGGATACGTTGAGCAGCATCCATAATATCCTCGTCATCGTCTTCACGTATCGAGCGCTAGTACTGATTATGAACGCCAGGTAGAGAACCTGTCTCCCGTAACATTTGAAATACTCCGCAATGGTTCGTACATTCGGAATCCTCCGAGTTGGATAACGTACGCTATATTCGCTTTACTGCAGCCGTTGCATTGCCATCACATGTGCCATAAATAAACACCATATCGGCGTATTCCTCTGTCGTAAATTTGAAAGGCATCCCTATTTCATAAATAATCTTCAAACTACAACAGGTACTGCGTTCAAATGGTTCAAATGGCTCTGAGCACTATGGGACTAAAACTTAGAACGACTTAAACCTAACTAAGGACGTCACACACATCCATGCCCGAGGCAAGATTCGAACTTGTGACCGTAGCGATCGCGCGGTTCCAGACTGAAGCGCCTAGAACCGCTCGGTCACTCCGGCCAACAGGTACTGTGTGGTTTCACTTAAATACACTGTTGTTGCAACGTTCCTTCACTGAACAATACAGAGAACTAACTCGTTTCAAGATTAGACAACGACTCAAACAACTCACGATCTGTTGCCAACAATGACAGAAACATTTCTATATTGTTAATGGAAAGTAAACAAATTTACATGTATAATAATTTTTGCTCCTCTGGATGTGCTGGAAAACTACTGCAGACACATGCCTGGGACATATGTCACTTGATTCACCAGACCAACAACAACAAAATAAATGGAAATCGTGCTTTAACATCCTGCAGTTTTGCGGTGGCTTCATATTAGCCAAGTTGCTAAATTTCAGGCAAAATCTTTTATTAGCCGTAACTCCGTAACTAAACATTTGCGGAGGTATGTTTATTTGGACTTTTTTCTTTAGTTTTACTTGTAAAATAACACAATATTTGCGTATCTTCTAGAAAAACCCTGTATGTTATCCATATGCCGGCCTAGGTGGCCGAGCGGTTCTAGGCGCTTCAGTCCGCAACCGCGCGACTACTACGGTCGCAGGTTCGAATCCTGCCTCGGACACGGATGTGTGTGATGTCCTTAGGTTAGTTAGGTTTAAGTAGTTCTACGTTCTAGGGGACTGATGACCTCAGATGTTAGCTCCCATAGTGATCAGAGCCATTTGAACCATTTTTTTGCTATCGATAATCGCTGATCTCAATTAGTAGTTTTAATGCGTTGGAACACGAGGCAAACTGACCATACGACTTATCTTAGAAGAAAAGTAAAGGAAAGGCAAACCTACGTTTCTAGCATTTGTAGAGTTAGAGAAAGCTTTTGACAATGTTGACTGGAATACTCTCTTTCAAATTCTGAAGGTGGCAGGGGTAAACTACAGGGAGCGAAAGGCTATTTACAATTTGTACAGAAACCAGATGGCAGTTTTGAGAGTCGAGGGACATGAAAGGGAAGCAGTGGTTGGGAAGGGAGTGAGACAGGGGTTGTAGCCTCTCCCCGATGCTATTCAATCTGTATATTGAGCAAGCAGTGAAGGAAACAAAACAATAATTTGGAGTAGGAATTAAAATCCACGGAGATGAAGTAAAAACTTTGTTTTGCCAACGACATGGTAATTCTGTCAGAGACTGCAAAGGACCTGGAAGAGCAGTTCAACGGAATGGACAGTGTCTTGAAAGGAGGGTATAAGATGAACATCAACAAAAGCAAAACGAGGATAATGGAATGTAGTCGAATTAAGTCGGGTGATGCTGAGGGAATTGGATTACGAAATGAGACACTTAAAGTAGTAAACGCGTTTTGCTATTTGGGGAGCAAAATAACTGATGATGGTCGAAGTAGAGAGGATATGAAATGTAGACTGGCAATGGCAAGGAAAGCGTTTCTGAAGAAGAGAAATTTGTTAACATCGAGTATAGATTTAAGTGTCAGGAAGTCGTTTCTGAAAGTATTTGTATGGAATGTAGCCATGTATGGAAGAGAAACATGGACGATAAATAGTTTAGAGAAGAAGAGAATAGAAGCTTTCGAAATGTGGTGCTACAGAAGAATGCTGAAGATTAGATGGGAAGATCACATAACTAATGAGGAGGTATTGAATGGAATTGGGGAGAAGAGAAGTTTGTGGCACAACTTGACTAGAAGAAGGGATCGGTTGGTAGGACATGTTCTGAGGCATCAAGGGATCACCAATTTAGTACTGAAGGGCAGCGTGGAGGGTAAAAATCGTAGAAGGAGACCAAGAGATGAATACACTGAGCAGATTCAGAAGGATGTAGGTTGCAGTAAGTACTGGGAGATGAAGAAGCTTGCACAGGATAGGGTAGCATGGAGAGGTGCATCAAACCAGTCTCAGGACTGAAGACAACAACAACAACAATGCGTTGGAGGTTGCAGTTTCCTCACACAGTCCACCCGCTACACTCACGTGTGTCTTTGTGTATTTTTAAGTTCACCTCCGCCACCACCTTCACCTATTGCGTTTTTGAGACGGACGCGTTTCTAACCGCAGGCCGCGCTCCATTTTCAGGAGGCTGCGGCGGCGACCACGATGAGTGCACGTGCGACCGCTACTGCCAGCACTTCTCGCCGCTGGAGGACATTCCGTTCGAGTCGGACGCGCAGATCAGTGCCTACATGAAAGTTGTCTTCGAGAGGAACAAGATGAGGGTCAAGAAGCAGCAGCAGCAACAACCACAACAACAACAACCACAACAACAACAACAACAACAACAGCAGCAACAGGTGAGCCGTCCGGTCCTTTGTGCATCCACAGTAGTAACAATCATGATAGCTGAGGGGGGTAGGGCGTCAAACGGGCCGGCTTGGAGCGGGATAGGCACCACAGGACATTTTAATTTCCACTCTCTATACTTTTACAAGTAAATTCATAAAACTTTGTCAGCATGACCAGGAATGATTCAGAATTCACACTCATAGCAGTGGAAATGCAAAAATATAAGAAAAAAATATATTTTTTACATGTGAAAAGTCATCATTTTTTCACTTACTATTGCCTGCATTTGTTGCTATAGGTACACTTTTCTTCATGAGTAAGAGAGACTGTTCGATGAATTTTGCACAGCATACAAACCATGCTTACAGGTGTCTGAAACTCTAGAATTTTCCAAATCTATTAAAAACGTAAAAATTGAGATAATTAACCATAAAATTTGATTTTTTTTTTATCTAAACATGAAGTTTAAAACGTAAAAGCTCATTCATTTGAAATTTCCTGGCAGATTAAAACTGTGTGCCGGACCGAGACTCGAACTCGGGACCTTTGCGTTTCGCCGGCAAGTGCTCTACCGTCTGAGCTACCCGAGCACGACTCACGCCCCGTCCTCACAGCTTTACTTCTGCCAGTACCTCGTGTCCTACCTTCCAAACTTTGCAGAAGCTCTCCTGCGAACCTTGCAGAACTAGCACTCCTGAAAGAAAGGATATTGCGCAGACATGGCTTAGCCACAGACTGGGGGATGTTTCCAGAATGAGATTTTCACTCTGCAGCGGAGTGTGCGCTGATATGAAACTTCCTGGCAGATTAAAACTGTGTGCCGGACCGAGAATCGAACTCGGGACCTTTGCCTTTCGCAGGCACACTCCGCCGCAGAGTGAAAATCTCATTGTGGAGCTCATTCATTTTTTCATAAATTAAATAGGTTCTAGAGTTTCAGACACCTGTAAGTATGGTTTGTATGCTGTGTAAAATTCATCGAACAGTCGCTCTTACTCATGAAGAAAAGTGTACCTATAGCAACAAATGCAGCCAATAGTAAGTGGAGAAAAATGATGAAATTTCACATGTAAAAAAAAATTATTTTGTTATGTTTTTGAACTTCCGCTGCTACGAGTGTGAATCCTGAAACCTTCCTGGTCGTGCTGACAAAGTTTTATGAAGTTACTTGTAAAAGTGTAGACAGTGGAAATTAAAATGTCCTGTGATGCCTCTCTTGCTCCAAATCGGCCCGTTTAACGTCCTACCCCCCCCCCCCCCCCCCCCCCTTAAGCTGTACACGGAGTTAGGCGTATAAGTACGCGGTTCGCGCGCGCGGCTTCGCCCGTCGGAGGTTCGAGTCCTCCCACGGGCATGGGCGTGTGTATTGACCATAGCGTAAGTTGGTTTAAGTCCTTTAAGTAGTGTGTAAGCCTAAGGACCGAGGACCTCAGTAGTTTCGTCCCATAGGAACTTACATACATTTCCAGAGATACTTTTGCTGGTGACTAAGGACAGTTTACTGAACAAATTACGTCAGTATTTATGTCATTTCCGCACTAATAATTATACCTGCTAGGAGCAGTATGTTTTTACTTTGGTTACTGTCTCCAAGTATATGTGACACTGCCAAGCTATTAATGCATTAATGTAGCAGGCCAGACGATGATGATGATGATGATGATGATGATGATGATGATGATGATGATGATGTATGTGAAGTATTCCTAAGAATACTCCAACAAGATCACAAGTAAATGTAACTAATTTTTGTTTCGTAAGTTTTCCAGTTTCAAGACGTTACTGTTGACAGTTCACTGTGTGTCTTAAGAGTTGCATCTCGAAATTGGGTTTCGATCAAATATATATAATTAATGACGGAAGAGTAATAGTGCTTCACGGCAACAAGGGCAAACAAGATGGAAAAGTGGGAAGCAAAAATGTCGGAACATAAAAACACGCTTATTTTTCGTAAATAGAACTGTAGTGGAACTTCCATCATGTGACCAGATGAGATGAAACGCAGATACCTACCAGAAACACGAAGAAACATCCCACTGATGATGCCTTAAACTGAAAAAATGCGAAACGCGTCTGGGAGAAATGAAATAGAGTTCAGCAAGAAACGACTGGTTTTTACATACAAAACAAATTTTTCTGTGCTTGCTGCGTAGGATGGCTACGCAGACAAACTCGGTAAATGAAACTAAACTTTATTTGAAACAATAAACTTGGAGCACTGTCTGCTGTTTCTGATGCAGTACAAAATAAGAAAACAAATGTTCTCCAGAAATTATTCTAAGTACTGGGAAGGACAAGTTCGTCAGCTCTTCAACGAAACGAAAATAGATCCTTGAGCGCGTAGAATACGTTCTCTTGAACAGTGATACTCTGCAAATGACAGTTGGGGGCCACACAGACGATTCATCGAATCATCTTTACAATTCTCTATTGTTCCAACCTCGTACAGCGCACGGAAAGAACGGACAGCTATATCTTTCCCTTCGAACATTTATTTCGCTTATTTTATCATGGTGATCGTTTCTCCATATGTAGGTTGGTGTCAACAAAATATTTTCGCATTCGGAAGAGAAAGTTGGTGATCGGAATTTCGTGAGAAGATTCCTCCACAACGAAAAACGCTTTTCTTTTAATGATGTTCAGCCTAAAACCTGTATCATTTCAGTGACACTCTCTCCCCTATTTCGCGATGATACGAAACGTGCTGCCCTTCTTTGAACTTTTTCGATATACTCATTCAGTCGTATCGGGTAAGGATCGCACACCGCGCAGCAGTATTCTAGAGGAAGGACAAACGTAGTGCAGGCAGTCTCCTTAGTAGATCTGTTACATTTTCTAAGTGTCCTGCGAATAAAACGCACTCTTTGGTAGCCTTCCCCACATTTTGTCTGTATTCCTTCCAATTTCAGTTGTTCAAAATGGCTCTGAGCACTATGGGACTCAACATCTTAGGTCATAAGTCCCCTAGAACTTAGAACTACTTAAAGCTAGCTAACCTAAGGACATCACACACACCCATGCCCGAGGCAGGATTCGAACCTGCGACCGTAGCAGTCCCGCGGTTCCGGACTGCAGCGCCAGAACCGCACGGCCACCGCGGGCGGCCAATTTCAGTTGTCCATAATCGTAATTCCGAGGTATTTAGTTGAATTTACCGCCTTTAGATCTGACTCATTTATCGTGTAACTGAAGTTTAACGGATTCGGTTTAATACACATTTTGATGACGTCACACTTTTCGTTATTTAGGGTCAACTGCCAGTTTTCGCACCATACAAATCTTTTCTATATCTTTTTACAATTTGTTTCGATCTTCTGATGACTTTATTAGTCGATAAACGACAGCGTCATCTGGAAGCAACCGAAGACGGCTGCTCGCATTGTCTCCCAAATCGTTTATATAGATAAGGAACGGCAAAGGGCCTATAACACTACCTTGGGGAACGCCAGAAATCACTTCCGTTTTACTCGACGCATTTTCCGTCAGTTACTACGAATTGTAACCCCTCTGGCAGCAAACCACGAATTCAGTCACAAAACTGAGACGATACGCCATAAGCACGCAATTTCACTACAAGCCGCTTGTGTGGTACAGTGTCAAAAGCCAAGAAATACGGAATCTGTTTGAGATCCCTTGTCAATAGCACTCAACACTGCAAGCGAGTGAAGAGCTAGTTATGTTTTGCAAGAACGATCCTTTGTGAATCCGTGTTGACTGTGTGTCAATAGACAATTTCCTACGTGGTAATTCATAACCTTCGAACATAATACATGTTCCCAAATCCTGCTGAATATCGACGTTAACGATATGGGCCTGCAATTTAGTGGATTACTCGTACTATCTTTCTTGAATATTTGGCTGGCTCTGAGCACTATGGGACTTAACATCGATGGTCATCAGTCCCCTAGAACTTAGAACTACTTAAACCTAACTAACCTAAGGACAGCACACAACACCCAGCCATCACGAGGCAGAGAAAATCCCTGACCCCGCCGGGAATCGAACCCGGGAACCCGGGCGTGGGAAGCGAGAACGCTACCGCACGACCACGAGATGCGGGCTCTTGAATATTTGTGTGATCTGCGCAACTTTCCAGTCTTTGGGTACGGATCTTTCGTCGAGAGAACGGTTATATATGGTTGTTAAGGATACAGCTATTGCATCAGCATATACTGAAAGAACCTAACTGGTACACAGTCTGCACAAGAAGACTTGTTTTTGTTAAGTGATGTAAGTTGTTTCACTACTCCGAGGATATTTACTTCTACGTTATTAGGCGCTGTTCTCGATTCGAATTCTTTGTCGTCTTTTGTGAAGGCATTTCGGAAGGCTGTTTTGTTATAACTCTGCTTTGGCAGCACTGTCTTCGATAGTATCTCCATTGCTATCGCGCAGAGAATGCATTGATAGTATCTTCCCGCTAGCGTATTTCACATACGACCAGAGTCTCTTTGGATTTGCTGCCAGATTTCGAGACAAAGTTCTGTCTCTCAAGCAGCGCGACTTGCTCACTGCGCACAACGCCAAGGCCAGGAGAAAAATTCTTGGGAGCGCAGTTTTTGGGAGGCAAAGACGACATCCTATCCGAGGCGACATCCAAACGGTGTTCGTTCATAGGTCGCTGGCTGGGGAAGATGGAACTGGCAAGAAGCCGCTCCGCGCCCCCGCAAATACTCGCTGAAGGTCACAGCTCTGCTATTGGCTATCGAAGTTTGCAGCTTATGCATTGTCTCCAATGACCCCCTGTTGATATCTTCTGCGCCCCATGCCTGGTTTCTGCGATGGACTCCGCAGTCTGAGGCGGTTACCGCTAAACCAGCCTCGACGCAGGGGTTGATCTGACGATAACCCGCTAAGCGTAGCTGCGTTGCGGGTTGGCCGCGTCGAAGGCGAAGCCGATAGAGACGCCGCGGTGGACGCATGCACGCACATCGGTTAGTCTATACTGACAGGCGTAGTCCACTTACAGGCGCAGGTAGAAACATTATGCGACGCGTTTGCGGCAAGGCTGCTAGAGGGAGAGAAAAAAGCGGCTAACACACTGAATTCGGTGGATATTAAGGTAGTAGTGATAACAATGTTCGCACTTGTACCCTTAACTACCTTTTACAAGCACCGCCTGCAAAAAAAGGTGAAGCTCTCAGAACAAGAACAAATGAAATGACTCAATTTCATACACTTTACTGGTCTCATACGATTTTAGGTATACAGGGTGGTCCATTGATCGTGACCGGGCCAAATGTCTCACGAAATAAGCGCCAAACGAAGAACCTGCAAAGAACGAAACTTGTCTAGCTTGAAGGTGGAAACCAGATGGCGCTATGGTTGGCCCACTAGATGGCGCTGCCATAGATCAAACGGATGTCAACTGCGTTTTTTAAAATAGGAACCCCCATTTTTATTACATATTCGCCTAGTACGTAAAGCAATATGAATGTTTTACTTGCACCACTTTTTTCGCTTTGTGACAGATGGCGCTGTAATAGTCACAAACGTATACGTATGTGGTATCACGTAACATTCCGCCAGTGCGGACGGTATTTGCTTCGTGATACATTACCCGTGTTAAAGTGGACCCTTTACCGATTGCGGAAAGGGTCGATATCGTGTTGATGTATGGCTATTCTGATCGAAATGCCCAACGGACGTGTGCTATGTTTGCTGCTCGGTATCCTGGACGACATCATCCAAGTGTCTGGACCGTTCGCCGGATAGTTACGTTATTTAAGGAAACAGGAAGTGTTCAGCCACATTTGAAACGTCAACCACGACCTGCAAAAAATGATGATGCCCAAGTAGCTGTTTTAGCTGCCGCCGCGGCTAATCCGCACATCAGTAGCAGACAAATTGCGCGAGAATCGGGAATTGCGAAAACGGCGGTGTTGAGAATGCTACAACAACATCGATTGAACCCGTACAATATTTCTATGCACCAGGAATTGCATGGCGACGATTTTGAACGTCGTGTACAGTTCTGCCACTGGGCACAAGAGTAATTACGGGACGATGACAGATTTTTTGCAGGCGTTCTATTTAGCGACGAAGCGTCATTCACCTACAGTGGTAGCGTAAACCGGCATAATATGCACTACTGGGCAACGGAAAATCCACGATGGCTGCGACAAGTGGAACACCAGCGACCTCGGCGGGTTAATGTATGGTGCGGCATTATGGGAGGAAGGATAATTGGCCCCAATTTTATCGATGGCAGTCTAAATGGTGCAATGTATGCTGATTCCCTACGTAATGTTGTACCGATGTTACTACAAGGTGTTTCACTGCATGACAGAATGGCGATGTACTTCCAACTTGGTGGATGTCCGGCACATAGCTCGCGTGCGGTTGAAGCGGTGTTGAATAGCATATTTCGTGACAGGTGGATTGGTCGTCGAAGCACCATACCGTGGCCCGCACGTTCACCGGATTTGGAGTCCCCGGACTTCTTTCTGTGGAGAAAGTTGAAGGATATTTGCTATCGTGATGCACCGACAACGCCTGACAACATGCGTCAGCGCATTGTCAGTGCATGTGCGAACATTACGGAAGGCGAACTACTCGCTGTTGAGAGGAATGGCGTTACACGTATTACCAAATGCATTGAGGTTGACGGACATCATTTTGAGCATTTATTGCATTAATGTGGTATTTACAGGTAATCACGCTGTAACAGGATGTGTTCTCAGAAATGATAAGTTCACATAGGTACATGTATCACATTGGAACAACCGAAATAAAATGTTCAGACGTACCTACATTCTCTATTTTATTTTAAAAAACCTACCTGTTACCAACTGTTCGTCTAAAATTGTGAGCCATATGTTTGTGACTGTTACAGCGCCATCTATCAGAAAGCGAAAACAGTGGTCCAACTAAAACATTCATATTTCTTTACGTACTACATGAATATGTAATAAACATGGTGGTTCCTATTTTAAAAAAACGCAGTTGATATCCGTTTGACCCATGGCGCCATCTGGTTTCCCCCTTCAAGCTAGGCGAGTTTTGTTCTTTGTAGTTTTTTCGTTTGACGCTTATTTCGTGAGATATTTGGCCCGGTCACTATCAATGGACAAAGTGTTTGTGGTGTGCGACATAGAAATGGAGATATTTTTTTTTTTTTTTTTGGTGACTGAGAACAGTGTACTGAACAGCATTAATCAATATTTACGTCATTTGCAAACTATTAATTGTTGCTATTGGAAGTAATATGTTTTTAGGTTGAGTAGTACCTCCAAGTAGGTGTGGCAAGAGCGAGCCATTCAGGCTTATTTTCCCCTAGGCAGCAGGTCAGCTGTCGAAGTGCGCGTGTGTGGACGCAAAACAGTTATCCTGTACTGACGTATGTAGTCGGTTTAGTGAAGCAGTTACGAATGTGCAGAAAGCATCAGGTCGTGAAGGATGTGATGATGTGATGGTGTGAGTGTGTGTGTGTGTGTGTGTGTGTGTGTGTGTGTGTGTGTAAAGTCTGTTTGACACACGGGAAAAAACAGCTAAACGTGCTGGAGCGTGTACATATTAACGTGCCACATATAAAAATATCTGCACGTACACACGAACATCCTGTGTGTTTTACCTGCCGTATGTTACTGTAATGTATGTAAAATACTGTACACTCTCTAAAAATTAAAAAAAAAATTAATTTTCTGTTTGATTTTTGGAATTTTTGCGTTATCACTTATCGTGAATACTAGCATTTTCGTGTGATCGGTAATTTTGAAAGTGGCATTCTTATTAAAAATTATAACTGAATGTTCGTCAATTAACATTTCTATTTATTAATAAACATAATTCCAAGTGTAAGTAAAAAGATAACATTACCAGCCAAACTTAAACCAGCCACTAAATAACTAAATTATTTGTGCTTTAAATAATTTTCTTGTAGGTGGGCGCCGCAGTTTCGATAAATTTGAAGGAGGACATTATTCCAAAGGGCTGTATTTCAGATTATATTGTTCCGCGCTACGAAACGAGGACTATGTATCGATACCGGTTGTTGTTGTTGTTGTTGTTGTTGTAGTCTTCAGTCCTGAGACTGGTTTGATGCAGCTCTCCATGCTACTCTACCCTGTGCAAGCTTCTTCATCTCCCAGTAGCTACTGCAACCTACATCCTTCTCACTCTGATTAGTGTATTCATCTCTTGGTCTCCCTCTACGATTTTTACCCTCCACGCTTCCCTCCAGTACTAAATTGGTGATCCCTTGATGCCTCAGAACATGTCCTACCAACCGATCCCTTCTTCTGGTCAAGTTGTGCCACAAATTTCTCTTCACCCCAATCCTATTCAATACTTCCTCATTAGTTATGTGATCTACCCATCTAATCTTCAGCATTCTTCTGTAGCACCACATTTCGAAAGCTTCTATTCTCTTCTTGTCCAGAATATTTATCGTCCATGTTTCACTTCCATACATGGCTACACTCCATACAAATACTTTCAGAAACGACTTCCTAACACTTAAATCTATACTCGATGTTAACAAATTTCTCTTCTTCAGGAACGATTTCCTTGCCATTGACAGTCTACATTTTATATCCTCTCTACTTCGACCATCATCAGTTATTTTACTCCCTAAATAGCAAGACTCCTTCACTACTTTAAGCGTCTCATTTCCTAATCTAATTCCCTCAGCATCACCTGACTCAATTCGACTACATTCCATTATCCTCGTTTTGCTTTTGTTGATGTTCATCTTATATCCTCCTTTCAAGACACTGTCCATTCCGCTCAACTGCTCTTCCAAGTCCTTTGCTGTCTCTGTCAGAATTACAATGTCATCGACGAACCTCAAAGTTTTTATTTCTCCTCCATGGATTTTAATACCTACTCCGAATTTTTCTTTTGTTTCCTTTACTGCTTGCTCAATATACAGATTGAACAACATCGGGGAGAGGCTACAACCCTGTCTCACTCCCTTCCCAACTACTGCTTCCCTTTCATGTCCCTCGACTCTTATAACTCCCATCTGGTTTCTGTACAAATTGTCAATAGCCTTTCGCTCCCTGTATTTTACCCCTGCCACCTTTAGAATGTGAAAGAGAGTATTCAAGTCAACATTGCCAAAGCTTTCTCAAAGTCTACAAATGCTAGAAACGTAGGTTGGCCTTTTCTTAATCTTTCTTCTAAGATAAGTCGTAAGGTTAGTATTGCCTCATGTGTTCCAACATTTCTACGGAATCCAAACTGATCTTCTCCGAGGTCCGCCTCTACCAGTTTTTCCATTCGTCTGTAAAGAATTCGCATTAGTATTTTGCAGCTGTGACTTATTAAGCTGATAGTTCGGTAATTTTCACATCTGTCAACACCTGCTTTCTTTGGGATTGGTATTATTATATTCTTCTTGAAGTCTGAGGGTATTTCACCTGTCTCATACATCTTGCTCACCAGATGGTAGAGTTTTGTCAGGACTGGATCTCCCAAGGCCGTCAGTAGTTCTAATGGAATGTTGTCTACTCCCGGTGCCATGTTTCGACTCAGGTCTTTCAGTGCTCTGTCAAACACTTCACGCAGTGTCGTATCTCCCATTTCATCTTCATCTACATCCTCTTCCATTTCCATAATATTGTCCTCAAGTACATCGCCCTTGTATAGACCCCCTATATACTCCTTCCACCTTTCTGCTTTCCCTTCTTTGCCTAGAACTGGGTTTTCATCTGAGCTTTTGATATTCATACAAGTGGTTCTCTTTTCTCCAAAGGTCTCTTTAATTTTCCTGTAGGCAGTATCTATCTTACCCCTAGTGAGACAAGTCTCTACATCCTTACATTTGTCCTCTAGCCATCCCTGCTTAGCCATTTTGCACTTCCTGTCGATCTCATTTTTGAGACGTTTGTATTCCTTTTTGCCTGCTTCATTTACTGCATTTTTATATTTTCTCCTTTCATCAATTAAATTCAATATTTCTTCTGTTACCCAAGGATTTCTATTAGTCCTCGTCTTTTTACCTACTTGATCGTCTGCTGCTTTCACTACTTCATCCCTCAGAGCTACCCATTCTTATTCTACTGTATTTCTTTCCCCCATTCGTGTCAATTGTTCCCTTATGCTCTCCCTGAAACTCTCTACAACCTCTGGTTCTTTCAGTTTATCCAGGTCCCATCTCCTTAAATTCCCACCTTTTTGCAGTTTCTTCAGTTTCAATCTGCAGTTCATAACCAAGAGATTGTGGTCAGAATCCATATCTGCCCCTGGGAATGTCTTACAATTTAAAACCTGGTTCCAAAATCTCTGTCTTACCATTATATAATCTATCTGATACCTTTTAGTATCTCCAGGATTCTTCCAGGTATACAACCTTCTTTTATGATTCTTGAACCAAGTGTCAGCTGTGATTAGCCCGCATCTCGTGGTCGTGCGGTAGCGTTCTCGCTTCCCACGCCCGGGTTCCCGGGTTCGATTCCCGGCGGGGTCAGGGATTTTCTCTGCCTCGTGATGGCTGGGTGTTGTGTGCTGTCCTTAGGTTAGTTAGGTTTAAGCAGTTCTAAGTTCTAGGGGACTTATGACCACAGCAGTTGAGTCCCATAGTGCTCAGAGCCATTTGAACCAGCTGTGACTAAGTTATGCTCTGTGCAAAATTCTACAAGGCGGCTTCCTCTTTCATTTCTACCGGTTATAAGCGCACTAATATGTGGGCCGCACCGAAAATTAGTAATACTGAACAAAGTTGAAACGTCCCGTTAGAAAAATTTCTGAATTACTGTGCTGATAAACTTCTTACATTATTTGCTTTTCAAACAGCTGAGCAAAACTGAACGTACTCAAACATTCACTAAAGTGACACACAATACTTTTAGCGCAACGCAATCTGACTTTCAAAAATCCCTACAAAAGAATGGCCCTGACTAACATTAACCTATACCTTTCATGAATCACTTATCTCACAAAAATCTTTGTTACTCGAACTACTGCAATACAGCGAGCGCCAATACTGCCAGCTAAATAAAAGATTCGAACTACTGAAGGCACTAACTACTGATAGGCATAGTTGGCAAATGAAAGATTTTAATAGGGAACAAACAATGTATTTACCTTAATAATGTTGAAAAATCATAATATACATTGCAGTTCATGACATCCAGTCTTACAAATTTCAAAACTCCGCCATTTCTCTCCCCACATCCACCACTGCTGGCGGCTCACCCCCAACTGCACAACGCTACGTGCTGTTCACATCCAGCTGCCCAACACTACAATGGTAGACAACAATGCAAACTAGCCACAGACTGCACACAGCACAGCCAGTTATATTCATACAGAGCGCTACGTAACGTTGCCAATAAGAAAACATAAACAGCCTACTTACAAAGTGATTGGACATACAGCCGACTGGAGTAACACCCTTCTTAGAATTTTATGCCAAGTTTCAACTGCTGACCATTACGTTAATAATTTACCAATGTTTAACTTTTAACACTGCTTCGGAATCTTGTAATCCTTTTCCTGAAAATTGCCCCCTACTGATCAACGCTGCCCAGTACGCTGTTGTCAGTCGCCAAGAATTGAACAATGGAAAGTAGTGCCACCTTTTTTGTTTTTTTTTCCTTCATAAAACGCGTTTTCAATGCTCTTCTGTTCTCGGCTCTTCGTCGCCTGTCCCTAGCCTTCATACAGGTGCCAAACCACGGAGAAAGTCTTTCGAAAATACATCAGTAGATGGCCTGTGGTCTTTGTGCCGAGCTATGCTTCCTATGGAATTTAAAGGTTTAAAAGATATGAGAAGTGGTTTTTGTTGTCTACTGGTCTACTAGTTAAGCACCTAATGCTTTGCTCCTGCTCTTATCACAAGTGAAACTTAGTACCTTAATGTCAGTAGCACATGGAATGTAAACTTTTCTCCCGCCATTCTGCCGAAAAACGACAGTTTTCAACGTACAAAATACAACTGTGTACCGAAAAAATGCAGGTGTGTACCGAAAAAATGCAGGTGTGTACCGAAAAAATGCAAGTTGATACTTGCAAACAAAAGAATTACAACCAGACACTGTCTATAATGCTGTTTATTTGCGCAAATTGGTTTCGAACCAATAGGTTCATCTTCAGATGGCTGTTACAGTTTGTATCACATTTGTTCTCGATTACGTCAGTTGTTGACTGTATTTCTTTCGACAACTAATGTAAACAATAACAGGTATAATGTGAACGTGAGTAACTGCCTCAAGACGAAATTGCCGCTTCGAAACGGATAACGGTGCAATTTGTATAAACAAATAGCATTATTAACAATAGATGGTTGCCGTTTCCGTCTTTGCAAGAATCAACGTGTACAGACGTTGTTACTGGCACTCACGAGCAGCCAGCTTCCTGCTACGAAACCTACACTGAAGTGACACGAAGGTATACATCTAGATCTGACGGTGTGTGGCGGAGGGTATCTTGAGTACCTCTATCGGCTCTCCCTTCTATTCCAGTCTCGCATTGTTCATGGAAAAAAAGATGGTCGGTATGCCTCTGTGTGGGCTCTAATCTCTCTGATTTTATCCTCAGGGTCTCTTCGCGAAATATACGTAGGAGGGAGCAATATACTGCTTGCATCCTCGGTGAAGGTATGTTCTCGAAACTTCAACAAAAGCCCGTACCGAGCTACTGAGCGTCTCTCCTGCAGAGTCTTCCATTGGAGTCTATCATCGTAACGCTTTCGCGATTTCTATATGATCCTGTAACGAAGCGCGCTGTTCTCTGTTGGATCTTCTCTATCTCATCCATCAGCCCTATCAGGTACGGATCCCACACTGCTAAGCACTATTCGAGCAGTGGGCGGACAAGCGTACTGTTACCTACTTCCTTTGTTTTCGGACTCCATTTCCTTAGGATTCTGCCAATGAATCTCTGGCAACTGCTTTACCGACGATCAACTTTATATGGTCATTCCATTTTAAATCACTCCTAATGTCTACTCCCAGATAATTTATAGCATTAAATGCTTCCAGTAACTGACCTGCTATATTGTAGCTAAATGATAAAGGATCTTTCTTTCTATGTATTCGCAGCACATTACACTTGTCTACATTGAGATTCAATTTCCATTCCCCGCACCGTGCGTCAATTCGCTGCAGATCCTCCTGCATTTCAGTACAATTTTCCATTGTTACAACCTCTCGATATACCACAGAATCATCCGCAAAAAGCGTCAGTGAACTTCCGATGTCATCCTCAAGGTCATTTATGTATATTGTGAATAGCAACGGTCCTACGACACTCCCCTGCGGCACATCTGAAATCACTCTTACTTCTGAAGACTTCTCTCCATTCAGAATGACATGCTGCGTTCTATTATCTCGGAACTCTTGAATCCAATCACACAACTGGTCTGATAGTGCATATGCTCTTACTTTGTTCATTAAACGATTGTGGGGAACTGTATCAAACGCCTTGCGGAAGTCAAGAAACAGGGCATCAACCTGGGAACCCGTGTCTATGGCCCTCTGAGTCTCGTGGATGAATAGCGTGAGCTGGGTTTCACACGATCGTCTTTTTCGAAACTCGTGCTGATTCCTACAGAGTAGATTTCTACTCTCCAGAAAAGTCATTATACT
Source organism: Schistocerca americana (assembly GCF_021461395.2). Lineage (NCBI taxonomy): Eukaryota > Metazoa > Arthropoda > Insecta > Orthoptera > Acrididae > Schistocerca > Schistocerca americana. The sequence goes on along the minus strand of NC_060129.1, from coordinate 202,584,452 downwards.
CGAACATAATACGTGTTCCAAAATTCTACAACTGTTCGACGTTAGAGATAGAGGTCTATAGTTCTGCACATCCGTTCGACGTCCCTTCTTGAAAACGGGGATGACCTGTGCCCTTTTCCAATCCTTCGGAACGCTACGCTCTTCTAGAGACTTACGGTACACCGCTGCAAGAAGGGGGCGGGGGGGGGGGGGGGGCAAGTTTATTCGCGTACTCTGTGAAAATCGTGCGACATCCCCTAATGTCGGTAGGACCTCCTTTGTCGCTGCGCAATACAGCACCTCGGCCAACGGCGTTGCCGCAGTGGTAACTCCGGTTCCCGTCACATCAGCGAAGTTAAGCGCTGTCGGGCTGGGCTAGCAGTCGGATGGGTGACCGCCCAGTCTGCTGAGCTCCGTTCGTAAGCGGGGTGCACTCAGCTCTTGTGAGGCAAAACTAAGGAGCTACTCGGCTGAGAAATAGTGACACCGGTCTCGTAAACTGACACACGGCCGGGAGAGTGGTGTGCTGACCACATGGTCCTCCACATATGCATTTGGTGACGCCCGTGGGCTTAGGATGACACGGCGGCCGGTCGGCGCCGTTGGGTCTTCCAAGGCCTGTCCAGACGTAGTTTTAGTACAGCGCCTCGATGTGACACGGACCTAACTAGTCGTTGGAAGTCCCTTGCAGAAACACTGGCTTCACAATCGTCTGTAATTACGAAAGTGTTGCCGGTGTAGGATTTTGCACGCGGACTGACCTCTCGATCGTGTCCCATAAATATTAGATGAGATCGATATCGGGCCACCCGGTGTCCAGATGATGCGCTCGAACTGACCACAGTGTTCTTCGAGCCAATCGCAAAACTTCCGTCGTAGTTTACGAACATGAAGTCCAAGATAGTCTCCAGGCAGACGTACGTGAAGTCCAAGATAGTCTCCAGGCAGACGAACGTGAAGTCCAAGATCGTCTCCAGGCAGACGAACACCGCCATTTCCAGTCAACGATCGGTTCATTTGGACCAGAGCACCCCGTCCATTCCGTGTAAACAGAGCCGACACACCATTATCGAGCTACCACCAGCTTGCACAGTGCCTCGTGGACAACTTGGCTCCATGATTCGTGCTGTTCGAAGCCACTCTCGAACCATCAGCTCTTATCAACTGAAATATGCACTCTCCTGACCGGGCCAGTGTTTCCCAGTCGTCCAGGGTCCAACCGGTATGCTGTTAGCAGAGGCACTCGTTCGGCCTATACTCGAGTATTGCTCGTCAGTGTGGGATCCGTACCAGGAACGGGTTTACAGAGGAGATAGAGAAGATCCAAAGAAGAGCGGCGCGTTTCGTCACAGGGTTATTTGGTACGCGTGATAGCGTTGCGGAGACGTCTAGCAAACTCGAGTGGCAGACTCTGCAAGAGAGGCGCTCTGCATCGCGCTCCAGGTTTCGAGAGGGTGCGTTTCTGGATGAGGTATCGAATATATTGCTTCCCCCCACTTATACCTCCCAAGGAGTTCACGAGTGTAAAATTAGAGATATTCGAGCGCGCATGGAGGCTTTCCGACAGTCGTTCTTCCCGCGAACCGTACGCGACTGGAAAAGGAAAGGAACGTAATGAGAGTGGGACGTAAAGTGTCCTCCGCCACACACCGTTGGGTGGCTTGCGGAGTATAAATGTAGATGTAGGTGTAGGTCGTCTGCTGCCACCGCCCACTATAGCCAAGTATTGCCGCACTGTTGTAACGAATACGTTGATATCTGCAGTTATTTCACACAGTGTTGCTGGTCTGTTAACACTGACACTTCTACGCAATCGCCACTGCTCTCGCTCGTTAAGTGAAGACCGTCAGCTAAAAGCTTGGGCCGTAGTAAGAGGTAATGCCTGAAATTTGGTGTCGTCGGCTTACTTTCGACATTGTGGATCTCGGAATACTGAATTGCATAACGATTTCCGAAAGAGAATGTTCCATCCGCGTTCAGAGTTTGTTGGCTCCCGTCGTGCGGACATCATCACGTCGGAAAGTTTTCACATGAATCGCCTGAGTGCCGGCCGGTCTGGAACCGCGCTGCTGCTACGGTCGCAGGTTCGAATCCTGCCTCGAGCATGGATATGTGTGTTGTCCTTAGGTTAGTTAGGTTTAAGTAGTTATAAGTTCTAGGGGACTGATGACCACAGATGTCGAGTCCCATAGTGCTCAGAGTTATTTGAATCTTCTGAGTAAAATTGACAGAGCTTCGTCAATCCACTGCCCTATTACACCGTGTGCGCTTGATCCATACCTCCATCTGTATATGTGCTTTAGCCCTACCTACCTGGTATATTGTTATTCCAGACTATTGACAATTGTCACATATGGCATTCAAATTCCGCTAATCAGTTGTCACTAGCCTGGCCTTCGAATGTTGTAAATATGAAGTAAATGTTTATGTGCAGACTCCTAACTAAGGTACGAGCATATGGGATTGGTTCCCAAGTATGTGACTGGCTCGAAGATTTCTTAAGTAATAGAACCATAGAACCCAGTACGTTGTCCTCGACGGTGAGTGTTCACCGGAGGTGAGGGTATCATCTGGAGTGCCCCAGGGAAGTGTGGTAGGTCCGCTGTCGTTTTCTATCTACGTAAATGATCTTTTGGATAGGGTGGATAGCAATGTGCGGCTGTTTCCCGATGATGCTGTGGTGTACGGGAAGGTGTCGTCATTGAGTGACTGTAGGAGGATACGAGATGACTTGGACAGGATTTGTGATTGGTGTAAAGAGTGGCAGCTAACTCTAAATATAGATAAATGTAAATTGATGCAGATGAATAGGAAAAAGAATCCCGTAGTGTTTGAATACTCCATTAGTAGTGTAGCGCTTGGCACAGTCACGTCGATTAAATATTTGGGCGTAACATTGCAGAGCGATATGAAGTGGGACGAGCATGTAATGGCAGTTGTGGGGAAGGCGGATAGTCGTCTTCGGTTCATTGGTAGAATTTTGGGAAGATGTGATTCATCTGTAGAGGAGACCGCTGATAAAACACTAATACGACCTATTCTCGAGTACTGCTCGAGCGTTTTGGATCCCTATCAGGTCGGATTGAGGAAGGGCGTAGAAGCAATTCAGAGGCGGGCTGCTAGATTTGTTACTGATAGGTTTGATCATCACGCGAGTGTTACGGAAATGCTTCAGGAACTCGGGTGGGAGTCTCTGGAGGAAAGGAGGGGTCCTTTCCGTGAATCGCTACTGAGGGAATTTACAGAACCATCATTTGAGGCTGACTGCAGTACGATTTTACTGCCGCCGACTTACATTTCGCGGAATGACCACATAGATAAGAGAGATTAGAGCTCGTACAGAGGCATATAGGCAGTCATTTTTCCCTCGTTCTGTTTTGGGAGTGGAACAGGGAGAGACGATGATAATTGTGGTACGAGGTACCCTCTGCCACGCACCGTATGGTGGATTGCGCAGTATGTACGTAGATGTAGACGAAAGCGAGGAATCAAAATTTGTAATGAGGCCAGGATTTGAACCCGTGACTCCTGCTCACTACGCAGATGCGCTAAGCACTACGCCAGCCTGCCACAGTGGCTTCGCACAGCTGGTCGCACTTCCCTAGTACGGCTGCCTCCTCAGCTGAAATTCCTATTCGCGACTGCCGCCCCCCCCCCCCCCTTCCCACTTGTGTATTCCCCCTAAAATCAGAACAGTCTGGGATTCATGCAGGATTCTCCGTTTCGTTGAGGTGCTATTCCAATATTCCAATACAGTTGGAGAGCTTCTCCAATGTTGCTAGAGTGTTGGGGGAATATCAAGTGCGCTGAGGCGTGAATGGGAATTTGGATCGAGGACAGAGACGTGTTAGGTCAGTTCGTGCAATTGCGAATAGCCATTGTGCCAGGGTGGCGTAGTGGTTATTTATTTTTTATTTATTTACACGTTAAGTTCCGGAGGACCAAATTGAGGAGCAAATCTGCAAGGTTATGGAATGTGTCAGTACATGGAATTACAACATAAACGCCGCCCGGAGTGGCCGTGCGGTTCTAGGCGCTACAGTCTGGAACCGAGCGACCGCTACGGCAGCAGGTTCGAATCCTGCCTCGGGCATGGACGTGTGTGATGTCCTTAGGTTAGTTAGGTTTAATTGGTTCTAAGTTCTAGGCGACTCATGACCTCAGAAGTTAAGTCGCATAGTGCTCAGAGCCATTTGAACCAGCCACAACATAAGCGTAATAACAGATAAAAATAAATGTTCATGAACCTGAAAAAAGTCAGTCCATAAGTTTAGGTAAACGCTATCAGCAATACAGTAAGAATCAGCTTAATTTTGTCAAGGAACTCCTCGACAGAATAGGAGGAGTGATCCACGAGGAAACCCTTCAGTTTCGATTTGAAAGCGCGTGGATTACTGCTAACCTATTTGAATTCGAGTGGCAGCTTATTGAAAATGGATACAGCAGTATATTGCCCACCTTTTTGCACTAGAGTTAACGAAAGCCGATCCAAATGCAGGTTTGATTTCTGCCGAGTATTAACCGAGTGAAAGCTGCTTATTGTTGGGAATAAACGAATATTGGTAACAAGAAACGACAATAAGGAATATACGTATTGAGAGGCCAGTGCCAAAATACCCAGACCCGTGAACAGAGGTTGACAAGAGGTTCGTGAACTCACACCGCTGATTGCCCGAACCGCCCGTTTCTGAGCCAAAAATGTCCTTTTACGATGGGAAGAGTTACCCCAAACTATAATACCATACGACATGAGCGAATGAAAATGAGCAAAGTGGACTAATTTTCGTGTCGAACGATTACTCACTTCTGATACCGTTCGAATAGTAAAAATGGCAGCATTAAGTCTTTGAACAAGATCCTGAATGTGGGCTTTCCACAACAGCTTACTATCTATCTGAACAGCTAGACATTTGAACTGTTCAGTTTCACTAATCATATGCCCGTTCTGAGAAATTAAAACGTCAGGTTTTGTTGAATTGTGTGTTAGAACCGGTAAAAACTGAGTCTTACTGTGATTTACCGTTAGTTTATTTTCTACAGGCCATGAACTGAGGTCATGTACTGCACTATTTGAAACCGAGTCAATGTTGCACACGACATCCTTTACTACCAAGCTAGTGTCATCAGCAAACGGAAATATTTTAGACTTACCCGTAGTACTAGAGGGCATATCATTTATATAAATAAGGAACAGTAGTGGCCCCAACACTAATCCCTGGGGCACCCCCCCCCCCCCCATACCCGCCTAGCGAACTGGGGACCTGGGTTCGAATCCCGGCTTCGGTACAAATTTTCATTCATCCCTTCAGTCTATGTATGTACATCGTAGATGTTTGAGACTTGTAAAGCCTTCTGGAATCCATATCATTTCATGTTACTTAATTTTATCCATTGTTTTTCAGTGTTACGTCCGCGACTGTTTTACTTTCGTAAAATGAAGAACAAACCGCCTTCAGTCACAGGTTGCGTTTATTTACTGCACTATGCGTTTCGAGCCCTGGAGGCTAATCTTCAGGTGCTTTTTAGTGATTTGCGTCAGGTTTTTTTTTAGTTGTTTGCAGTTTAACATTGCATGATGTCTGCTTCTGTTGTGCAGTTGCCATGCACAATATACACCCTTTAATTTTGCATTACATACTGGGATATATACATAGCCACACACTTTTTCGCACATTGTAGCGGCAGAACGTAAACATGCCTGTTTACATGCATGTTTACGTTCTGCTAATACTGCTAGTACATACTGGGATATATACACAGTCACACACTTTTTCACACATTGTAGCGGCAGAACGGAAACATGACTGTTTACATGCATGTTTACGTTCTGCTGCTACAATGTGCGAAAAAGTGTGTGACTATGTATATATCCCAGCATGTAATGCAAAATTAAAAAATGTATATTGTGCTTGCCAACTGCACAACAGAAGCAGACATCATGCAATGTTAAACTGTAAACAACTAAAAAAACATGATGCAAATCACTAAAAAGCTCCTGAAGATAAGCCTCCAGGGCTCGAAACGCATAGTGCAGTAAATAAACGCAACTTGTGACTGAAGGCGGTTTCTTCTTCATTTTACATATCACTTCATTTTAAAGTGATGGTACCATTGCAAAAGGAGAATACAGTGTGGCGACTGGATGAGTTGTGAGGGAAGGGGAGGCATTTGCAATGAGGTGGAGAGTGCGTGTGTCTACAGGATTCCGGGGACCTTTTACTACTACTACTACTCGTACTGGAGAAGTGCATTAGCCTACATATCTACTGCATCCAGTTGTCGGTAGCACGATGCCAGTGTGGCGTTTTCTGTCCGCAGAGCATCATCATCAACAACAACAACAAGGAGCTGTCGGTGGTGAGCGGGGGCGGAGAGGCGGGCGACGGGTCCCCGGGTGTGGCGCTGGACGCCGTGGCCAAGGACGCGCCGCTGCCCCTGCCCCCGGCCGCCCCCGCCGCCCCCGCCGCCCCCGCGACCACGACCACCAAGTCGATCCTCAAGTCGGTGCTGAAGCGCGCGGGGAGCAAGAAGGCGGCCAAGGGGTGCCCCGCGCCGCCCCCCGCCGCCCCCAGCAACAAGCAGCTGCAGAAACAACAACAACAACAGCAGCAGCAGCAGCCTCAACAACAACAACAGGCCCAGCAGCAGCAGCAGCAGGACCAGCAGCAGCCGCAGGTGCGCAAGCGGCACCGCGTCCAGTTCGACGAGTCGCTGAACAGGTTCTTCGACGCGGACTACGTCATCCTCATCAGGGAGGCCGAGGAGGGCGACGAGGAGTATGAGGAGGACGACGACGAGGACGACGAGGGGTGAGTCGGCCTCAACTGACTACACCCTCAAATCGCCACCTCATTTGTGCGTCCCGCATACCAGTCCAATCACCTTCCATTCGCCTAGAGACGTAGCGATCCATTACCGTACACTGATAATTTTTACTAAACTTAATCAAACACATGTTGTTGTTGTTGTTGTTGTTGTGGTGGTCTTCAGTCCTGAGACTGGTTTGATGCAGCTCTCCATACTACCCTATCCTGTGGAAGCTTCTTCATCTCCCAGTACCTACTGCAACCCACATCCTTCTGAATCTGCTTAGTATAGTCATATCTTGGTCTCCCTCTACGATTTTTACCCTCCACGCTGCCCTCCAATGCCAAATTTGTGATCCCTTGATGCCTCAGAACGTGTCCTACTAACCGGTCCCTTCTTCTAGTCAAGTTGTGCCACAAACTCCTCTTCTCCCCAATTCTATTCTATACCTGCTCATTAGTTATGTGATCTACCCATCTAATCTTCAGCATTCTTCTGTAGCACCATATTTCGAAAGTTTCTATTATCTTCTCGTCCAAACTATTTATCGTTCACGTTTCACTTCCATACATGCCTACACTCCATACAAATACTTTCAGAAACGACTTCCTGACACTTAAATCTATACTCGATGTTAACAAATTTCTCTTCTTCAGAAACGCTTTCCTTGCCATTGCCAGTCTACATTTTATATCCTCTCTACTTCGACCATCATCAGTTATTTTGCTCCCCAAATAGCAAAACTCCTTTACTACTTTAAGCGTCTCATTTCCTAATCTAATTCCCTCAGCATCACCCGACTTAATTCGGCTACATTCCATTATACCCGTTTCCCTTTTGTTGATGTTCATCTTATACCCTCCTTTCAAGACACTGTCCATTCCGTTCAACTGCTCTTCCAGGTCCTTTGCTGTCTCTGACAGAATTACAATGTCATCGGTGAACCTCAAAGTTTTTATTTCTTCTCCACGGATTTTAATACCTACTCAGAATTTTTCCTTTGTTTCCTTTACTGCTTGCTCAATATACAGATTGAATAACATCGGGGAGAGGCTACAACCCTGTCTCACTCCCTTACCAACCACTGCTTCCCTTTCATGGCATATACAGGGTGAGTCACCTAACGTTACCGCTGGATATATTTCGTAAACCACATCAAATACTGACGAATCGATTCCACAGACCGAACATGAGGAGAGGGGCTAGTGTAATTGGTTAATACAAACCATACAAAAATGCACGGAAGTATGTTTTTTAACACAAACTTACGTTTTTTTAAATGCTTCTACGACGAATCGACCTGTCATTGAATATTCTCTTTAATACCGCTTCAACTGCACGCGAGCTATGTGCCGGACATCCATCATGTTCAAAGTACAACGCGTTTCTGTCACGAAGTGGGTCATCTTGTAGTAGAATCGGTAAAACACTAATTAATAAATCGGCATACATTGCCCCATTTAGACTGCCATCCATAAAATAAGAGCCAATTAGATGTCCTCCCATAATTCCACACCATGGATTAACCCACCAGGGTGGCTGATGTTCAAATTGTCGCAGCCATCGCAGATTTTTCGTTGGGCAATAGTGCATGTTATACCGGTTGACGTTACTTCCCTTTGTGAATGACGCTTCGTCACGAAGTAGAACTATTGGGGAAAAAAAAGGCCTGTTACCGTGTAGTAATTCTGCCCAGTGGAAAAAATTTACACGAAGTTCAAAATTATCGCCCTTCAATTCCTGGTACATATAAATATGGTAAGGTTGAAATGTATGATCCTGTAGAATTCTCAGAACCGACGTTTTTGAAATTGTCTATTCCTGCTCAGTTTCTCTGCTACCGATGTGCGGACTAGCCTCAACTGCAGCTAAAACACTTATTTGGGCGCCTCCATTTGTTGCAGTTCTTGGTTGCGTCTTCTTCTTTGGCTGGACACTTCGGGTTTCTTTAAACACGTTAACTATCCGACGAAACGCCCGCACTCTTGGATGCTGTCTGTCAGCATAACGATCAACATACATACCACAAGCTTGTAGGGCGTTCTGACCAAAATAGCCATAAATAAAAACCGTACATATCTTTTCTACGACTGTTAAACGTTCCATTTTAACAAGATTATGTCTTCGGCGTAGGAATTGTGACTGGGCAAGCGTATTGTCGTACCTTATGTAAGTGATGATTTGCACACACTGCTATAGAGCGCGTTGTTACATTCGTGAGAATATTACAGGGCCGTCCATCAAAAAGCGAAATAAATGTTCCAAATCAAACATTCCTATTTATTTACGTACTATATGAATAGGGTTACATGCTATATGGGTATATCAATATGGTTCAAGAATCATGAAAGAAGGTTGTGTACATTGAAGAACCCTGGAGATACTAAAAGGTATCAGATAGATTATATAATGGTAAGACAGAGATTTAAGAACCAGATTTTAAATTGCAAGACATTTCCAGGGGCAGGTGTGGACTCTGAACACAATCTATTGGTTATGAACTCTAGATTAAAACCGAAGAAACTGCAAAAAAGTGGGAATATAAGGAGATGGGACCTGCATAAATTGACTAAGCCAGAGGTTGTACAGAGTTTCAGGGAGAACATAAGGGAACAATTGACAGGAATGGGAGAAAGAAATACAGTAGAAGAAGAATAGGTAGCTCTGAGGGATGAAGTAGTTAAGGTTGGTTGGTTGTTTTGGGGAAGCAGACCAGACAGCGAGGTCATCGGTCTCATCGGATTAGGGAAGGATGGGGAAGGAAGTCGGCCGTGCCCTTTCAGAGGAACCATCCCGGCATTTACCTGGAGTGATTTAGGGAAATCACGGAAAACCTAAATCAGGATGGCCGGACGCGGGATTGAACCGTCGTCCTCCCGAAGTAGTTAAGGCAGCAGAGGATCAAGTAGGTAAAAAGACGAGGGCTAGTAGAAATCCTTGGGTAACCGAAGAGATACTGAATTTAATTGACGAAACGAGAAAATACAAAAATGCAGTAAGTGAAGCAGGCAAAAAGGAATACAAACGTCTCAAAAACGAGATCGACAGGAAGTGCAAAATGGCTAAGCAGGGATGGCTAGAGGACAAATGTAAGGATGTAGAGGCCTATCTCACTAGGGGTAAGCTAGATACTGCCTACAGGAAAATTAAAGAGACCTTTGGAGATAAGAGAACGACTTCTATGAATATCAAGAGCTCAGATGGAAACCCAGTTCTAAGCAAAGAAGGGAAAGCAGAAAGGTGGAAGGAGTATATACAGCATGTATACAGGGGCGATGTTCTTGAGGACAATATTATGGAAATGGAAGAGGAGGTAGATGAAATGGGAGATATGATACTGCGTGAAGAGTTTGACAGAGCACTGAAGGACCTGAGTCGAAACAAGGCCCCGGGAGTAGACAACATTCCATGGGATCTACTGACGGCCTTGGGAGAGCCAGTCCTGACAAAACTCTACCACCTGGTGAGCAATATGTATGTAACAGGCGAAATACCCTCATACTTCAAGAAGAATGTAATAATTCTAATCCCAAATAAAGCACGTGTTGACAGATGTGAAAATTACCGAATTATCAGTTTAATACGTCACAGCTGCAAAATACTAACGCGAATTCTTTACAGACGAATGGAAAAACTGGTAGCAGCCGACCTCCGGGAAGATCAGTTTGGATTCCGTAGAAATGTTGGAACACGTGAGGTAATACTGACCTTACGACTCACCTTAGAAGAAAGATTAAGGAAAAGCAAACCTACGTTTCTAGCATTTGTAGACTTAGAGAATGCTTTTGACAATGTTAACTGGAATACTCTCTTTCAAATTCTAAAGGTGGCAGGGGTAAAATACAGGTAGCGAAAGGCTATTTACAATTTGTACAGAAACCAGATGGCAGTTATAAGAGTCGAGGGACATCAAAGGGAAGCAGTTGTTGGTAAGGGAGTGAGACAGGGTTGTAGCCTCTCCCCGATGTTATTCAATCTGTATATTGAGCAAGCAGTAAAGGAAACAAAAGAAAAGTTCGGAGTAGGTACTAAAATCCATAGAGAAGAAATAAAAACTTTGAGGTTCACCGATGACATTGTAATTCTGTCAGAGACAGCAAAGGACTTGGAAGAGCAGTTGAACGGTATGGACATTGACTTGAAAGGAGTTTATAAGATGAACATCAACAAAAGCAAAACATGGATAACGAAATGTAGTCGAATTAAGTCGGGTAATGTTGAGGGAATTAGGTTAGGAAATGAGGCACTTAAAGTAGTAAAGGAGTTTTGCTATTTGGGGGCAAAATAACTGATGATGGTCGAAGTAGAGAGGATATAAAATGTAGACTGGCAATGGCAAGGAAAGCGTTTCTGAAGAAGAGAAATTTAACATCGAGTATAGACTTATGTGTCAGGAAGTCATTTCTGAAAGTGTTTGTATGGAGTGTAGCCATGTATGGAAGTGAAACATGGGCGATAAATAGGTTGGACAAGAAGAGAATAGAAGCTTTCGAAATGTGGTGCTACAGAAGAATGCTGAAGATTAGATTGGTAGATAACATAACTAATGAGGAGGAATTGAATAGAATTGGGGAGAAAAGGAGTTTGTGGCACAACTTGACAAGAGGAAGGGACCGGATGGTAGGACATGTTCAGAGGCATCAAGGGATCACAAATTTAATATTGGGAGGGCAGCGTGGAGGGTAAAAATCGTAGAGGCAGACCAAGAGATGAATACAGTAAGCAGATTCAGAAGGATGTAGGTTGCAGTAGGTGCTGGGAGATGGAGAAGCTTGCACAGGATAGAGTAGCATGGAGAGCTGCATCAAACCAGTCTCAGGACTGAAGACCACAACAACAACAACGAGCTGTGTGAGAGAGAAGCTGCAAGGCAAAATTTGCTGGAGATATAGGCAAAATACATATTCTTGCAGTCAGATTGCTAGCTTTTACAGTATGAAAGACTTCCCTTTAGATTACGACAGTTAATTACTATTACAGTGCAGTTTTATCTTCACATGACGGCAGTACAAGTTTCATTACGACAGTTCATTTATTACACACACCAAAAAGAGTTTTCCGTCGCCCGGTTCCCACAACTCCTGAAGATAGACGTTGACTGTGGATATTGTATCACAGACACAGTCCTTTTGACTGTCCAGAGATGTCACTAAACCCGTCCAAAGATGTAAAAAACCATGCATGAGCAGCACCTATTAGACGGAGGGGGTCCGACAGCCGATCAGTTCCAATCGTTCCACCAGGAAGGAGGTACACGACAAGTGTTGTGTCTGTAGTTCAACCACACCTAGACGGTGAATATCACGGTTCGATCGCGTCCCCATTGCTACTTTGTGCCAGGAAGGGCTCTCAACAAGGGAAGTGTCCAGCCGTCTCGGAGTGAACCAAAGCGATGTTGTTCGGACATGGTAGAGATGTAGAGAGACAGGAAATGTCGATGATATGCCTCGCTCAGGCCGCCCGAGGGCTACTACTGCAGTGGATGACCGCTGCCTACGGATTACGGCTCGGAGGAACCCTGACAGCAACGCCACCATGTTGAACGATGCTTTTCGTGCAGCCACAGGAAGTCGGTCGTGTTACGACTCAAACTGTGCCCAGTAGGCTGCACGATGCGCAACTTCACTCCCGACGTCCACGGCGAGGTCCATCTTTGCAACCACGACACCGTGCAGCGCGGTACAGATGGGTCCGACAACATGCCGAATGGACCGCTCAGGATTGGCATCACGTTCTCTTCACCGGCGAGTGTCGCACATGCCTTCAACCAGACAATCGTCGGAGACGTGTTTGGGGGCAACCCGGTCAGGCTGAACGCCTTAGACACACTGTCCAGCGAGTGCAGCAAGGTGGAGGTTCCCTGCTGTTTCGGGGTGGCATTATGTGGGGCCGACGTACGCCGCTGGTGGTCACGGAAGGCGCCGTAACGGCTGTACGATACGTGAATGCCGTCCTGCGACCGATAGTGCAACCATATCGGCAGCGTATTGGTGAGGCATTCGTCATCATGGACGACAATACGCGTCCATCGTGCACATATTGTGAAACTTCAGGATAATGACATCGCTTGACTAGCCAGCGTGTTCTCTAGACATGAACCTTATCGAACATGCCTCAGATAGATTGAAAACGGCTGTTTATGGACTACGTGACGCACCAATCACCCTGAGGAATCTACGCCGAGTCGTCGTTGAGTAGTGGGACAATCTGGACCAACAGCACCTTGATGAACTTGTGGATAGTGTGCCACGACGAATACAGGCATGCATCAATACAAGAGGACGAGCTACTGGGTATTAGAGGTACCGGTGTGTACAGCAGTCTGGACCAACACCTCTGAAGGTCTCGGTGTATGGTGGTACAACATGCAATGTGTGGTTGTCATGAGCAATAAAAGGGGCGGAAATGGTGTTTATGTTGACCTCTCTTCCAATTTTCTGTCTAGGCTCCGGAACTCTGGGAACCGAGGTGCTGCAAACCTTTTTTTTTATGTGTGTATACAAGTCCGAAGACTTATGTCATTTCTTTGTATACTACCATGGAAACCACCCCGTGGAAAATCATTCCAACTCAGCGCATGCTAAGTACGTCCACTGTTTTGATTACTATCTTCCTTCACTCGAACACTGATGTGAGCGATAACACTACGGCACATGTCCTCCGTGATTTCGATACAAGCTTGAAGAATAAAGCGTCTTAGCTCCGTTAAATCTTGTGGACGTTTCGGGAAAATCGTTTCGTTTAGGTCCTCCCAAAGAACGAACATACATGCGGTTGAGGTCTATACCGTTGGTGACGTCAAAGCTGTCCGTCATTCAAACGACTTGCAAATCTGCGCGAAATGGCCCGCATATAGAAACTCTCGTGTAAGAAATGTAACACAGTGTTTGCAGCCTTTTTCATCCCGCTTATTGCGGAGAGTGCTCAAATAACGCGCTCTCTTTACTTCAAAAGAAAGAGATACAATAAGTTCCTGGCTTGCGACCCCCACACTGTAATCCTCGGAGCATGAAGTTCTCATTCCGCAAAGACTTGCGGATTTTCTGTAGGGCAAAAGCGTACAATTTGTTAACCACAGGGTCCAAATGAAGATACCCCCATCTCATCACCGACTAAACGTTGTCGGGGGTTTGTTTCCTATTCTCCTCCCAGCAAGCGAACAGTAGTCTCTGCCGTTTATGTTCTGCAATTGGCTCTTCTACATCTACATCTACGTGGACACTCTGCAAATCAGATTTAAGTGCCTGGTAGAGGGTTCCTCGAACCACCTTAACAGTTCCCTATTATTTCAATCTCATATAGCGCGCGCGAAAAGAACGAACACCTTTTTATCTTTCTGTACGAGCTCTGATTTCCCTCATTTTATCGTGGTGATCGTTCCTCCCTATGCAGGTCGGTGTCGACAAAGTATTTTCGCATTCGAAAGACGAAGTTGGTGATTAAAATTTCGTGACAAGATTCCTCCACAAGAAAAAACTCCTTCGTTTTAATGATGTCCATCCGAAATCCTGTATCATTTCAGTGATACCCTCTCCCCTATTTTCGATAATAACAAAACGCGCTGCCCTTCTTTGAACTTTTTCGATGTACTCCGCCAGTCCTACCTGGTAAGGATCCCACACCGCACAGCAGTATTCTAAAAGAGGGCGGAAAAGCGCAGTGTAGGCAGTCTCCTTAGTAGGTCTGTTACATTTTCTAAGCGTCCTGCCAATAAAACGCAGTCTTTGCTTAGCCTTCCCCATAACATTTTCTGTGTGTTGCTTCCAATTTAAGTCGTTCGTAATTGTAATTCCTGCGTATTTAGTTGAATTTAGTGCCTTTAGATTTGACTGATTTATCGTGTAATCGAAGTTTAACCGATTCCTTTTAGCACTAACGTGGATGACCTGAGGCTTTTCATTATTTAGGATCAACTGCCAATTTTTGCACCGTACAGATATCTTTTGTAAATTGTTTTGCAATGACGTTACTAATCGATAAATGACAGCGTCATCTGCAAACAACCGAAGACGGCTGCTCAGATTGTCTCCCAAATCGTTTATATAGATAAGGAACAGCAAAGGGCCTGTAACACTACCTTGGGGAACGCGAGAAATCACTTTCGTTTTAATCGATGACTTTCCGTTAGTTACTACGAACTGTGACCTCTGTAGCAGGGAATCACAAATCCAGTCACATAACTGAGACGATATTCCATATGTACGCAATTTCACTATAAGCCGCTTATGTCGCATAGTGTCAAAATTGTTGCGGAAATTCGGAAATACCGAATCCGTTTGAGCTCCCTTGTCAAAAGCACTCAACACTTCGTGCGAGTAAAGAGACAGTTGTTTCACAAGAACGATGTTTCCTAAATCCATGTCGACTGTGTGTCAATAGACGTCTTCGAGGTAACTCATAATGTTGCAACACAATATATGTTCCAAAATCCTGCTGCATATTGAGCATAGATCATTTGTTACGGGCACATCTAGAGGTCAGTTTCGAGAATGTGTTGAACGGAGCGTCTGGATATGCCCAATCGCACTCCTGCCATTCCGCAAGCTTTCTGTGGTTCTGCTCTGTAGAGCAACTCTTACCACTTCGGCCTTCTCCAGCGAACAAAGTCTTTGGCCAAGGTCGCTTCGCTGTCAGTATTGATCCTTCCCGTACAAAATGATCATCGAGCTTGTGAACGGTTCTCTTGCAACGGGCCCACGGTGTATTAAACTATTATCGAAACCGCCTCTCGGTCGCAACGGGACTTTCATTTTCGCGAGAAAGCTGCACAATTGCCGATCGCTGTTCCTTTGTTAATCGGCCATGTCGTTGACACTAGTGCCTCCTAGCGGCGGTATCGTGAATTCCGCGCGACTTCGTAACTCATTTGTATCTCCAAGCCGTGCTCCTATTCCGTTCGAAACAAATGGTGACACATTTCGTGCGCCAGCCTGCGTCTTTCTTGTTCGCGCTGAGACGTTCGCCCAACTGGCGCCGTTTGCCAGAGCCCTCAATAGATGGCAGTACTGTACAGTCCGATTGAAATTACTCCACAGCTCACATTTCGCGCCTTGCATCTGGTTTCCTCCAATCAGAGCGCTAGGCGCCACGTTCAAACCGTTCGCTATTGCCAGACTGCCGAAACAGTTCCACTTCAAATTCCTTGTCTAACTTGCTTTCTTGATCTGTTTGCATCCAGAATCATGGCTCCTGCCGCTTTTATTTCATATTTCATTATCCATGATAACCGAGCCACACCACACACATAACGATGCTAATGAATTCCACACGTTTTATGCCCGGCACTAACCAAACACTACGGGTACTTCCGCACAAGACGCGATTCAGCGTAACATATACAGTTATCATAATCACAGAGACCGGCTTACATTAGATAAAGCTTTTCACGACATTGCGTGAAACCGAGTTACTGAAGGCTGCTAATCATGACTGGGAATGGCAACTAGACTGGAAAATCCAGGGCGTATCAAAAGAATCATCCGATTTGGGACACCTATATTTCAAACTAATAAACAAATACACTACTGGCCATTAAAATTGCTACAGCACGAAGATGACGTGCTACAGACGCTAAATTTAACCGACAGGAAGAAGATGCTGTGATACGCAAATGATTAGCTTTTCAGAGCATTCACACAAGGTTGGCGCCGGTGGCGACACCTACAACGTGCCGACATGAAGAAAGTTTCCAACCGATTTCTCATTCACAAACAACAGTCGACCGGCGTTGCCTGGTGAAACGTTGTTGTGATGCCTCGTGTAAGGAGGAGAAATGCGTACCATCACGTTTCCGACTTTGATAAAGGTCGGATTGTAGCCACGTCTCGATTGCGGTTTATCGTATCGCGACATTGCTGCTCGCGTCGGTGAGATCCAATAACTGTTGGCAGAATATGGAATCGGTGGGTTCAGGAGGGTAATAAGGAACGCCGTGCTGGATCCCAATGGCCTCGTATCACTAGCAGTCGAGATGACAGGCATCTTATCCGCACGGCTGTAACGGATCGTGCAGCCACGTCTCGATCCCTGAGTCAACAGATGGGGACGTTTGCAAGGCAACAACCATCTGCGCGAACAGTTCGACGACGTTTGCAGCAGCATGCTTTGTCAGCTCGGAGACCACGGCTGCGGTTACCCTTGACGCTGCATCACAGACAGGAGCGCCTGCGATGGTGTACTCGACGACGAACCTGGGTGCACGAATGGCAAAACGTCATTCTTTCGGATGAATCCAGGTTCTGGTTACAGCATCACGATGGTCGCATCGCGGTGAACGCACATTGGAAGCGTGTATTCGTCATCGCCATACTGGTGTATCACCCGGCGTGATGGTATGGGGTGCCATCGGTTACACGTCTCGGTCACCTCTTGTTCGCATTGACGGCACTTTGAACAGTCGACGTTACATTTCAGATGTGTTACGACCCGTGGCTCTACCCTACATTCGATCCCTGCGAAACCCTACGCTTCAGCAGGATTATGCACGACCGCATGTTGCAGGTTCTGTACGGGCCTTTCTGGATACAGAAAATGTTCGACTGCTGTCCTGGCCAGTACATTCTCCAGCTCTCTCTCCAATTGAAAACGTCTGGTCAATGGTGGCCGAGCAACTGGCTCGTCACAATACGCCAGTCACTACTGTCGATGAACTGTGGTATCGTGTTGAAGCTGCATGGGCAGCTGTACCTGTACACGCCATCCGAGCTCTGTCTGACTCAATACCCAGGCGTATCGAGGCCGTTATTACGGCCAGAGGTGGTTGTTCTGGGTACTAATTTCTCAGGATCTCTGCACCCAAGTTGCGTGAAAATGTAATCACATGACAGTTCTAGTATAATATATTTGTGCAATGAATACCCATTTATCATCTGCATTTCTTCTTGGTGTAGCAATTTTAATGACCGGTAGTGTACAATGAATTTTGTATCTTGCTGAACGGGAAACATAGGTGTTAAATATGCCCCTCTAGAGATGCTCGGCATATGTCAGTGCAGTATTCAAATTGTTCCCACACTGCAGGGAGCATGTCTGAGTTACAGCTTCCACACGTGCTGTTATGCGATGTCCCAGTTCATGGTTTTTTTGGTGTCTGAGTGTTTTAGAAACCCCCACTCAGGAAATATATATAGTCAGGTCCGGTGACCTCGGAGGCGAGCAATGTAAGGCTGAATCATTTGGTCCAGTGCGACCGATCCGTCGTTCAGTAATCGTTCGATTTAAGAAGTGCCGCACTTCCAGATGTCAGTGTGGTGGTACCCAAACCCCTGTTGGTAAATGGAGTCGTTCGAATCAGTCTCCAACTGTGGGAAAAGAAAGTTCGCAAGCATATCGAGGTACGTGCTTTGTGTAATAGCGTTCTCGGCAAAGAAAAATGGACCGTACGCCTTTTACCGTGAAACTGCACAAAACACACATTTTCATATTATTTCCATTTAAATGGAATGTTGCCTCGTCACTAAACACTAAGCGCGGAAGGAAACTGTCAGCCTCCATCTTGCCAAGAACGAAATTACAGAACTCCGCACGTTGTTGTTGTTTCTGACCTTCACGGAGAGGTTGCAGTGGCTGAATTTTGCGGTTGTTTCACGTGTAAACTTCGGCGCAACACACGCTAGACGGACATCGGGGGCCATTTTGAGCTGTCGAGCTGCACGGCGAACGGATTTCTGCCGGCTTCTTGTGAAACTGCAAATGGCGGACTCGTTCGACGCCTGTTTCAGACACTCGGGGACGACTCCCCGATTTGCCTTTACAGAAACAACCTGTTTCTCGGAATTATTCTTCTCACTGTCAAATACTCTGTCCTCTAGGAGTTTCCTCACCATGCCTAGCACAAAAGTCACGCAAAACAGTTATTGATGACCCGCACTGCGCGGAACGTAGAACACAAAACGCGTTCTGTTGTCCCGACACCATTTCTACGACAGCTGAAGTGGGAGCACACTCCTGCTACCTAGCGGCAACCATGTAAAACTCGAGAGTTTGCTCTTTTTGCAACAGTACGTTGTTGTCGCACATATCTCAAATCACATAGTAGTTTAGATTTTTTTTTTTTTTTCTTCGGAGAATTCTTTTCGGTACGCCCTGTATAGCATCTAAAGTGATTATTCCAATTTACGGCAATGGTTAGCGTATTAATTTACCACCTTGTAGGTCGTGGGTTCGAATCGCATCACATATCGTAAATTTCTTTCATTTTTAGTCTAATCAAAAGAGTTTGATTATCGTTTTTATTCAATTAATCGGTTTATATGCAATTTTTATTTTTAATTGTTTGCACCGTCGTTTTCTTCTTCACATTGACTTTTTTATTTGCTCTTTTTTCCCTGTGTATCATTCTTTTTTCCCTGTTTATCATTCTTTTTCCGTGTGGAATCTCCCTGTGCCGTCTATAATCTTCAACCGAGTTCCAGGGAGAACTGTTCATCGGTGGGTAACACGCAAAGACCTTGTAAAAAATAACTAGACTCATTGATGGCGCTGCAGTCGCGGGATAATTTGAACCTTCGGCTGGACGCCATTATAGTGGTTGTAGTCTGATGTGTTGTGTAGTATTGCTGTTTATGAAGACCCTTATTCAACTTTGTATATTTGTTGGGGCGTACATACAGTATTTGTTACTCGTAATTCTACTGTCTGTACGTTCCAATCAAAGGAAGTACATTGGTGAAGAGTTGTGCAGCGATTAATTGTACAAATAAATTCGAGAAAGGAACGAATATTACATTTCACGGATATGAGAATATTTTAAGTTGTTTTGTTTGTCAGTGCACTTGCTTAATAAATGTTTTTGTAACATGGTATTAGCATAATGTCTGTACATCTATTTGCAGGTTTCCTTTCTCAAATCCACAGCTGTTATAAAAATGGTTACACGCTGTCAGGAGGCAAGATTTCCGACCGACAGAATACCATTTTATATGTTCTGTTCATTTTGAAGAAAGATGGCCGATCGGTAGTGTTTTCATGGTCTAGATTAGGTTGAAACTAGATAATTTGGTTGTGAGCTGCCAAAGCACTATGCCATATATAACGCACTTCTCGTCATAAAATCTAAAGCAAGGTAGAGTCAGAAAATATCTATTAATATAGTGGGCAAATCTTTGAGTATTTTGATGCATTTTGCGTACACCTATCGTAAATGAACTATGAAAAATGCTAGGGGTCCAGTACATAACTTTTAGCTACGGCAGATTCCATGTAGTACGTAAGATAAATTCATAAACAGTGACTAGTTGCTGTTTGTTCATAAATTAGGAAGTATATTGTAGTAACGTATTTAAATGAGGCATTATGTTTGCGACCTAAGTCGAGGGAAGGCATTTTATAACCAAAAGCGATGTATAAACATTCGAACTCCGCGCGTCAGTTTACCACTCTAATGGCCGCCGGCCAGCTATTTAATTTGTCCGCTCTCCACAGTCGACCACTCGCGTGGTTGTTGGGGCCTGGTAACACGACAGCTCATGAAAGCCAGTAAGGAGACATTTTGAGGTGACAAACGATAGCGGGAAATTACAGCTTGTTCTTCAGCGCTGAAACTGGACTTTTCCTGTCTCGCGTTTCCTCGCACGGTCTAGCATTAATAGCAGTCAACAAAGCTATTGCAGATTTTAGTTCTGCCACAGGTTCTTGACCGCCGCTATTAGGGATACGTTCCACGTGACCAGGCTGTGGTTAGCTTAGGACACGAGCTTAAATTCACGGCCACAAAACGACGCAGTTGTGTTGCGGATCGCTTAGAAACAACTGTCGGCGGAGCATCTCGCATTTACGACATACGCTATGTGATCAAAAGTATCCGGACACCGGGCTGGACTTCGTGGCGCCCTCCATCGGTAATGCTGGAATTCAGTATGGTGTTGGCCCACCCTTAGCCTCGATGACAGCTTCCGCTCTCGCAGGGATACGTTCAGTCAGGTGCTGGAAGGTTTCTTGAGGAATAGAAACCCATTCTTCACGGTGTGCTGCACCGAGGAGAGGTATCGATGTCGGTCGGTGAGGCCTGGCACGGAGTCGGCGTTCCAAAATATCCCAAAGGTGTTCTGTAAGATCCAGGTCAGGACTCTGTGCAGGCCAGTCCATTACAGGGATGTTATTGTCGGGTAACCACCCCGCCACAGGCTGTGTATTCTGAACAGGTGCTCGATCGTGTTGAAAGACGCAATCGCCATCGCCGAATTCCTCTTCGACAGTGGGAAGCAAGAAGCTGGTTAAAACATCAGTGTAGGCCTGTGCTGTGATAGTGCCACGCAAAACAACAAGGGGTGCAAGCACCCTCCATGAAAAAGACGACCACACCGTAACACCACCACCTCCGAATTTTACTGTTTCCATTACACACGCTGGCAGATGACGTTCACCGCGGGCATTCGCCACACCCACACCCTGCCATCGGATCGCCACATTGTGTACCGTGATTCGTCACTCCACACAACGCTTTTCCACTGTTCCGTCGTACAATGTTTACGCTCCTTACGTCGTTTGGCATTTACCGGCGTGATGTGTGGCTTATGAGCAGCTCGACAGTGAAATCCAAGTTTTCTCACCTCCCGCCTAACTGTCATAGTACTTGCAGTGGATCCCGATGCAGTTTGGAATTCCTGTCTGATGGTCTGGATAGATGTCTGCCTATTACACATTACGACCCTCTCCAACTGTTGGCAGTCTCTGTCAGTCAACAGACAAGGTCAGCCTGTACACTTTTATGCTGTACGTGTCCCTTCACGTTTCCACATCACTGTCACATCGGAAACAGTGGACCTAGGGATGTTTAGGAGTGTGGAAATCCCGCGTACAGACGTATGACACAAGTGACACCTATTCACCTGACCACAGGTCTGTGAGTTCCGCGGAGCGCCCCACTCTGCTCTCTCACGATGTCTAATGACTACTGAGGTCGCTCATATGGAGTACCTGACAGCACAGTGCACATAATATGAAAAACGTATGTTTCTGCGGGTGTCCGGATAGTTCTGATCATATGGCGTACCTCGCGGCGGCCGCTTCCGACACTGCACCGCATTACACATTGCAAAAACAGACATAATGTCTAATGGGATAACAGCAATCATTGATTTTATAATGCTACTTATAATCCGTGTTGATTGCAAATTTTTTATTCATATGACCGGTTTCGGTTCATTCCGAACCATCTTCAGATCTGATATTTCAGTTACAGCAGTAACCTGTCCAAATCCAGCATGTGAAAGTTGCTGGATTTGGACGAGTTACTCCTGTAACTGAAATATCAGATCTGAAGATGGTTCTGAATGAACCGAAACTGGTCATATGAATAAAAAATTTGCAATCAAAACGGATTATAAGTAGCATTACACATTGACAGCGTTTGTGAAGTGATCCGCCATGTTTGTATGCCGCCTATAACTGAGCGGTATCGGGCGAAAGATGTGGCAACGCTGTAGCGGCAAGCGGCTGACGTCAACTATCAAGTAATTTTAAACGGACCATAATCTTTCATTGTCGCCCTGGCAAGAATGGTTGCCAAGCGAAGTGGCACACTGTACCCTTATTCTAGAGAACTGCGGTTGAAACCCGAGTCCGGCCATCCTGATTTAGGTTTTTCGTGATTTCCCTAAATCGCTCCAGGCAAATGCCGGGATGGTTCCTTTGAAAGGGCACGGCTGACTTCCTTTCCCATCGTTCCCTAATCCCACAGGACTGATGACCCCTTTGTTTGGTCCCTTCTTCCTAATCGACGAACTAAGTGTGCTCCAGTCTGCCCTACAACAAAATTTTAACTGTAACGTTGGAGGGAGGGAGGGAGGGAGGGAGGGAGGGAGGGAGGGAGGGAGGGAGCGGAGTGATTTATGAGGTGCTGCCGGCCTCTGTGGCCGAGCGGTTCTAGGCGCTTCAGTCTGGAACCGCGCGACCGCTATACGGGACTGGTGACCACAGAAGTTAAGTCCCACAGTGCTCAGAGCCATTTGAACCACTTTCCTCTGCTGCAGTTGCCTCGACGACCTGGACGATGAAGACGCGGACGTCGACGGCGACTTGTCCGAGCTGTGCACTTGCAGCGCCGGCAACGCCGCACTCACCGCCGCCCCCGCCGCCCCCGCTGCCGCCCCCGCCTTGCGAGAGACGCTCCACCGCGTCATAGTGCCCGCCTCCCGCAGAAACCACGAAGCGCAGGTAACGTCACGCATGCAGCCAGTTGCGAAGGCGTCTCTGAAAATAAGACGATTACTTCTAAAAAAAGATCAGTGAACTGTAGATGCAGCCCGACCAACAGGCATTACATGCATTACATGCATTGATCCAAATTGATAGTGCATTGAGAATGGCTAGTTTCTAGCTGAAATCTAGATCTGCCAATAAAAATTCCAAAGGACGACTGGTATTTAAAAGTCAGTATAACAGACGCTGCGTGCAACAGCCTCTGAATGGAGGGTAACCTGGGTTAAATGGTTTGGTATTGGTTAAAATTAGTATATGTGTCTTGAAAGGAGGGTATAAGATGAACATCAGCAAAAGCAAAACGACGATAATGGAATGTAGTCGAATTAAGTCGGGTGATGCTGAGGGAATTAGATTAGGAAATGAGATACTTAAAGTAGTAAAGGAGTTTTGCTATTTGGGGAACAAAATAACTCATGATGGTCGAAGTAGAGAGGATATAAAATGTAGACTGGCAATGGCAAGGAAAGCGTTTCTGAAGGAGAGGAATTTGTTGACATAGAGTGTAGATTTGAGTGTCAGGAAGTCGTTTCTGAAAGTATTCGTATGGACTGTAGCCATGTATGGAAGAGAAACGTGGGCGATAAATAGTTTCGACGAGAAGAGAATAGAAGCTTTCGAAATGTGGTGCCACAGAAGAACGCTGAAGATTAGGTGGGTAGATCACATCACTAATGAGGAGCTATTGAATAGAATTGGAGAGAAGAGGACTTTGTAGCACAACTTGACTAGAAGAAGGGATCGGTTGGTAGGACATGTTCTGAGGCATCAAGGGATCACAAATTTAGCATTGGAGGGCAGCGTGGAGGGTAAAAATCGTAGAGGGAGACCAAGAGATGAATACACTAAGCAGATTCAGAAGGATGTGGGTTGCAGTAAGTATTGGGAGATGAAGAAGCTTGCACAGGATAGAGTAGCATGGAGAGCTGCATCAAACCAGTCTCAGGACTGAAGACAACAACAACAACAACAACAATAATAGTATTGGTTAAAAACAGACTTGGGTGTATTTTTTTTTTTTCAACGACGCGTTTCGCCTTGTTTAGGCATCTTCAGGTTATCTTTTCTAGACGGACGCGAGGGGCACCAAGATCTGCATAACGCGTTGCCGTTCACAGGAGCGAGTATGCCACACATGGATTGGAAGAATTTAAATGGTTTATCAAAATATTTCCCTTTCAACCTTTCGTGAGCTGTGGGAAACATGCTTCCCACTACAGTGAACTCGCTCCTTCTCCCGTGGGATTCACAGTTCCCACCCTCTGTACGGTGCTACCACCTAGTGAACAGTATAGGGTACCACTTCCAATCGGAAGTTCCCGCCGTTTTCGCTGTACCTTCGCGCAGAGGCATTGTATAGCTTAGTTTTGCTCTGTAGAGGGGCCTTTCAGTGCCGTTTGCGTGACATTTTGTGATTTTTTTTTCCCCTCAAAGCTATAGTATACGGTAAATACTTTTGATTTACCCAAATTTACGAAGGGAAACGTAAAACTGGAACGAGGAGAATTCCAGTTTGAAACAAAAGGATCCATTTCTGCAGTAAAATGTATGGATAACCGTCCAGTCACTTTCCTGTCCTCAATTCATGACGCATGAGAAACAGCCACAGTGAAAAGGAAAAACAAGGATGGTACTAGTACAAAGATTTCTTGTCCTGAAGTTGTGGCAGAATACAACAAAATAATGGGTGGTGTCGATAAGTCTGATCAATTACGAGAAAGGTATGTTATTGACAGACGTTCTGTAAAATGGCGGCACAGAATATTTTATTTCCTGGTGGATGTTGCTGCAGTGAACAGTTTTATCCTGTAGAAAATAAGTGAAAGAGAAAGTGGACAGCACGATCAGCTCACATACAGGATCCATCTAGCCAGACTATTGACCGCTGGCCTCTCATCCGAAAAAAGGCGTGGACAAAAACCTGTCTTTCTGGCAAAAAGGGGTAAAGTACCTGAAGATATTCGTCGTGTGGCTGTAGGGGAACATCGACCCATTTTAGGGGAAACCTACTGGACGTGCCGCTGTTGTAGTACCAAAGCTACGGAAAAGAGCACTCGCTGTGTTTGTACATACTGTCAAATACCACTTTGCATAGACCCGTGCTTCAGAAAATTTCATGGCAAGTAATTGTGAACAATCATTGCAACAACAGAAGAAAATTTATCAAATAGATATGACATATATTGAAAAAGTTGTTTTTGTCATTTAACTCCAAGGAAGGGCAGTGGGAAGAATACTTCCCACCTTGTTGTGTGAGCTCACTTTCACAGTTGGAGCAAATTTGATATTCTCTATGATAAGTATACCTATCTGTTAACTACTATCTGCTCTCCATTCATTAAAAAAATTGCTGAATAATTTTGCCCACGAAAGGGTTAACATCAATATGTTGTCGTCTTCATCTTCAGTCCAGAGACAGGTTTGATACGTCTTTCTTGCATTCACAGCGCCAGATTTGCAGCCGGTGGCCGAAACAGCAACGATTTTTCTTTTTTTCCAGAGTCAATCAGTTCCGCATTGACGTATTAGAATATTTACGAGTATCAGAAATTTCACTGCCATGCAATAGTTACAGCTCCATGCTGGACCTCCGTGTGACTAGCTGCAGATTCATTATTACCAGCTGGTACATGCTCCCTACTCTCAAACGCAAATGTGTCTAGGACCTTTTCCAGATATACGATAGATCCTTTATCTACACTCATGCTCATCAATTAAGGATGATTTTGACACATGGTGAAACAACGCTCCGGTGGGCGGTTTGCGGGTTTAAATCACCTCGGGGTTTGACCGTGCGGTTCATTTGACCTGCGGTCGTCGCACGGTCGCGCTGGCAGCAGTCCACATACACAGAAGTGTGTTGGTGCATGTCAGAGTACGGTGCAGCGAGTAAGTGTGCAGACGTGCTAATGTTGACTGTGTGTTGGAAATGGCTCAAAGAACACACATCGATGACGTTATGAGGGGTAGAATATAGGGTGACTAGAGGCTGGTCAAACACAGCAGGTCGTAGCACGGGCCCTCCGTGTGCCACAAAGTGCGATCTCAAGATTATGGCAACGATTCCAGCGGACATGAAACGTGTCCAGGCGCTACAGTACGGGACGTCCGCAGTGTACAACATCACAAGGAGACCGATATCTCACCATCAGTGCCCGCAGACGGCCACGGAGTACTGCAGGTAGCCTCGCTCGGTACCTTAGCGCAGCCACTGGAACAGTTGTCTCCAGACACACAGTCTACAGACGACAGAACAGACACGGTTTATTCGCCCGGAGACCTGCAAGGTGCATTCCACTGACCCCAGGTCACAGGAGAGCCCGTAAAGCCTGGTGTCAAGAACACAGTACATGGTCATTGGAACAGTGGTCCCAGGTTGTGTTCACGGACGAGTCCAGGTACAGTCAGGAACAGTGATTCTGCAGGGTTTTCATCCGGCGTGAAACAGGAACCAGATACCAACCCCTTAATGTCCTCGAAAGGTACCTGTATGGAGTTCATGGTTTGATGGTGTGGGTGAGATTATGATTGGTGCACGTACACCCCTGCATGTCTTTGACAGAGGAACTGTAACAGGTCAGGTGTATCGGGACGTCATTTTGCACCAGTATGTCCGCCTTTTCATGGGTGCAGTGGGCCCCACCTTCCTCCTGATGGATGATAACGCACGGCCCCACCGAGCTGCCATCGTGGAGGAGTACCTTGAAACAGAAGGTATCAGGCGAATGGAGCGGCCTGCCTGTTCTCCAGACCTAAACCCCATCGAGCACGTCTGGGATGCTCTCCGTCGACGTATCGCTGCACGTCTTCAAACCCTAAGGACACTTCAGGAGCTCCAACAGGCACTGGTGCAAGAATGGGAGGCTGTACCCCAGCAGCTGCTCGACCTCCTGATCCAAGGTATGCCAACCCGTTGTGCGGCCTGTGTACGTGTGTGTGGGGATCATACCCCATACTGATGTCGGGATGGATGAGCAGGAAACAGTGGCGTTTTGTGGCACACGTGTTTCGGGACGGTTTTGTCAACTTACCACCAATACCGTGGACTTGCATATCTGTGTCTTGTGTGTTCCCTATGTGCCAATGCTATTAGCGCCAGTTTTGTCTATTTCCACGTTGTGTGGCACCACATTCTGTAATTATCCCAGATTTATGAGCACGAGTGTGTAGTTTATTAGCGTGCAAATCTATCTACTTGTTTCAGCTCTTTTTGTGTTCAAGAAATCACTGCCGCTACAGCTTCCTCATAGTCGCCTGTACTAGCTCCAACATCAAGTCTGTCTGTTGCCATTAGACCAACTGTATTCGAATTGTGAGTGCGCTTCCGAACTGTATGTTCCAACTAGCCTTCACAGAAAACATACATTCTATTGTTCTGGGAAAGTCTTCTTTTCATCCACGAGTTAACAAAACTTGGCGGCGCTTACAGGGGTGGCTCTCACGGATAATATCGAATTGTTGTCGCTCAAATTTAGATACAGGTTTGCATAGTCTTGCGTACGAAAAAGACTAAAATGTAGTGATCGTTTCGAAAATAATTTATGATCCGGTTCGATGAGGCACCATTGCATTGAGGAATTACCGGTTTTTTCCGTGAGAGTCCAATTTTACATTTTAAGAGCCAGTAATTCACTCCTACCTCTGAGAAAGCGACAATGCCAGGGTCGGTATGAGGAAAAGGGTAGGTAGTGGAGGTACGAATTACCCTCTGCCAGTCACTGAGCTGCGGGTAGGGAGTGTAAAGGATGAGAATGAATTGCATTGACAAAAAAAAAAAAAAAACCGTCTCTTGAGTATATCGGCGTGAGGGACCCGTTACGTCCAATGGCTCGTTACAGAGAGGTGGTAACCTTCACTATTATTATTTCTTCGGTTTCCTTTTTTACCCCTGTCATGTTTTTCTGCCAAAGTACTTTAACAACGGCGGTACACTCGAACTATGCCATCACCCACACGCACGAGGGGCAGCCAAATGAAAACTTTTAATACTTTTTTA
Organism: Schistocerca americana; assembly: GCF_021461395.2. Classification (NCBI taxonomy): domain Eukaryota; kingdom Metazoa; phylum Arthropoda; class Insecta; order Orthoptera; family Acrididae; genus Schistocerca; species Schistocerca americana. The sequence continues at coordinate 202,556,470 of NC_060129.1, read as the reverse complement.
AAAAAATTTACCGAACTAAAGTGGAACACAATTGCGTCATTTTTAAAGTCGGTAAAAACGAAACCTTTGGAGGATCCCTTTGTTGTCTGTTGTTTGTTTGTTTGTTTGTTTCTTTCTTTCTTTCTCTCTCTGTCCAAGAATCCTTTTTCTCAGGAACAGGTAGAAGTATCAAATTGAAAGGTCTACGCTCATTTGATGGTGTAAAAATTTTAAGCTTGTAAGTCAGTTCATTCAGACGTTAGGGCCATTCATTTCACATACACTCCTGGAAATTGAAATAAGAACACCGTGAATTCATTGTCCCAGGAAGGGGAAACTTTATTGACACATTCCTGGGGTCAGATACATCACATGATCACACTGACAGAACCACAGGCACATAGACACAGGCAACAGAGCATGCACAATGTCGGCACTAGTGCAGTGTATATCCACCTTTCGCAGCAATGCAGGCTGCTATTCTCCCATGGAGACGATCGTAGAGATGCTGGATGTAGTCCTGTGGGACGGCTTGCCATGCCATTTCCACCTGGCGTCTCAGTTGGACCAGCGTTCGTGCTGGACGTGCAGACCGCGTGAGACGACGCTTCATCCAGTCCCAAACATGCTCAATGGGGGACAGATCCGGAGATCTTGCTGGCCAGGGTAGTTGACTTACACCTTCTAGAGCACGTTGGGTGGCACGGGATACATGCGGACGTGCATTGTCCTGTTGGAACAGCAAGTTCCCTTGCCGGTCTAGGAATGGTAGAACGATGGGTTCGATGACGGTTTGGATGTACCGTGCACTATTCAGTGTCCCCTCGACGATCACCAGTGGTGTACGGCCAGTGTAGGAGATCGTTCCCCACACCATGATGCCGGGTGTTGGCCCTGTGTGCCTCGGTCGTATGCAGTCCTGATTGTGGCGCTCACCTGCACGGCGCCAAACACGCATACGACCATCATTGGCACCAAGGCAGAAGCGACTCTCATCGCTGAAGACGACACGTCTCCATTCGTCCCTCCATTCACGCCTGTCGCGACACCACTGGAGGCGGGCTGCACGATGTTGGGGCGTGAGCGGAAGACGGCCTAACGGTGTGCGGGACCGTAGCCCAGCTTCATGGAGACGGTTGCGAATGGTCCTCGCCGATACCCCAGGAGCAACAGTGTCCCTAATTTGCTGGGAAGTGGCGGTGCGGTCCCCTACGGCACTGCGTAGGATCCTACGGTCTTGGCGTGCATCCGTGCGTCGCTGCGGTCCGGTCCCAGGTCGACGGGCACGTGCACCTTCCGCCGACCACTGGCGACAACATCGATGTACTGTGGAGACCTCACGCCCCACGTGTTGAGCAATTCGGCGGTACGTCCACCCGGCCTCCCGCATGCCCACTATACGCCCTCGCTCAAAGTCCGTCAACTGCACATACGGTTCACGTCCACGCTGTCGCGGCATGCTACCAGTGTTAAAGACTGCGATGGAGCTCCGTATGCCACGGCAAACTGGCTGACACTGACGGCGGCGGTGCACAAATGCTGCGCAGCTAGCGCCATTCGACGGCCAACACCGCGGTTCCTGGTGTGTCCGCTGTGCCGTGCGTGTGATCATTGCTTGTACAGCCCTCTCGCAGTGTCCGGAGCAAGTATGGTGGGTCTGATACACCGGTGTCAATGTGTTCTTTTTTCCATTTCCAGGAGTGTATTTTGATACTCGGAAACACACTCGACAGTGTACGTCTCGTTGACCTAGAATCGTGGTATTTGACAAGAAGCAAGCTTTCACCGTACAGGTAAGGCGAAAAAAAATCCGAAAATCCTAAATGTGTAATTATATAACGCAAAACGATTTTTTTTGTCTTTTTCTTTCATCCGCCTATTTGTTTGTCAATCTGTTAATACCCTTTTTCTCCGGACAAGTTTAACGTAAAATTTAAATTTGTCACATACCAAGATCTATGGGCCCTCGGTGGTTGTAAAATTTCGAACTTGAAAGTGAATTCAGTCGAAAGATATGGCCATTTATGTCACATATTCTGATATCTGAAAACTCGCGCATCAAAGCCTGTAGTGTGCTTTCCGTTGGTCTGGCATCACGAATTTTAGCAAGGTTTCACAGTACAAATAAAGAAAAAAAAACCGAAATCGTTAATTTGTACTTATATAACACGAAAAATATATTTCTTTTGTCATTCGTTGTCCGTCTTCGAACTTGAAATTAAAACTTTCTCGAACGTCTTGGAATCGATAGTACCGATATCTTGAACTGGCCCGTGACGATAACAGCCAAACAGTGTTTTGAAATACACTCGACGCGGTTGCGAGCTCGAGATAATTTCATCAGCACATGTCGCCGAGAAACTATTCGTTCATATATTGCCTATGTACGTAACTAGGTTAGCACACGCTGCTTTGCTCGCCTAGAGATTTTTGTTTTCATTTAATCGAATTTTTATATTGTTCACAAACTGCAACAGCTTCGAAGATTTTCACGCTAATTAAGGCTGTACGAGCATGTTCTTTCCTTAGTGTACTTCTGAACAAAAAGCGATTGTCGTAGCTAGAGTCCAAAGTATTTTTTTTCTATTACTCATGCCTTTTGCGTTATTTCCATAGCAATCTTCGTCCCCTAACAAAGTGAAGTACCATTTTTCAGAAATGTAGCTTTCAATTTTTGTTGTTGTTGTTGTTGTTGTGGTCTTCAGTCCTGAGACTGGTTTGATGCAGCTCTCCATGCTACTCTATCCTGTGCAAGCTTCTTCATCTCCCAGTACGTACTGCAACCTACATCCTTCTGAATCTGCTTACTGTATTGGTTCAAATGGTTCAAATGGCTCTGAGCACTATGGGACTTAACATCTAAGGTCATCAGTCCCCTAGAACTTAGAACTACTTAAACCTAACTAACCTAAGGACATCACACAACACCCAGCCATCACGAGGCAGAGAAAATCCCTGACCCCGCCGGGAATCGAACCCGGGAACCCGGGCGTGGGAAGCGAGAACGCTACCGCACGACCACGAGATGCGGGCGCTTAGTGTATTGATCTCTTGGTCTCCCTCTACGATTTTTACCCTCCACGCTGCCCTCCAATGATAAATTTGTGATCCCTTGATGCCTCAAAACATGTCCTACCAACCGATCCCTTCTTCTAGTCAAGTTGTGCCACAAACTTCTCTTCCCCCCCAATCCTATTCAATACCTCCTCATTAGTTACGTGATCTACCCACCTTATCTTCAGCATTCTTCTGTAGCACCACCTTTCGAAAGCTTCTATTCTCTTCTTGCCCCATATATTTATCGTCCATGTTTCACTTCCATACATGGCTACACAGAAATGCTTTCCTTGCTATTGCCAGTCTACATTTTATATCCTCTCTACTTCGACCATCATCAGTTATTTTACTCCCTAAGTAGCAAAACTCCTTTACTACTTTAAGTGTCTCATTTCCTAATCTAATCCCCTCAGCATCACCCTATTTAATTTGACTACATTCCATTATCCTCGTTTTGCTTTTGTTGATGGTCATCTTATATCCTCCTTTCAAGACACTGTCCATTCCGTTCAACTGCTCTTCCAAGTCCTTTGCTGTCTCTGACAGAATTACAATGTCATCGGCGAACCTCAAAGTTTTTATTTCTTCTCCATGGATTTTAATACCTACTCCGAATTTTTCTTTTGTTTCCTTTACTGCTTGCTCAATATACAGATTGAATAACATCGGGGAGAGGCTACAACCCTGTCTCACTCCTTTCCCAACCACTGCTTCCCTTTCATGCCCCTCGACTCTTATACCCGCCATCTGGTTTCTGTACAATTTTTTTTAAAGTAACGAAATATTTTCTTAAAAAGTTTCATGCCCCATTGCACTCCCTTAGGGGTCGAATTTCAAGAATCACTGAAACACGTATTTTCATTTTTTTAAATTCCTACGTGAGAAGTCAAATAGCAATTCTCACAGAGGTAGGCTTAAAAATACTTCAGTAGTTCTTTAGTAATAATTCATTTAAAAAAGTCACCATACTATTTTACGCCCTTAGTGGTTGAATTTTCAAAAATTTTGAAACACTTAACTTTCTATTTTCTGACTGAGAAACCGAATACCAGTCTTCGTAGTTCCGGCTTCAAAATTCCCTTATAAAAGCGAAATACTATCAAAAAGCCTTTCATCCCCTATTTCATCCTCTTGGGAGTGTAATTCCGGACATTGGGTTCTTAGACGATGTCTACAGTATAAGATCCACACGCTTTTGAGACTTGAAGTTTCTGTCCCTAGCTGTTCTGGCTGGGCTATGATGAGTGAGTGAATTAGTCTGATCCTATTCCCCCCGCCCCCCCCCCCTCCCCACCATTAGGGGTTGCACTTCGAAAAACAATGAAACACAAATGTTTTTCTCTCCAACCGAGAAGCCAAACACCAATAATGAAAGATTTAGCTTTACAATTTCTTTCGCAATGAAATGTTTTCATAAAACGTTTCGCCCCCGTTTCACCCCGTTAGGGGTTGGATTTCCAAAAAAAGTGAGATGCGTGTGTTTTATTAAATGACATTTTTTATAAAGACGTTCCAACTACACCTGAAGATATACGAGACAGAATTATCAAAGCATGTGCTTCGATAAGTGCCAAAGTGATACGGGATACCACTGAATCCATGATAAGCAGATTGCAGCACTGCATCGATACCAGTGGTCGTCACTTGGAACAGCTTCGGTAAATGGACGTCCATGCCACCTTTTTGACCTTTGTTGACCTCCAAAGACCCTACTGTTACACATCATCGGATTCGTCTCGATAGCCGCTATCAGAAAATAAGTACCGAACTATAGCATCCCAGTTAAAAAAACAAAGTTGACCTTCAAATCTCTGAAGCGACCCCACCTAGCAACAAAAAACGAAACGAACGATAATATTGATCGTCGTTGTCCCACGCAACATTTGTCCCACAAAGTTTTCAGCTATTATCATACTTTGGCAATAGTTAGTGACTCAACCCGTATACTTTATTGTTGACAGTTGAAAAGGTTACACGTGTTTTCGAGTCCCGGCGGACTATTACATTCGAAAAAGGTGTATCAAAGAATTTGCATTGAATTTTGTTTGAAGCCGCGCGGGGTAGCCGTGCGGTCTAGGGCGTCTTGTCATGGTTCGCGCGGCACAACCCCCCCCCCCTCCCCGTCGGAGGTTCAAGTCATCCCTTGGCATGGGTGTGTATGTGTGCGTGTGTGTGTTGTCCTTAGTGTAAGTTAGTCCGCCTCCGTAGCGTGGCAGTAGCGTTACTGCCTAGCACGCAGGGGTCCCGAGTTCGATTCCCGGCAGGAGACTAGGTGTTCTGTGTCCTTCAACATTATTTTCATCATCATTGACTCGCAAGTCACCGATGTGGTGTCACCTAAAAAAAGGACTCGCAATACGGCTAACGAACTCTCCCGCATGGGGCCTCCCGACCAGCAATCCCATACGATCATTTCCATTTTTTTTTTTAGCGTAAGTTAGTTTAAGTTAGATTTAAGTAGCGCGTAAGCCTATGGACCGATGACCTTAGCAGTTTGATCCCATAGTCCCTACCACACTTCTTTTTGTTTGAATAAAGTGCAGCACCGCATTTGAAGTGTTGATCGTGGCTTTTGGCTTTTGGCGTATCTGCAAGGAGTAAGGGAAGAGCTGAAGAGTGGCATACAAGTTTCAAAGAGGGTCGAGAAGACGCTGAAGACAACCCGCCCTCGACACCGTATGACATCACTAACTGACAGCAGCGAGGAACAAGAGTAGGAAACCGTTCTGAAAAATCGCCAAATCACTGTGGCGGAGGTTGATGTCTGTGTACCCTTTGGCTCGTGTCGAGCAGTTTTGTGGGACGTTTTGGGCACGAAAAGCGTTCCGAATTTTTTTTAATTCGACGAAAAACGACTTCTCGTAGACATAGCTCAAGAAGTGCTGAATGAAGTCTCGAACTTCTAAAGGAGGTTGTGTTGAATCCTACCTAGCCGTCGAATGTGGACTGTGCAGGAAACCTGCTTTCTCGGATTGAAGCAAATCGTATCAGTGAATTTTGTACATGACCATGCTTAGCTTGAGAAGTACAGGGTGATCAAAAAGTCAGTATAAATTTGAAAACTGAATAAATCACGGAATAATGTAGATAGAGCGCTAGAAATTGACACACATGATTGGAATGACATGGGGTTTTATTAGAACCAAAAAAAAAAACGAAAGTTCAAAAAAAAGTCGGACAGTTCATCTGATCGGAATAGCAATAATTAGCACAACAAAGTAAGACAAAGCAAAGATGATGTCCTTTACAGGAAATGCTCAATATGCCCACCGTCATTCCTCAGCAATAGCTGTAGTCGAGGAATAATGTTGTGGACAGCACTTGTAAAGCATGTCCGGAGTTACGGTGAGGCATTGGCGTCGGATGTTGTCTTTCAGCATCCCTAGAGATGTCGGTCGATCACGATACACTTGCGACTTCAGGTAACCCCAAAGCCAATAATCGCACGGACTGAGGTCTGGGGACCTGGGAGGCCAAGCATGACGAAAGTGGCGGCTGAGCACACGATCATCACCAAACGACGCGCGCAAGAGATCTTTCACGCGTCTAGCAATATGGGGTGGTTCTAATGAAACCCCATGCCATTCCAAGGATGTGTGTCAATTTTTACCTCTCTATTATTCCGTGGTTTATTAAGTTTTCAAATTTATCCTGACATTTTGATCACCCGGTATATAGGCCTAGGTCTGTTGCAAACAAAGGGCGACAGACAAAATAAGCAAGTATCTCCAGTAGGGACAATGCTACATAGAACAAGCGAAATGACTGGCCTTGAAGGTATTGCAGAACTGGGCCGCAGCCAATCGGGAGCGGCGCTTATGTTCTCTTTGCATAGGGGCCGCTGCTGTGGCATTGTCGTCCTGGAAAGTGGTCGGTCAGTGTGCGATTTGCCCACATCTTCTCAGCGCCCTCTCTGCTCTCTCTTGTTCCCGAATTTGAAATGCAACCATTGATGAGGTAAAAACAGAATCGATGGCGCTGAACGCCATAATGGAAACTCAGTTCTAGAGTGCTTCCAACATATAAAAAAAACGCTGACGCAAGTGTACTATCTCAGGTGGGACTACTTTGAAAGGGACAAAATTATTAATAATAATAATAATAATAATAATAGGCCAAACGACTTAAAATACAAAAAAAAGTGAAAATAGAAGGAAACAAAACCAAACATTCAACACAAACCAAAAGAAATTTTACCAGACAATAGATAACACACACATTAAAATAGACAATCCACCAAACGTAACATACATGGAACACTTCTGGAGCAACATATGGTCAAACCCGGCACAACATAACAGGCATGCACGGTGGATACAAGCAGAAACAGACTCATACAAGATGATACCACAAATGCCTGAAGTGATAATTTTGCAACATGAAGTCACCCGAGCAATTAATTCTACTCACAATTGGAAAGCCCCTGGAAATGATAAAATAGCAAATTTCTGGCTAAAGAAGTTCACCTCAACACATTCACATCTAACTAAATTATTTAACAGTTACATTGCAGACCCATACACATTCCCTGATACACTTACACATGCAATAACTTATCTGAAACCTGAAGATCAAGCAGACACAGCAAACCCAGCTAAATATCGCCCCATAACATGCCTACCAACAATATACAAAATATTGAGTCATTACACAGAAATTAATGACACATACAACACGGAACAAAATTATAAATGAAGTACAAAAAGGCTGTTGCAAAGGAGCACGAGGATGTAAAGAGCAACTGATAATAGATGCAGAGGTGACATATCAAGCTAAAACCAAAGAAAGGTCGCTACACTACGCATACATTGATTACCAAAAAGCTTTTGATAGTGTACCCCACTCATGGTTACTACAAATATTGGAAATATACAAAGTAGATCCTAAATTGATACAGTTCCTAAGCATAGTAATGAAAAATTTGAAAACCACACTTAATATCCAAACAAATCCAAATACTATCACATCACAGCCAATACAGATTAAGCGTGGAATATACCAAGGAGACTCATTAAGTCCTTTCTGGTTCTGCCTTGCTCTGAACCCACTGTCCAACATGCTAAATAATACAAATTATGGATACAATATTACTGGAACATACCCACACAAAATCACACATTTGCTATACATGGATGATCTAAAACTACTGGCAGCAACAAATCAACAACTCAACCAATTACTAAAGATAACAGAAGTATTCAGCAATGATATAAATATGGCTTTTGGAACAGACAAATGTAAGAAAAATAGCATAGTCAAGGGAAAACACATTAAACAAGAAGATTACATATTGGATAACCACAGCGACTGCATAGAAGCGATGGAAAAAAACAGATGCCTATAAATATCTAGGATACAGACAAAAAATAGGAATAGATAATACAAATATTAAAGAAGAACTAAAAGAAAAATATAGACAAAGACTAACAAAAATACTGAAAACAGAATTGACAGCAAGAAACAAGACAAAAGCTATAAATACTTATGCCATACCAATATTGACCTACTCATTTGGAATAGTGAAATGGAGTAACACAGACCTAGAAGCACTCAATACACTTACACGATCACAATGCCACAAATATAGAATACATCACATACATTCAGCAACAGAAAGATTCACATTAAGCAGAAAGGAAGGAGGAAGGGGATTTATCGACATAAAAAACCTACATTATGGACAGGTAGACAATTTAAGAAAATTCTTTCTAGAACGAGCAGGAACTAGCAACATGTACAAAGCAGTCACTCATATAAATACATCGGCTACACCACTGCAATTTCATAACCACTTCTACAACCCTTAGGATCACATAACATCAACAGACACGAAGAAAGTAAATTGGAAAATGAAAACACTTCATGGCAAGCAACCGCATCATCTAACACAGCCACACATCGATCAAGACGCATCCAACACATGGCTAAGAAAAGGCAATATATACAGTGAGACGGAAGGATTCATGATTGCAATACAGGATCAAACAAAAAACACCAGATATTACAGCAAGCACATTATTAAAGATCCCAATACCACAACAGACAAATGCAGACTTTGTAAACAACAAATAGAAACAGTAGATCACATCACAAGCGGATGTACAATACTAGCAAATACAGTATACCCCAGAAGACATGACAATGTAGCAAAAGTAATACATCAACAGCTTGCCTTAAACATAAACTAATGAAACAACACGTTCCCACATAAAAGTATGCACCACAAAATGTACTGGAGAATGATGAATACAAATTATACTGGAACAGAACCATTATAACAGATAAAACACCACATAACAAACCTGACTTCATACTCAACACAAAAAAGAAGAAATTAACACAACTAATCGAAATATCCATACCCAATACAACAAATATACAAAAGAAAACCGGAGAAAAAATTGAAAAATACATCCAACTGGCTGAGGAAGTCAAGGACATGTGGGATCAGGATAAAGTTGACATTATACCAATTATACTATCAACTACAGGAGTCACACCACACAATATCCACCAGTACATCAACGCAATACAGCTACATCCAAACTTATATATACAAATACAGACTCGTGTCTCAACAGTTCATAGGCGAAGTAACATTGTTAAACTGTTCGCTTTGATCCTGTACCCATTACACATGTTGTACAAATGGAGATGATATTTTAATTACTGACGACGCCTTTTGGCATAATTGTTTCATTATTCTCCAGTGCATGATGTAATTTTAGAAATGTACTTCTGATGAAGGTATATTTATATGTACCGAAACCTTGGTCAAGAATTTTAATAAAAAAATTCTATCCTGCAACTGTTTTTGGCTGCCATCCTTTGTTGTGAAGAATTTTAACAGTTGCTGCTGCAGCCATGTTTAAAATCTTGAAATACAGAAATCCGTAATTATTGATACATGTTCAATTACCCGAAAGTTCCTAAATGCAATGTAACATATACCGTACAGTTAAAAGGAAGTCACGCTTGATCAAGGTCCGCGTCACTTTCCATTTTTAACCAGACATAACGTCTGAGAAAGGAAAGAAATAAGAATAATAATAATAAAAATAATAATGTCGTGTGATTAGGACCTAGAGTCCTAGACCGTTCGCAGGGTGCAAGTCTTTGGATGATTTGACGCCACTTCGGCGACTTGCGCGTCGATGGGGATGAAATGATGATGATTGGGACAACACAACACCCAGTCCCTGAGCGGAGAAAATCTCCGACCCAGCCGGGAATCGATCCCGGGCCCTTAGAATAGACATTCTGACGCACTGACCACTCAACTACCGCGCTCGGACAGGGACAAAATTAATGTCGATGAATAAAGAAAGATTTTTTAAGAACAACAAAAATTCCCGAATGAGGTTTTCACTCTGCAGCGGAGTGTGCGCTGATATGAAACTTCCTGGCAGATTAAAACTGTGTGCCCGACCGAGACTCGAACTCGGGACCTTTGCAAAAGGCAAAGGTCCCGAGTTCGAGTCTCGGTCGGGCACACAGTTTTAATCTGCCAGGAAGTTTCAACAAAAATTCCCGTTTCTTTTTTATCATACCTCGTATCCTGCCGCCTGCAGGGCACTCCTCAAAACACTGGTAAGAGTACTGCCAGCAGTGACGCGAAATTTAGATTTCTAATCACAATTTTAAGGTTTTCGTTTGACTCCTCCCCTTACAACAGGAATCGCAGAGTAGCGCAGCTGACGTAACGTTACGACAGCCCCGGACGGTGCACAAGTCCCGCCCAATCACCCCCCTCCACACCAATCCATATCCTAAGCTCCGCCCATGATCTGCCGCATGTTCCAACATCAAAGTTGTTCGTATCACAGATATGCCAGTCATAACAAGGGAGAAAATCAGAAGTTAGTACGAAATACAGTTTTTCCGGTACCATTGTGAAAAGAGTTAGAAATATGTTCATTGAATATGCGAGTTGAAAAATCATAAATAAGAATGAAAAATAGAAATGGTATCCACACTGTCTTTTTTATTTCATGAGCTTTCATCTGCACTATATCGAAACATCTGATATTTGTTAACTGCAGCGATTGCAAATTTCCGTCACCTCGCGTAGCGTAAGAAATTCTGTTGGGAAATATTCATTGGCATTGTCGCTAAGGATGCTGTCCATTATCTCGATTGTCTAAAGTCAATGTTGTGCATAAACAAGGCAAAGTCGATGTCTTGGTTTGTTTCTGATTACGCCATTAAGATTGAAGAATATAAGAGTGGGATAATGTGGAAATGCGTAATGCAAGCAGTCACATATTTATACAGTGACATTCTTCAAAAATATTTGCCTGTGTAACGGGTGAATTGTGAACTCTTATGACTGGTTGCCTATAGCAGCACGAGATTACTTTGAGTTCTTCTTCAGTGTTTGAGAGCTTTAGAGCTGCCTAATGTTATACATATGTACATAATTTCGTCAGTGTCATTCCAACGCATCGTACCGTACTTTAATGTGTGTTAGGTATCAGTTTTGACAGCAGTTGGCCACAACAGTCAAGATTAGGTACCTTGTGTATGATACCGAGCGAGGTGGCGCAGTGGTTAGCACACTGGACTCGCATTCGGGAGGACGACGGTTCAATCCCGCGTCCGGCCATCCTGATTTAGGTTTTCCGTGATTTCCCTAAAATCGCTCCAGGCAAATGCCGGGATGGTTCCTTTCAAAGGGCTCGGCCGACTTCCTTCCCCATCCTTCCCTAATCCAATGAGACCGATGTCCTCGCTGTCTGGTCTCCTTCCCCAAACCAACCAACCAACCAACCAACCAACCTACCTACCTTGTGTGTGATAACTTTATTGAGAGTGTATATCTGTGTTTCATTTTGACAGTATTACACAAACTGCTAGGAAGTACTAACAGCACAACACTGCTAGTATGGACATCCGCGGTAAAACAAAAGACGACGAACAAAAACACGTCAGCGACGAGGACTACCAAAGATCATATTGATGCGCTCTTGGTTCGGTGTGGAGGGGGGTAAATGGGCGGGGCTTGTGCAAATGTCCGGGACTGTCGCCAACGTTTCCTGCGCAGTAACCTTCACACAGACGCAAAAAACCTAATTGACGTGGCTTGTTTTCGCTTTGGGGAACATGTCGGCGTAGCGTCTTTGTGGCGTTGTTCCACTGTGTTCAGTGAACCCACAGACCAGCTGCGTACCGCCCAACTCTCCATAGTACTGCTGTACATCGCTCATAATACACTACTAACTCTGCTGAGCAAACCGAGATGGGACCGGACAGTACTCAATGTAAGCCTGAAGGCGGAGAGCGAAGTGGGCGCTACTTTCGGCAACGGCAAGTACAGTGTATGAGTTGAACAAGAGGTTTTTTTTTCTCCTTTAACCGTGATGCGCAGCGCATACCGTCGACATTCGGCCTGTTGTGCAGTTATTTCGGTGCAATACAGGTACGAGCCCCCCCCCCCCCCCCCCCCCCCCCCCCCCCCCATGAACCATGGACCTTGCCGTTGGTGGGGAGGCTTGCGTGCCTCAGCGATACAGAAGGCCGTACCGTAGGTGCAACCACAACGGAGGGGTATCTGTTGAGAGGCCAGACAGACGTGTGGTTCCTGAAGAGGGGCAGCAGCCTTTTCAGTAGTTGCAGGGGCAACAGTCTGGATGATTGACTGATCTGGCCTTGTAACACTAACCAAAACGGCCTTGCAGTGCTGGTACTGCGAACGGCTGAAAGCGAGGGAAAACTACGGCCGTAATTTTTCCCGAGGGCATGCAGCTTTACTGTATGATTAAATGATGATGGCGTCCTCTTGGGTAAAATATTCCGGAGGTAAAATAGTCCCCCATTCGGATCTCCGGGCGGGGACTACTCAAGAGGATGTCGTTATCAGGAGAAAGAAAACTGGCGTTCTACGGATCGGAGCGTGGAATGTCAGATCACTTAATCGGGCAGGTAGGTTAGAACATTTAAAAAGGGAAATGGATAGGTTAAAGTTAGATATAGTGGCAATTAGTGAAGTTCGGTGGCAGGAGGTTCAAAATGGTTCAAATGGCTCTGAGCACTATGGGACTCAACATCTTAGGTCATAAGTCCCCTAGAACTTAGAACTACTTAAACCTAACTAACCTAAGGACATCACACACATCCCTGCCCGAGGCAGGATTCGAACCTGCGACCGTAGCAGTCCCGCGGTTCCGGACAGCAGCGCCAGAACCGCTAGACCACCGCGGCCGGCGGTGGCAGGAGGAACAAGATTTCCCGTCGGGTGACTTCAGGGTTATAAACACAAAATCAAATAGGGGTAATGCAGGAGTAAGTTTAATAATGAATAGGAAAATAGGAATGCGGGTAAGCTACTGCAAACAGCATAGTGAAGGCATTATTGTTGCCAAGATAGATACGAAGCCCACACCTACTACAGTAGTACAAGTTTATATGCCAACTAGCTCTGCAGATGACGAAGAAATTGAAGAAATGTATGATGAAATAAAAGAAATTATTCAGGTAGTGAAGGGTGACGAAAATTTAATAGTCATGGGTGACTGGAATTCGGTAGTAGGAAAAGGGAGAGAAGGAAACGTAGTAGCTGAATATGGATTGGGGCTAAGAAATCAAAGAGGAAGCCGCATGGTAGAATTTTGCACAGAGCACAACTTAATCATAGCTAACACTTGGTTCAAGAATCATGAAAGAAGGTTGTATACATGGAAGAACCCTGGAGATACTAAAAGGTATCAGATAGATTATATAATGGTAAGACAGAGATTTATGAACCAGGTTTTAAATTGTAAGACATTTCCAGGGGCAGATGTGGACTCTGACCACAATCTATTGGTTATGAACTGTAGATTAAAATTGAAGAAACTGCAAAAAGGTGGGAATTTTGGGAGATGGGACCTGGATAAACTGAAAGAACCAGAGGTTGCACAGAGATTCAGGGAGAGCATAAGGGAACAATTGACAGGAATGGGGGAAAGAAATACAGTAGAAGAAGAATGGGTAGCTTTGAGGGATGAAGTAGTGAAGGCAGCAGACGATCAAGTAGGTAAAAAGACGAGGGCTAGTAGAAATCCTTGGGTAACAGAAGAAATATTGAATTTAATTGATGAAAGGAGAAAATATAAAAATGCAGTAAATGAAGCAAGCAAAAAGGAATACAAACGTCTCAAAAATGAGATCGACAGGAAGTTCAAAATGGCTAAGCAGGGATGGCAAGAGGACAAATGTAAGGATGTAGAGGCTTATCTCACTAGGGGTAAGATAGATACTGCCTACAGGAACATTAAAGAGACCTTTGGAGAAAAGAGAACCACTTGTATGAATATCAAGAGCTCAGATAGACACCTAAGCAAAGAAGGGAAAGCAGAAAGGTGGAAGGAGTATATAGAGGGTCTATACAAGGGCGATGTACTTGAGGACAATATTATGGAAATGGAAGAGGATGTAGATGAAGATGAAATGGGAGATACGGTACTGCGTGAAGAGTTTGGCAGAGCACTGAAAGACCTGAGTCGAAACATGGCACCGGGAGTAGACAACATTCCATTGGAACTACTGACGGCCTTGGGAGAGCCAGTCATGACAAAACTCTATCATCTAGTGAGCAAGATGTATGAGACAGGCGAAATACCCTCAGACTTCAAGAAGAACATAATAATTCCAATCCCAAAGAAAGCGGGTGTTGACAGATGTGAAAATTACCGAACAATCACTTTAATAAGCCACAGCTGCAAAATACTAACACGAATTCTTTACAGACGAATGGAAAAACTAGTAGAAGCAGATCTCGGGGAAGATCAGTTTGGATTCCGTAGAAATACTGGAACACGTGAGGCAATACTGACCTTACGACTTATCTTAGAAGAAAGATTAAGGAAAGGCAAACCTACGTTTCTAGCATTTGTAGACTTAGAGAAAGCTTTTGACAACGTTGACTGGAATACTCTCTTTCAAATTCTAAAGGTGGCAGTGGTAAAATACAGGGAGGGAAAGGGTATTTACAATTTGTACAGAAACCAGATGGCAGTTATAAGAGTCGAGGGACATGAAAGGGAAGCAGTTTTTGGGAAGGGAGTGAGACAGGGTTGTAGCCTCTCCCCGATGTTGTTCAATCTGTATATTGAGCAAGCAGTAAAGGAAACAAAAGAAAAATTCGGAGTAGGTATTAAAATCCATGGAGAAGAAATAGAAACTTTAAGATTCGCCGATGACATTGTAATTCTGTCAGAGACAGCAAAGGACTTGGAAGAGCAGTTGAATGGAATGGATAGCGTCTTGAAAGGAGGATATAAGATGAACATCAACTAAAGCAAAACAAGGATAATGGAATGTAGTCGAATTAAGTCGGGTGATGCTGAGGGAATTAGATTACGAAATGAGGCACTTAAAGTAGTAAAGGAGTTTTGCTATTTGGGGAGTAAAATAACTGATGATGGTCGAAGTAGAGAGGATATAAAATGTAGACTGGCAATGGCAAGGAAATCGTTTCTGAAGAAGAGAAATTTGTTAACATCGAGTATAGATTTAAGTGTCAGGAAGTCATTTCTGAAAGTATTTGTATGGAGTGTAGCCATGTATGGAAGTGGAACATGGACGATAAATAGTTTGGACAAGAAGAGAATAGAAGCTTTCGAAATGTGGTGCTACAGAAGAATGCTGAAGATTAGATGGGTAGATCACATAACTAATGAGGAAGTATTGAATAGGGTTGGGGAGAAGAGAAGTTTGTGGCACAACTTGACCAGAAGAAGGGATCGGTTGGTAGGACATGTTCTGAGGCATCAAGGGATCACCAATTTAGTATTGGAGGGCAGCGTGGAGGGTAAAAATCGTAGAGGGAGACCAAGAGCTGAATACACTAGGCAGATTCAGAAGGATGTAGGCTGCAGTAGGTACTGGGAGATGAAGAAGCTTGCACAGGATAGAGTAGCATGGAGAGCTGCATCAAACCAGTGTCAGGACTGAAGACCACAACAACAACAACAACAGGTACGAGTGTACATGGGATTTAACATACCAAATGAAATGCTGGACTCCTTCATGACCCACTGGAGACTACGCGCCCCCTTATATCTATCATTCCTAAACGATGGCAGGCTACTGTAGACTATCATACAGACGTGTTCACATTATTACACTCCAGACATTTTTTTTCCCAAACTTTACATTTATTACACATTTACACCCACATACAGATTATATTTGTACATTCAGTACTTCGTATGCCTGGCCTTGCTCTTAATCAACATTTTTTAACCTGTTTGGCATAGTTCTCATTAACTTCTCACGTTACATTTTAGTGTCATTGTCACGGTACCAGATTTCCTCTAGTTTCTCCATGAGGTCTTGTTTGGGGATTACCGTAAATTTCCTTATCCTCTGTTCCACAATAGCCCATAAATTTTCAGTTGGGTTCATATCGGGGGTATTCCCTGGCCAGGGCAACACTTTCAGTTGCTTTCTTTCCAAGTACTTGGAAACGCTTTAGGCTTTGTGGCAAGGTGCCCCATAAAGCATAAAAATGCCATCTTTATTAGGAAACCACTCATTTATTTTGGGGGAAAACTTCCTTTTCAAGGATTTCTTTATATTGCTCTTGCCTCATCGTCCCTTCAGCAGTGTGTAATCTGCCAGGAACTTTCAGGGACATCACACTCCAGACCATGACGGAAGTTGGATGCTTCACACATTGCTGCACTCAGCTCTGAACCGTTCTCAAGGTCTGTGACGAACATACTGGCTGCTTTCTTCCATCACAGTGAATACAGATTCATCACTGACGCATACCTGAGGCACGTGTACAAAACTAAAAGTTAGAAAAGTTGGGAATAGTAGCAGAGGAGACCTCAACAGTCCCAAAATTCAAATGTGCGTTTATTCAGTATCAATAAAACCAGAATTTCAAGCCAAAACTCCTGTCTTTAGATATCAGACCCACTTAATTTACCGTATCATTACACATACCTCAGCCCAGTCCTCACTTTTCCACTCCCGAAGTTGTTTAGCGCACTACAATCCTTTGGTTTTCATGGCAGGCGTGATTTTCTGTTATTTTTTCCCCTTGGTCGGCTTGCCTTTAAACCACATTCCTCCTCACCGCCCCAGGTGAAACTTCAACACCCAAACCTTCCAACTCATGGCTCATGTCTGTACACGTAAGTTTATGGCTCATTGTTGCCATGTTTGCAAGTTTTCTCATTGTTGTAGGATTGATTTTTCTGTTATGTCCACATTTTCGTTTCCTGCTCGGCTTGTATTCACCACCTTTCTGCCCTGGAAGTTTGATTCTGCTCACAGTTTTCTGTGATATTGTGTCAGCTTTTTCTTGCTGTATATAGCGATTTTCAGGAAGAAGTGCTGCCACAGGCAGTTTTGTCTTCCCTACAACTTCACTTTTTTGAAGCTCCACGATTTATTCCTACAGCTAAAAACTCGCTAGTTCAGAAGCTATACAATGTCTCGCTAACGTAGCGAGAAGTTGATAGAATAAATATATAAACATTATTACTCAATGCTATACCGCGAAACTCTCTTTAAAACCATGGCAGAATTCGAAATCGAGCGAAAAACCCGGAAAATCATAGAACACACACATACAAGAACAACTTTCAAAGAGAAATTCGTGGGTGAGATTTCGGAACTCTTTGAAATTAGAATGGGAGTACGGCCGCGGGCGAACTATCCCCGATTATTTTGAATATTGTTCTAGTAAAGACCATGTACAAGGTGTGTAAATTGGTATCACAAAAGAAAACCCTACTAAAGTAAAATGCCTTGCCTTCCTGTACGATATTGCGATTACCACAAACAACAGAACAGAAGCGATTCACGCCGTTGAAGAATACATGAAATTTCGCAGAAAATTTGATTGGAAATTTCGTACGAAAAAAACCCACTATATGGAAAGACCACAAGAACATAAGTCCGCGCTAATCACGAAACACGGTAACATCACACAAGTCGGCCACTTTAAATAACTTGGCCAAGCTGTACAGTCATTAGGACTAAACACAGTCGCCAAAGAACAAAGGATCAGCAAGCCGCAAAAGGCGTACAAATTAACATGGGCCTACTACAACAATAAGTGCGTTTCTACAGACGCAAAATTGAGACTTTACAAAACTGTGATTCTTCCAGAAGCAACACACGCAGCTGAAACAGTGGTAATTGGCGGACATGCCAAAATTTGGGAAACAGAAAAAACAAGAACGAAAATTATTAGGAAGATTTAAGGAGCACTCAGCAAAAACGAAAGTTGGATGAAGAGGCTTCAGAACGAACTCTATCAAAAGACCGACACAATAGCCGAAGAAATCGGAAAACTAGTCGACATCGTAACAAAGACTAACTGCAGCTCCGAGTGGCTAAAGTAGCTCCAGAGGGAGATGCAATAGATCAACATAGAAAATCTGGAAGACCGCTACGAGTGCCGGAGTAGGAATCATGAATGTGAAGTTCGAGCAAAGAACAACGCAACAACCTGGTAAAAAGTGGACAGACGAATGCAAGAGAACATTCTGAAAGGATGAATGGTATCTGAAAGAGGAATAGGGAAAACATCCAAAAATAAAATCGCGAATTAAAGTTCAATCGCTCTCCTAACCGGGAATTGTGGGTTAAATAATATATACAGGATGATTCACGAAGGTATGTCAATATTTTAATATGTCATTCTACAAGTAACGTTAAAGAAAAAAAGTTCGTATAAACACAGGTCCGCAAATGTCTAGGTTACAGAGTTACGACTAATAAAGTATTGTGCCTGAAATTTAGCAACTTGGCTAGTATGAAGCCATCTTAGAACTGTACGAGCCCAAAGTAAAGCACGATTTCCATTTATTTTGTTGTTATTGGTCTGATGTATCTAATACAACATGTCCCAGACGTGTATCTGCAGTAGTTTGGCAGAACATCCAGAGAATCAAAGATTATTATACAAGTAAATCTGCTTACTTTACATTAACAATGTAGAGACGTTTGTAATTGTTGGCAACCGTTAGTCAGTTGTTTCAGTCGTTTCCTAACCTTGAAACGAGTCAGATTTCTGTATTGCTCAGTGAAAGAACATAACAACACTAAATTTAAGTGAAACCGCGTAGTAACTGTTGTAGTCTGTAGATTATTCATGGAATAGGGATGCCTTTCAAATTTACGACGGAGGAATACGTCGATATGGTCTTTATTGGGACAAGTAGTTAATAAAATAAATTAATTCTTTGCTTCTCTGGATGTTCCGGAAAACTACTGCAGATACACGTTTGGGAGATATTCTGTCAGATTTACCAGATTAATAACAACAAAATACGTGGAAATCCTCCTTTACTTTAACCTCGTGCAATTTTGCGATGGCTTCATATTAGCGAAATTTCTAAATTTCAGGCAAAATCTTTTATGAGCTGTAATTCCGTAACTAAATATTTGCGGACCTATGTTTATATCAACTTTTTTTCTTTAGTTTTACTTGTACAATAACGTATTAAAATATTTGTATATCTTCTTGAACCACCCAGTGTATATGTAAAAGCATGTAAACTGTGCTTGGATCGAAAGTTATTGGTTTGGTTACCGCAGAAATTAACACGATCAGCTAATTTTTATTACTCACAAAAAGCAATTTGTATTGTGTAAGGATATAAATTACACAATGGACTAAGACTGAATGACGTGCAGTTCTAATTATGTGCAAAAGAAAGAACCAGAAAAACAAAGAAGTCGTCAGTTCGCAGTAAATCTCTGATACATTTATTTGTTTCTTTCGCTACCGATACTACCGGTAAACATACAATTTACTGCGTCATTTATGTAGTGTACCAAAACTACTGTATTGTACTTTCGGAAGCGCACAACTCTACTTACATCAAAATACATCTACATATACATCATGTACATCAATACTCCGCAAGCCACCTGACGGTGTGTGGTGGAGGGTACCTTGAGGACCTCTATCGGTTCTCCAGTCTATTCCAGTCTCGTACTGTTCGTGGAAAGAAGGATTGTCGGTATGCCTCTGTGTGGGCTCCACTCTCTCTGATTTTATCCTCACGGTCTCTTCGCGAGATACACGTAGGAGGGAGCAATATACTGCTTGACTCCTCGGTGAAGGTATGTTCTCGAAATTTCAACAAAAGCCCGTACCGAGCTACTGTGCGTCTCTCCGGCAGAGTCTTCCACTGGAGTTTATCTATCACCTCCGTAACGCTTTCGCGAACACTAGACGACCCTGTAACGAAGCGTGCTGCTCTGCGTTGGATCGTCTCTATCAACCGTATCTGGTACGGATCCCACACTGCTGAGCAGTATTCAAGCAGTGGGCGAACAAGTGTACTGTAACCTACTTCCTTTGCTTTTGGACTGCATTTCCTTAGGATTCTTCCAATGAATCTCAGTTTGGCATCTGCTTTACCGACAATCAACTTTATATGATCATTCCATTTTAAATCACTCCTAATGCCTACTCTCAGATAATTTATGGAATTAACTGCTTCCAGTTGCTGACCTGCTATTTTGTAGCTGAATGTTAAGGGATCTTTCTTTCTATGTATTCACAGCACATTACACTCGTCAACACTGACATTCAATTGCCATTCCCTGCACCATGCGTCAATTCGCTGCAGATCCTCCTGCATTTCAGTAAAATTTTCCATTGTTACAACCTCTCGATATACCACAGCATCATCCGCAAAAAGCCTCAGTGAACTTCCGACGTTGTCCCAAGGTCATTTATGTATATCGTGAACAGCAACGGTCCTACGACACTCGCCTGCGGCACACCTGAAATCGCACTTACTTCGGAAGACCTCTCTCCATTGAGAATGACATGCTGCATTCTGTTATCTAGGAACTCTTCAATCCAATCACACAATTGGTCTGATAGTCCGTATACTCTTACTTTGTTCATTAAGGGGAGCCGGAGGTGGTCAAATCCAAAAAATTACATTCTTTTTTTTTCTACCGAAAATTAATTGGAACATTCCTCTTTAATGTAAACATTGAATTATTGTTCTACTCGCCCTAGAAGTGGAGTTATTACCATCTTCCCCCACGCCTGCAGAGCAAATGGGCGGCTGCTGAATGCATCCAACACCCTCTCGTGACTTCCTGGCGAACTGCTAGGGATTTTCTCGGCCTGTTACGCATACAGCGAGTGTGCAAGGGTTGGCTACATTGTTTTCTGTGACAAATGAATCGCTTAGAGCGCGGAACATCGCCTCTTTGCTGTTTACCATTTCGAATTAGTTCAGTGTTGCGCCTGTTGTTGGTAGTATTATACTTCTTGTGTAAAGCGTTGTTCTGGTTACGATGCCACGTTTTAGTAACCGTGCATATAAGAAGAGGAAGAACGTAGGGAAAAGAAAATTAACACTAATACCAAGTTGCGATACTACAATTACTGAAACAGTGCGTTCTTCTGCTAAGCAACACATGGCCGGCCATAGCCCTGTGACATCTTCTAGCAAGAAGCTGACTGGTGGAAGTGACAGATTTCGTGAATATGTTAGTGACAGTGATGATATTTTTCATGACTTAACACAGCCAGAATTGTTACACAAATGTCTACACGGAAAGACGCATAATCCTAATGAGAGCGTAAACAATTTGATTTGGAAAGTGATTCCTAAAAGGGTGTTTGTAAGCATAAAGACACTGCACTTTGGCATTTATGATGCAATAGCAACCTACAACCAAGGGAACAGTGTGAAGTGTGAAGTTCTGAAGGCATTAGGATTTACAGCTGGGGTCAACACTGTACGAGCACTAAGAAATATTGACAGAGAAAGGATAAGAGGAGCAGAAAGAAGAGAAAGGCATATGAAGTATGATGGAATAACAGGCCAGAAAAGAAGACAGTAGAGGAAGCTTTTGGAGGATGAAGAAGAAGACCCTGATAATCCATCCTATAGTGCAGGAATGTATTGAGAAACTTTGATAGCCATTTCCCGTGAATTAGAATTTTTCGAATAAAAGGAACATTTTCTCAAAATCCACTCAAGCTAGAGAGATGAAATTTTTATACAGCACTCCTAGTGGTCAAACTTACATTGTAACACAGCCATTTGGCAATATGTTGAGTAGTTTCATTTCAGTTTAATTATAAAGCAATTATTTGTAAAAAAAATTTGGGTCATTAATAAAAAAAATAATTGGAAGGAAACTAGAAAAGGTACTCCTAAATCCCTCTGTCATAACTCCATATGTAAAAAAAATTCAGATTTTTCTATTTGGTAGTTCATTCATAAATGTTCCTCAAAGTTAGTGATTTTAACATGGGCAGCATAGGCACCTCCGGCTGCCCTTAAACGACAGCATTCCTGAACAGCCTGAGATACTTTGTCGCATTCGAGTGCATCCTGCATGGGCCCTTGTAGGAGGGGGTGGCATACGTAGAGCTGCAGTGGCTCTGCGAGGAGGGGGGGAGGGTGGGGGTGAAGCTGCCAACGAAGCAGCGCTGATGGTCTCCCGCCGGTGACGGGCACCGGAGGGGGGGGGGGGGGGGGCGGATGGTCAATTTCCGGCGGGGAAATTGGGACTTCACCTCGCGCAGGGCTGCCACCTTCCCCCGGCGAATAACCTGCAGCGGAAGTCCAATCGCTCGAGGGAGACGGGGGCGCGTGATCAGATTATCAGCTCCCCACTCGACCTGCACTGGCCGAGGAAGTAGCCTTCGACTGCACCCGAGAGAAATGATAAACGGACCTCTAGTGAGACACGGCGTACGTAGGCCGTATCTGCGTGCGACACTGCTAGAGTCGTAAAGGTGTAGACCGAAATGTGAGATGAGTCATTGTCGTTTTGGAAAAGCACGCATCCCAGACGTTGTACAGATCTAAGTGTTCACTGGAGAATTGTCCAGTTCGAAGAGCACGCCTTCCAGACGTTGTGCAATGGGAAGTGTGTGCGCTGGGGCATTGTGTTGTTGGAAAAGTGCAGTTCCTTACTGTTCTGGGGCATTGCACTGTCGACAAAACACACCTCCCTAACGTTGCACAGATGGAATTGTGCAGTGGGACGTTCTCTCGTTGGAAACACACATCTTCTTGGCATTGTACAAAGGAAAGTAGTCGCCGGGCTATTGTTGTGATAGAAAGGCACGCCCCCTTAGACATAAAATGGGAAATGTATGCCGCAGCAATGTCCTGTTGGAGGAGCATACCTCCGTGATGTACAGACGGAAGTGTCCAATGGGGCACAAGCATACCTGCCTAATTCAGACGTGTCTACTGAGGCATTGTCCTGATGGAAAAGCGTATTTTTCTCTGCGTCGTGATGACTGGGTGTTGTGTGATGTCCTTAGGTTCGTTAGGTTTAAGTAGTTCTAAGTTCTAGGGGACTTATGACCGTAG
This sequence comes from Schistocerca americana, assembly GCF_021461395.2. Classification (NCBI taxonomy): domain Eukaryota; kingdom Metazoa; phylum Arthropoda; class Insecta; order Orthoptera; family Acrididae; genus Schistocerca; species Schistocerca americana. The sequence goes on along the minus strand of NC_060129.1, from coordinate 202,533,125 downwards.
ATGTTGTGTCCCATAGTGCTCAGAGCCATTTGAACCATTTTTGAAAAGCGTATCTCCCTTACGCACATAGGGAAAAGTGTGCTAGGGCCTGGTGTTGTACAAAGGCATGTGTGCACTGTAACACTGTATTGTTTGGAAAGCATACCTCTCTGACGTTGCAGAAGGATAACTGTGCGCTAGGAATTCTCCTTTTGGGAAAGCAAGTACAGAGGGAACTGTTGAAACGTGTTGGAAAAAGCACACCTCACACACGTTTTACACAGGGATCTGTACACTGAGCATTGTCCTGTTGGAAAAGGGCACACACACACACACACACACCCAAAAACGTTTTATAGTGGGAAGTGCATCCTCAGGCACTGTCCTGTTGGAAATCACACATGTCCTGGCTTTGTTCTGGGAAAAGCGTGTACTGGGACATTGTTCTACTGAAGGAGGACACCTCCCTCACATTGTGGAGAGAGAGGTGAGCTGGGACATTGATTGTGCTCCTAGAAATTTATATCTCAGTAGAAGTATGCACTGGGGAGTTGGAAAAACACACATCCTTGATGTACACAGGAATGTGACTGGTGAGACATCGAGCTGTTGCAATATCGCTCCTGCCTGAGGTTGTACAAAGTGAAGTGAGTGCTAGGAGATAGTCCTCTTTAGAAAACATACGTACGTGACGTCGTACAACGGGAAATATGTGCCTGATAATGGATGCAAAACTAAAGAAAAATCGAGACACACTCACTAGATTTGTCGACCTAGAAAAAGCTTTTGAGAGCTTAAAATGGTGCAAGATGTTCGAAATTCTGAGGAAAATAGAAGTATGCTTTAGGGAATGGTTGGCAATAGGCAATGTACACAGGAATCAAGATTGAACAATAACATTGGAAGACCGAGAATGAAGTGCGCAGATTAAGAAGCGTATGAGACAGGGAAGCAGTCTTTCACTCCTATTGTTCAATCTACACATCGAAAAGAAGTGAACAAAATAAAAGAAAGGTTCAAGAGTGGGATTAAAACTAGATGAAAGAATATCAATGATACAATTCACTGATGACATTGCTATCCTCACTGAAAGCGAATAATTATTACAGGATCTATTGAATAGAGCCAACAGTCGAATGAGTACAGAGTATGGAATAAGAGTAAACCAGAAAAAGAAGAAAAGTAATGAGAAGTTGCAGAAAGGGGAACAGCAATGAACTTAACATCGAAATTGATGATCACAAAGTAGCACTGGCAAAAAGGGGCATTTCTGGCAAAGGGAAGTCTTCTACTAGCAAACAGGTCGTAATTTGAGGAAGAAATTTCCCAGGATTTACTTCTGGAGCCCAGCAATGTGTGGTAGTGAAACACGGACTGTAGGGAAATCAGAAAAGAAGAGAATCGAAGCATTTGAGATCCGGTGGTACAGAAGAATGTTGAAAATTATGTCGATTGATGAGGTGAGAGATGAGGTGGTTTTTCGTAGAATCGATGAGAAAGGAAATATATGGAAAACGCTGACGAGAAAAAAGGGACAAGATTGTAGGACAAGTGTTAAGACATCAGGAAATGACTTCCATGTTACTAGAGATGGAGTTAAAGAGGATAAGAACAGTAGAGGAACATAGAGGTTGTAATACATCCAGCAAATAGTAGACGATGTAGCTTCAACAAAGTGTTACCCTGAGATAAAGATGTGGGCAGACGATAGGAATTTGTGGTGGTCTGCATGAAACTAGCTACCATTCACAAAAAGAGTCTTGCTTCAACTGGTGTTCGCTTTAGCTAGGATATACACTCGCCTCTATTGTGCTTTTTTATTTTTATTGTAGTTACAGCTGTAAAACCTAAATCAATATTCAGGTCTGTTTCTAACTACTGCGTTCTTTAAACAACTGTTTACTTTAAAAGTGTACTATTCGGTATACCAGACTATATCAAGAATGCTGCCTCTTTGTCCTGTGGAGAGTACATGCTGTGTAGAACAATTTGACAGATTACTCTGTATGGGGCAAAGCGAAGAACTGTTACATTTGCACATAATAGAGGCATTTCTCGCGGAGGTTATAGAAATGTGAATTGTAGTTTTCTTAGTGTTCCTTGCTTCAGTCTGTAAAAACGAAACCCTAATAGAATGACAACATCCCATTAGAACTAATGACTGCCTGGGGAGAGCCAGTCCTGATAAAACTCTACCATCTGGCGATCAAGATGTATGAGATAGGCGATATACCCTCAGACTTCAAGAATAATTTAATAATTCCAAATCCAAAGAATGCAGGATCTGACAGATGTGAAAATTACCGAACTATCAGTTTAATAAGTCACGGCAGCAAAATACTAACGTGAATTCTTTACAGACGAATGGAAAAACTGGTAGAAGCCGAGCTCGGGGAAGATCAGTTTGTATTCCGTAGAAATGTTGGAACACGTGAGGCAATACTGACCTTACGACTTATCTTAGAAGAAAGATTAAGGAAAGCCAAACATACGTTTCTAGCATTTGTAGATTAGAGAAAGCTTTTGACAATGTTGACTGGAGTACTCTCTTTCAAATTCTGAAGGTGGCAGGGGTAAAATACAGGGAGAAAGTCTATTTACAATTTTTACAGAAACCAAATGAGTCGAGGGACATGAAAGGGAAGCAGTGGTTGGGAAGGGAGTGAGACAGGGTTGTAGCCTCTCTCCGATGTTATTTAGTCTGTATATTGAGCAAGCATATTACATCCAACAATAACATCGCAGGAAACAAAAGAAAAATTCGGAGTAGGTATTAAAATCCATGGAGAAGAAATAAAAACTTTGAGGTTTGCCGATGACATTGTAATTCTGTCAGAGACAGCAAAGGTCTTGGAAGAGCAGTTGAACGGAATGGACAGTGTCTTGAAAGGAGGATATAAGATGAACATCAACAAAAGGAAAACGGGTATAATGGAATGTAGTCGAATTAATTCGGGTGATGCTGAGGGAATTAGATTAGGAAATGAGACACTTTAAGTAGTAAAGGAGTTTTGCTGTTTGGGGAGCAAAATAACTGATGATGGTCGAAGTAGAGAGGACATGAAATATAGATTGGCAATGGCAAGGAAAGCGTTTCCGAAGAAGGGCAATTTGTTAACATCGAGTACAGATTTAAGTGTCAGGAAGTCGTTTCTGAAAGTATTCGCATGGAGTGTAGCCATGTATGCAAGTGAAACATGGACGATAAATAGTTTAGACAAGAAGAGAATAGAAGCTTTCGAAATGTTGTGCTACAGAAGAATGCTGAGGATTAGGTGGGTAGATCACGTAACTAATGAGGAGGTACTGAATAGGGTTGGGGAGAAGAGAAGTTTGTGGCACGACTAGAAGAAGGGATCGGTTGGTAGGTCATATTATGAGGCATCAAGGGATACACCAATTTAGTATTGGAGGGCAGCGTGGAGGGTAAAAATCGTAGACAAAGAGATGAATACACTAAGCAGATTGAGAAGGATGTAGGCTGCAGTAGGTACTGGGAGATGAAGAAGCTTGCACAGGATAGAGTAACATGGAGAGCTGCATCAAACCAGTCTCAGGACTGAAGACCACAACAACAACAACAACAACAACAACAATAAAATGACTTTGTTGTCCGTCTGCCTGCCTGTTAAGAATCCTTTTTCTCAAGAATGAATAGACATTCCAAATTCACATTTATGTCGCGTATTGAGGTCTACGGTCCGTTGGCGGTTGTCAAATTCTTAGCTTCTAAGTCACTTCAGTCAAAAGGTGCCGACATTTATGTCACATATTTTGATACTCGAAAACTCTCTCACCAAAACGTACAAGGTATTCCTTTTGACCTAGAATCATGAAACTGGGCAAGAAGCAGGTTTTCACAGCATAAGTAAAGGGAAAAAATCCGAAATTCTTAATTTTTAATTACAAGACACGAACAAAATATTTGTCATTTGTAATACGACTTCAGACTTCAAATTAAAACTTTTTCGTGAGTTTTGGAATCCCTGAGACCGATACCTTGCTAGTATCAATGTCGGTAACAGGTAAAAATGGCGCAGATCCTCTATTCCCGGCATGGATGGACTGTCCGTATACGGTAAATAGTTATGTATGTACATAAACTTCACTGCGAGAGTCCTACTCTGCCTGCTGATTTTTCTTTTTTTATGTTATGCAGTTGTTAGTTGTACTTTTTGTTTTATACTCGCTGTAACAGATCTGAAGATAGCTAACGCCGAAAGTAGCATTCGTAATAAAGTGCATGTGCGATCGATGACCGAAAATAACTGTAGTACCACTGCCTCTGAATGCGACACTGCACGCCTTGAAATGCGTGCATTTCGTTACTCAGATACGAGATGAAGAATATCATTACACAAGCACAAGTACAGTCTACACTGGGCACAACTGCCAAATGTCAAATTTAATATGACAATCTATATAAATAAAAATGTAAGTGTTACTGTGTTCAAAATCCTTTTTCTCCAAAAATTCTTCACCGATTGATATGAAATTCTGACAAAACGGTTCATTGCAACAAAAGTGACGTATTAGGTGCTTCATTTTTTATAAAAAGCTCTTTCAGATTTTTGTAACAACGTTTCGCTGTTATTAAATACATAAAAAATTATATATTGCGTATATATGAAAATAGCTGTAAAAAGCACACGCGTATTCCAGTGCAACGTTGTGTGAAAGTTTCGAAATATTCGACCAGAAACTTTCGTTGATTTGCGATTAGGAACACTTACCGCTTCTGCATAAGTACAAACGTAGATTTTCATTCCTTCAAAATCTCAAATCTCCGAAAGTTCTTCACGGATTGCTCTGAAAGTTTGACACACCGGTGCGTTAGGATTTACTCATGTGTTTTTATATACCTACTGGTATGCCATCTGCTATATATGTAATATATACCTAATAAAAGAGGAGACACTGTACAAAATATAAATGTCGATTTGTTCGAAATTCGAAATTCTTCATCACCGAAAGTTCTTAAGCAATTGGTTTAAAATTGCGATACAAAGTTGACTTGTAATATGGACATGTTTTTAGATACCTAATTCTTTAATACACGTATGTAATATATATATATGTATATACAGGGTGTTTCAAAAATGACCGGTATATTTGAAACGGCAATAAAAACTAAACGAGCAGCGATAGAAATACACCGTTTGTTGCAATATGCTTGGGACAACAGTACATTTTCAGGCAGACAAACTTTCGAAATTACAGTAGTTACAATTTTCAACAACAGATGGCGCTGCGGTCTGGGAAACTCTATAGTACGATATTTTCCACATATCCACCATGCGGTGCAATAATATGGCGTAGTCTCTGAATGAAATTACCCGAAACCTTTGACAACGTGTCTGGCGGAATGGCTTCACATGCAGATGAGATGTACTGCTTCAGCTGTTCAATTGTTTCTGGATTCTGGCGGTACACCTGGTCTTTCAAGTGTCCCCACAGAAAGAAGTCACAGGGGTTCATGTCTGGCGAATAGGGAGGCCAATCCACGCCGCTTCCTGTATGTTTCGGATATCCCAAAGCAATCACACGATCATCGAAATATTCATTCAGGAAATTAAAGACGTCGGCCGTGCGATGTGGCCGGGCACCATCTTGCATAAACCACGAGGTGTTCGCAGTGTCGTCTAAGGCAGTTTGTACCGCCACAAATTCACGAAGAATGTCCAGATAGCGTGATGCAGTAATCGTTTCGGATCAGAAAAATGGGCCAATGATTCCTTTGGAAGAAATGGCGGCCCAGACCAGTACTTTTTGAGGATGCAGGGATGATGGGACTGCAACATGGGGCTTTTCGGTTCCCCATATGCGCCAGTTCTGTTTATTGACGAAGCCGTCCAGGTAAAAATAAGCTTCGTCAGTAAACCAAACGCTGCCCACATGCATATCGCCGTCATCAATCCTGTGCACTATATCGTTAGCGAATGTCTCTCGTGCAGCAATGGTAGCGGCGCTGAGGGGTTGCCACGTTTGAATTTTGTACGGATAGAGGTGTAAACTCTGGCGCGTGAGACGATACGTGGACGTTGACGTCATTTGGACCGCAGCTGCAACACGGCGAACGGAAACCCGAGGCCGCTGTTGGATCACCTGCTGCACTAGCTGCGCATTGCCCTCTGTGGTTGCCGTACGCGGTCGCCCCACCTTTCCAGCACGTTCATCCGTCACGTTCCCAGTCTGTTGAAATTTTTCAAACAGATCCTTTATTGTATCGCTTTTCGGTCCTTTGGTTACATTAAACCTCCGTTGAAAACTTAGTCTTGTTGCAACAACACTGTGTTGTAGGCGGTGGAATTCCAACACCAGAAAAATCCTCTGTTCTAAGGAATAAACCATGTTGTCAACAGCACACTTGCACGTTGTGAACAGCACACGCTTACAGCAGAAAGACGACGTACAGAATGGCGCACCCACAGACTGCGTTAATTGTAACTACTGTAATTTCGAAAGTTTGTCCGCCTGAAAATGTACTGTTGTCTCAAGCATATTGCAACAAGCGGTGTATTTCTATAGCTGCTCGATTAGTTTTTATTGCTGTTTCAAATATACCGGTCATTTTTGAAACACCCTGTAAGTGTTACTGTGTTCAAGATCCTTTTTCTCCAAAAATTCTTCACCGATTGATATGAAATTCTGACAAAACGGTTCATTGCAACACATGTGACGTATTAGGTGCTTCATTTTTTATAAAAAGCTGTTTCAGATTTTTGTAACAACGTTTCCCTGTTATTAAATACATAAAAAATTATATATTGTGTATATATAAAAATAGCTGTAAAAAGCACACGTGTATTACAGTGCAACGTTGTGTCAAAGTTTCAAAGTATTCGACCAGAAACTCTCGTTGATTTGCGATTAGGAACACTTACCGCTTCTGTATAAGTACAAACGTAGATTTTCATTGCTTCAAAATCTCAAATCTCCAAAAGTTCTTCACGGATTGCTCTGAAATTTTGACACACCGGTGCGTTAGGATTTACTCATGTGTTTTTATATACCTACTGGTATGCCATCTGCTATATATGTAATATATACCTAATAAAAGAGGAGACACTGTACAAAATATAAATGTCGATTTGTTCGAAATTCGAAATTCTTCATCACCGAAAGTTCTTAAGCAATTGGTTTAAAATTGCGATACACAGTTGACTTGTAATATGCACATGTTTTTAGATACCTAATTCTTTAATACACGTGTATATATATATATATATATATATATATATATATATATATATATATATATATATGACACACACTATGTGATGAAAAGTATCCGGACGCCTGGCTCAAAATGACTTAAAAGTTCGTGGCGCCCTCCATCGGTAATGCTGGCTCACCCTTAGCCTTGATGACAGCTTCCACTCTCGCAGGCATACGTTCAGTCAGGTGCTGGAAGGTTTCTTGGGGAATGGCAGCCCATTCTTCACGGAGTGCTGCACTGAGGAGAGGTATCGATGTCGGTCGGTGAGGCCTGGCACGAAGTCGGCGTCCCAAAACATCCCAAAGGTGTTCTGTAGGATTCAGGTCAGGACCCTGTGCAGGCCAGTACATTACAGGGATGTTAAATGTCGTGTAACCACCCCACCACAGGCCGTGCATTTTGAACAGGTGCTCGATCGTGTTGAAAGATGCAATCGCCACCCGGAATTGCTCTTCAACAGTGGGAAGCAAGAAGGTGCTTGAAACATCAATGTGGACCTGTGTTGTGATAGTGACACGCAGAACAACAAGGGGTGCAAGCCCCCTCCATGGAAAACACGACCACACCATAACACCACCGCCTCCGAATTTTACTGTTGGTACTACACACACTGGCAGATGACGTTCACCGGGCATTCGCCACACCTACACCCTGGCACCGGATCGCCACGTCGTGTACCGTGATTCGTCACTCCACACAACGTTTGCCCACTGTTCACTCGTCCAATGTTTACGCTCCTTATACAGAGCGAGGCGTCGTTCAGTATTTACTGGCTTGATGTGTGGCATATGAGCAGCCACTCAACTATGATATCAAAGTTTTCTCACCTACCGCCTAACTGTCATAGTACTTGCAGTGGATCCCGATGCAGTTTGGAATTCCTGTCTGATGGTCTGGATAGATGTCTGCCTATTACACATTACGACCCTCTCCAACTGTTGGCAGTCTCTGTCAGTCAACAGACAAGGTCGGCCTGTACACTTTTATGCTGTATGTGTCCCTTCACGTTTCCACATCACTGTCACATCGGAAACAGTGGACCTAGCGATGTTTAGGAGTGTGGAAATCTCTCGTACAGACGTATGACACAAGTGACACCTAATCACCTGACCACAGGTCTGTGAGTTCCGCGGAGCGCCCCACTCTGCTCTCTCACGATATCTAATGACTACTGAGGTCGCTGATATGGAAGTACCTGGCAGCACAATGTACCTAATATTGAAAATGTGTGGTTTTGGGGGAGTCTGGATACTTAACTGTTACCAAAAATATTACAATGAATATTTTTGGATTTTCTGACATTTCAGATTTTTACAGTTTACTGTAAGAAACATTTACGCAATTTAGAATACATACTTTTTAATATGTAAGCATATATAAAAATACACAATAGTGAAAAGCTGTCAGCAAATAGGAAAGTTGTCTTTACAGCTTACTGGTTTACGATCTGAATACTGCTACAGAATGCAAAGCAACAACGAACAAGGTTGAAGGTCAGAGAGTTGGGGGAAGATGAGACAGATAGAGAGGTGGAAGGAATTGAAAATAGCAAATGGGGAGGAGGACGAGATAGTCAGAGAGAGTGTGCAGGATGAGATTGAAAGAGAGGGGAGAGGAGAAGATGGAAAGCAAAAGGGAGGTTGGGGCAACAGGCTGAGAGGGGGAGGGGGAGAGAGATGGGAATGAGGAGGTGGAAAGACAGGGGCAGGTGGACAAGACAGACAGAGAGAGGGGGAGAGGTGAAGGGGGAGGTTGACAGAGACAGGGAACAGGAGGAGATTGGGACGTATGTTCAATTACCATACATAATAGAAACGTGTGCTTTGTCCTTTCTTTTCCACATAAGCCACAGCAAAGTGTGTCTGCGGACAGCTAGTTATTGATTAAAGCTTATATCACAGTATCAAAATACCTGAAATACTGAAAGGAACACACCAACAGAGAAACGATTTCTTTTACATATTTTTTAATTAATTACCCAAAACTGTCTCCTACACACATTTTCTACTGTGATTGCAACGCTATGTCGGTCTTCAAGAAACGAGAGTGCGGTATCGATATAGGCTGCTCAGAAATGTTCAGTTCACTTGCATATCAGTTCTGGTATTGGTATCCATGTAATATATTGTTTCCTGTGCAGAGGCGAATTCCTCCGGCGTGTGCAGCTACCAATATGGCGACCCTGTCAGGATACGGGGAATTGTTCCGGTAACACGTTGTTGTGGGTTGTGGGACAGGGGTGGGGGGTGGGGGGGGGGAGTGAGAGGGCAGGGTGTGATGAGGCGAAGAGGGGGGGTGGGGGGTTAGGGGAGGGAAGGGGAAGGGGAGGCAGGTGTACCGCAGCAGCGGTCCCCCGAGGCCATAATGACGCCGACATCGCCGCCCGCTAGCGGAACACGGCACGCCGGTGATGGCCAATATCCTGTATGACGTCAGGGGGTGGGTGTGTGGGCAGCACCAGCGTAGGGCGCGGTTGCACAGAATTGTTCGGGAACCCTCCGGAAACTCTGCACTACCTGCAAATTTGTTGCCTACCTGTGCTCTACTTCACCACAAAAGTTTTTCTTCGGCGTCCATATTTTTGTGGGAAATGTCTGCGAGGCAGTGCTAGTGTTTCCTGGAGTTCGACAATAAATTGTAGGTGAGACTGAGCCAGTTAATGAGCAGGAAAAAATGCTGTTCTTCTACAAGATCGATTCCCTAGTAAACACTAATGCAGCCAACGCATCAGTACTGCTTGACCACAATATTATTGCTCTTGACCACCCTTTGCCATTACCAGAAACACATTATCACATTACAATAAAAGAAGTACAGTGCAGCCTAAGGAAAGTGCACCACACCTTGAATGAATTTCAGACATATACTTATATACACACACCTCACTCCCAGGTGCAATAATATTGCGGTCGATTAACATTGTTTTGTTGTTATTGTCTTTGGCCTGTAGACTGGCTAAATGCAACTCTTCACGCCAATCTATCTTGTGCGAGCATCTCCATCTCTGAATAACTGTGCAACCTACATCCTTCTGAATCTGCTTACTGTATTCATCTCTTGGTCTCCCTCTAGAATTCCCCCCCCCCCTCCCACTCATACATCCTCCCATCACCAAATTCACTAACCCTTCTTTTAATCAAGATGTGCCACAAATCTTTCTCTCCAGTTCTCTTCAGTACCTCCCAATTAATTATCCTAGCTAATCTTCCAACTTTCTCCTGTAGCAGCATATTTTGAAAGCTTCGATTCTTGTCTCAGCTGTTTGTCCTTTACATTTCATTTCTGTACAAAACAAACACCTTCAGAAAGGTCTTTGTAACACTTGAAGTTAAAATATTCCTTGTTAACAGATTCCTCTTTTTCAGAAACAGTTCTCTTGCTACTTCCACTCTGCATTTTGTCCTCTGTACTTTGACCATCATCAGTTCTTTTGTTGCCCAAATAACAGAACCTATATGTTGCTGTTAGTCTCATATTTTGCAATTTAATTCGTTCAGCATTCCCTAATTTAACTCCCCCACATTCCGTTCCACTTGTTTTACTTTCATTCATGTTATATATCCCTTCGAAGTCCGCCGGCCGGGGTGGCCGAGCGGTTCTCGGCGCTACTGTCTGGAGATGTGCGACCGCTACGGTCGCATGTTCGAATCCTGCCTCGGGCATGGATGTGTGTGGTGTCCTTAGGTTAGTTAGGTTTAAGTAGTTCTAAGTTCTGGGGGACAGATGACCTCAGATGTTAAGTCCCATAGTGCTCAGAGCCATTTCAGCCTTCGAAGTCCTTTGCTGTGTCTGAAAGAATTACAATGTCATTGGCAAACCTCAAAATTTTTCCTAAACCTTAGTTCCTGCTCCAAATTTTTCTTTTGATTACTTTACAGCTTGCTCAATGTACAGACTGAATCACATTGGGGATAGGCTACAACCCTGTCTCACTCCATCTACTGCTTTCCTTTTTATGCCCCTCGACTCTTATAACTGCCATCTGGTTTCTGTACAAATTGTGAATAGCCTTTCGCTCCCTGTATTTTACCCCTGCCGCCTTCAGAATGTGAAAGAGCGTATTCCAGTCAACATTGTCAAAAGCTTTCTTTAAGTCTACAAATGCTAGAAACTTAGGTTTGCCTTTCCTTAATCTTTCTTCTAAGATAAGTCGTAAGGTTAGTATTGCCTCACGTGTTCCAACATTTCTACGGAATACAAACTGATCTTTCCCACGGTCGGCTCCTACCTGTTCTTCCATTCTGCTGTAAGTAACGCATGTCAGTATTTTGCAACCATGGATAATTAAACTTGTTCGGAGATATTCACACCTGATCCGTATCGCATTCGAGGCCGATTCCTTATCTAGTTACTAAACAAGCGCGGTAGCAGTCGGAAATTTTATACAGGTCTCAAAACCTGTGCTTAAGGAGTTGCCCGGTTTGTCGTACGGTACATCTATACTATTATACAAAGAAAAATCGTTGTCTAACGACGTTGCCAAAAATCTAGAAAGATTTTTGAGCGATTTAATTCGGGTTCTTATACGATATGCTAATAAACCTTCGAACTGAAACAGGCTATAACTTTTTTAATATATGTGGTAAATGAATATATGTTTAAAATATTTACTGCGATGGAATGACAAGTGTGTGTGGACGTTGTTACCAAAAATGTCGCCGGCCGAAGTGGCCGTGCGGTTAAAGGCGCTGCAGTCTGGAACCGCAAGACCGCTACGGTCGCAGGTTCGAATCCTGCCTCGGGCATGGATGTTTGTGATGTCCTTAGGTTAGTTAGGTTTAAGTAGTTCTAAGTTCTAGGGGACTAATGACCTCAGCAGTTGAGTCCCATAGTGCTCAGAGCCATTTTTGAACCAAAAATGTCGGAGAGCTGTTGACCCATTTACTGCAAATTTTTACACTGATACCCTAATAAGGTTGGTTCAAATGGCTCTGAGCACTGTGGGACTTAACATCTATGGTCATCACTCCCCTAGAACTTAGAACTAATTAAACCTAACTAACCTAAGGACAGCACACAACACCCAGCCATCACGAGGCAGAGAAAATCCCTGACCCCGCCGGGAATCGAACCCGGGAACCCGCCCTAATAAGGTGTCGTACTTGTAAAGCTTATAAATTTTTAATATATATGCTGTATAAATATACTATGTCAAGGAGAAAAGTTGTGAGGAAAAAATCTGAAATTTTTTTTGAGCGATTGACTTCATATTTTTGGGCAGTAGGCTAATAAACCTTAGGACGAGCATCGGCTACATTACTTTTAATATATATATATATATATATATATATAAGGTATATAATGTACATTTATCTGCTGTATAAAGGGGAAACGGCGTTAGAGGAAAATCTCAAAGAATTCTTCACAAATTTACTTCAAGTTTTTACGCGATACTGTAGTAACTCTTCGGACGGACAAAGGCTGCATAGTTTTTTAATATATCTGGTATGCAAAAGTGGATATGCTACATAAAGGGCAAAAATTGTTAGCAAACATCTCGAATAGTTTTCGAGCGATTTGCCTCAAATATTTAAACGATATTCCAATAAACATTTGTCGGACATGGGCTATACATTTTCTGAAACTACAGTGTACAGGTTTTCTGCCGAAACCGACTACAAGAAAGGACTTCTGTGCTATGCTGCGCTGTTTAGTTTTCTTTCTTCTAGTCAGTTTTTACTGCACGTTTAGAAGGTGACTATCAACAGCCGTCAAGTAATGTACAATATGCGCGTTTGACCATCCGCTGCTTTTATTTTCAACCCAAATGTCGACTGTTTTCTGTCACAGACCATCTTCACAGATTAGGGTTAAAACAGCTTAAGCCACACCGTCACATCTGTCATTACTTGGATAATGGCCACGTCTCAAGCGTAGTGCAAGTCATGAATTCCAGTATACAACACAGAGAACTTTCAGAAGCAAACATACAGGGAACAGGCAAAATAATGTGAACAGTGGCAGTAATGAGATGGTTGTGTTTTGACGGCCAACAACAGGGGTAAGGCACGTGTCGCGTTGGACTGCGCGTATTCAGTGCAGGTTGTTTACGGGTAGTGCATTCAGAGGCTGAGGCCGGCGTGCAATGAAAGACCTAACAGAGTTAAAAAGAGGGCAGCTTGTGGGGGCCCGATTAGCTAAAGCACCAGTAACAGAGGCAGCCAACCTACTCATTGAAACTTCCTGGCAGATTAAAACTGTGTGCCCGACCGAGACTCGAACTCGAGACCTTTGCCTTTCGCGGGCAAGTGCTCTACCATCTGAGCTACCCAAGCACGACTCACGCACGGTACTCACAGCTTTACTTCTGCCAGTACCTCGTCTCCTACCTTCCAAACTTTACAGAAGCTCTCCTGCGAAACAGTTTTAATCTGCCAGGAAGTTTCATATCAGCGCACACTCCGCTGCAGAGTGAAAATCTCATTCTGGAAACATCCCCCAGGCTGTGGCTAAGCCATGTCTCCGCTATATCCTTTCTTTCAGGAGTGCTAGTTCTGCAAGGTTCGCAGGAGAGCTTCTGTAAAGTTTGGAAGGTAGGAGACGAGGTACTGGCAGAAGTAAAGCTGTGAGTACCGGGCGTGAGTCGTGCTTCGGTAGCTCAGATGGTAGAGCACTTGCCCGCGAAAGGCAAAGGTCCCGAGTTCGAGCCTCGGTCGGGCACACAGTTTTAATCCGCCAGGAAGTTTCATATCAGCGCACACTCCGCTGCAGAGTGAAAATCTCATTCTAACCTACTGATTGTTTCAAGAGCAACTGTTTCGACAGTCATCATAGTCTACAAAAAACTTGGAAAGACATCGTCGTGTAAACGTAATAGCGGGCGCGAAATCAAAATGAAATGAGGGAGAGATGGTGCTACGCTAACACGGATTCTGTCAAAACACAAAAAAAAACGGCGGCTAAAGTGACTGCAGAGTTAAATAGCCATCTTCGAGACCCCGTATCTATCGGCACTGTCAGCTGAGGTCTCCGTGAAGCGAATATTGTTGCACGAGCTGCTGTACCGAAACCGTTAGTGAAGTCAGCCAACGCAAAGAAGTGTCAAAACATGGTGCCAGGAGCTTAAATCCTGGACGGATGATCAGTGGAAACACGTAATTTGGTCCGACGAGTCAACGTTTCCGATATTTCCGACGTCGGGCCGGGTTTACGTCTGGAGAACGCCGGAAGAAGACTACACTCGTGATCGCTCGATTCCAGCGGTTAAGCATGGAGGTGGAAGTGTGATGGCGTGCTGGTCCCATGATTACTGCCAAAGGCCATCTTACAGCCAACGATCATGAGAAATGTTGTTCCCCATCAATGATGCCATATTTCAGGAGGATAACGCACCCGTTCACACAGTCAGGACGGTACAGTCGTGGTACGAGGGGCGTGCAACTGAACTGTTGCGTCTTTCCTGGCCAGCACGGTCCCCGAGCTTTTAACATTATTGCACCCTTGTGGGCAGTATTGGAGCACAGACTCCAGAGCAGATTTCCGCCTACTAAATCACTACAGGAGTTAGAAGAGATTTTGATCCAAGGGTGGCATAACATTCCACTGGAGACAATACAATCATTATACGCCAGTATTCGAAGAAGAATCGCAGCTGTATTACGGGGAAATGGGGGGGGAGAGGTCCAACCGCTTATTAATAAACCATTCCCAAGTAAGTACAGGTGTTCACATTATTTTGCCTATCCCCCGTACTAATGACAAGTGTAAACAGCGCAGTACCGAAGAGAGGGTCAGAAATACAAGTATTACAATTGTACAACTGTAAAACTTCAGGCCGGCCGCTGTGGCCGAGCGGTTATAGGCGCTTCAGTCCGGTACCGCACTGCTGCTACGGTCGCAGGTTCGAATCCTGCCTCGGGCATGGATGTGTGTGATGTCCTTAGGTTATTTAGGTTTAAGTAGTTGTAAGTTCTAGGGGACTGATGACCTCAGATGTTAAGTCCCATAGTGCTCAGAGCCATTAATACTTCTGGTCTTCTCTCTTCAGTACTGCGCTCTTTATGCTACGGAATGCCTACGGAATATCAGACCAGCTGTGTGGCTGGATTGAAGAGTTTCTAGCAAACGGAACACAGCATGTTGTTATCAATGGAGAGACGTCTACAGACGTTAAAGTAACCTCTGGCGTGCCACAGGGGCGTGTTATGGGACCATTGCTTTTCACAATATATATATATAAATGACCTAGTAGATAGTGTCGGAAGTTCCATGCGGCTTTTCGCGGATGATGCTGTAGTATACAGAGAAGTTGGAGCATTAGAAAAGATCTGCAGCGGATAGGCACTTGGTGCAGGGAGTGGCAACTGACCCTTAACATAGACAAACGTATCGTATTGCGAATACATAGAAAGAAGGATCCTTTATTGTATGATTATATGATAGCGGAACAAACACTGGTAGCAGTTACTTCTGTAAAATATCTGGGAGTATGCGTGCGGAACGATTTGAAGTGGAATGATCATATAAAATTAATTGTGGGTAAGGCGGGTGCCAGGTTGAGATTCATTGGGAGAGTCCTTAGAAAATGTAGTCCATCGGGAAAGGAGGTGGCTTACAAAACACTCGTCCGACCTATACTCGAGTATTGCTCATCAGTGTGGGATCCGTACCACGTCGGGTTGACAGAGGAGATAGAGAAGATCCAAAGAAGAGCGGCGCGTTTCGTCACAGGGTTATTTGGTAAGCGTGATAGCGTTACGGAGATGTTTAGCAAACTCGAGTGGCAGACTCTGCAAGAGAGGTGCTCTGCATCGCGGTGTAGATTGCTCGCCAGGTTTCGAGAGGGTGCGTTTCTGGATGAGGTGTCGAATATATTGCTTCCCCCTACTTATACCTCCCGAGGAGATCACGAATGTAAAATTAGAGAGATTCGAGCGCGCACGGAGGCTTTCCGGCAGTCGTTCTTCCCGCGAACCGTACGCGACTGGAACAGGAAAGGGAGGTAATGAAAATGGCACGTAAAGTGCCCTCCGCCAAACACCGTTCGGTGGCTTGCGCAGTGTAGATGCAGATGTAGATGCTTGTCATTGTATGTTTGTTTCTGAAAGTCCTGTATTGTGTACTGGAATTGATGACATGCTCTACGCTTGAGACGTGACTGTTATTCAAGTAATTAGAGATGTGGTTTTGTGGCTTAAGCTGTTTTATCCGTGAAACTTCCTGGCAGATTAAAACTGTGTGCCGGACCGAGACTCGAACTCGGGACCTTTGCCTTTCGCGGGCAAGTGCTCTACCAACTGAGCTACCCAAGCACGACTCACGCCCCGTCCTCACAGCTTTACTTCTGCCAGTACCTCGTCTCCTACCTTCCACACTTTACAGAAGCTCTCCTGCAGGAAGGTAGGAGACGAGGTACTGGCAGAAGTAAAGCTGTGAGAACGGGGCGTGAGTCGTGCTTGGGTAGCCCGCATGGTAGAGCACTTGCCCGCGGAACGCAAAGGTCCCGAGTTCGAGTCTCGGTCCGCTACACCGTTTCAATCTGCCATGAAGTTTCATATCAGCGCATACTCCGCTGCAGAGTGAAAACTCTCGTTCTGTTTTATCCGTAATCGGTGACAATGGTCTGTGTCTGAAACCGATGGATATTTGGGTTTAAAATAAAAGCTGCTTTTTATACATTGTTTTAATTACCTTAACAGGGCATTTAATCCATGAGACTAATTAGTTTTGCCACGTATATTCCTTCTGCTTGTGCATAGTTGTCACCAAAAATTGTATACACAACTATGTGCTGTGTGTTTCACCTTCGAAATCAGATTTAACACAAAATAGGAAATTTGGAGAATGGCATACCGGTTTTTGATTAAAATGTTACTGCGGAATCTAAATCGTTCGACACTTAGTGAGTCCATCCATTCCCGTATTAAAACTATGCAAAATACTGAAGCTACTGTACTCACAGATCGGGCACGTGCAGAGGTGTCTGTCGTATCTCGCAAAACTTAGATCGCAATCTACATCTACATCTACATCCTCCGCAAACCACCATAGGGTGCTTGGCGGAGGGTACCTCGTACCACAACTAGCATCTTCTCTCCCCGTTCCACTCCCAAACATAACGAGGGAAAAATGGCTGCCTATACCCCTCTGTACGAGCGCTAATCTCTCTTATCTTTGTGGTCTTTCCGCGAAATATAAGTTGGCGGCAATAAAATTGTACCGCAGTCAGCTTCAAATGCTGGTTCTCTAAATTTCCTCAGCCTTGATTCACGAAAAGAACGCCTCTTTTCCTCTAGAGACTCCCACCCGAGTTCCTGAAGCATTTACGTAACACTCGCATCATGATGAAACCTACCAGTAACAAATCTAGCAGCCCGCCTCTGAATTGCTTCTATGTCATCCCTCAATCCGACCTGATAGGGATCCCAAACGCTCGAGCAGTACTCGAGAATAGGTCGTATTAGTGTTTTATAGGCGGTCTTTACAGATGAACCACATCTCCCCAAAATTCTACCAGTGAACCGAAGACGACTATCTGCCTTCCCCACAACCGCCATTAAATGGTTGTCCCACTACATATCGCTCTGCAATGTTCCGCGCAAATATTCAATCGACGTGACTGTGTCAAACGCTACACTACTAATGGAGTATTCAAACATTACAGGATTCTTTTTCCTATTCATCTGCATTAATTTACATTTATCTTATTTAGAGTTAGCTGCCATTCTTTACACCAATCGTAAATCCTGTCCAAGTCATCTCGTATCCTCCTACAGTCACTCAACGACGACACCTTCCCGTACACCACAGCATCATCAGCAAACAGCCGCACATTGCTATCCACCCTATCCAAAAGATCATTCATGTAGATAGAAAACAACAGCGGACCTACCACACTTCCCTGGGGCTCTCCAGATGATACCCTCACCTCCGATGAACACTCACCATCGAGGACAACGCACTGGGTTCTATGACTTACGAAGTCTTCGAGCGACTCACATATTGGGGAACCCACCCCATATGCTCGTACCTTAGTTAAGAGTCTTGATAGGAGTCTTGATACTTCGCTGAGTCCTTTTCCGATTTCCATTATTTTCCCGCTTCAGCATCCAGTAGTAGTCAGCAGGCATAGTGACATCCCACCTTCCTTGGTACCGTCTCTCGATGTCACGGACATGCTGGTGAAACCGCTGCCCCTGTTCTTCACTGTAAGCTCCCAGGTTTTCAGGAAAACTGTCTCTGTGGGAGTGTAGAAAAAAATGGACCTTCAAGCTCACCTTGCCGCCTTGAGCTTCGTATGCTGCCAGCAACCATTGAACAATGGTTTTGTAGTCAGGATGCTTCGTATTTCCCAAAAACTTTCGCACTACACCCTTGAACGATACCCAAGCTTCTTTTTCCTTCTCATTCACACTTTCTACAAAGGAGGTGTCTCTTAAAAGTTTTCTTATGTCTGGGGCAGTGAAATCTCCCTCTTTTCAACTTTGCTTGTGACAGCTTTGAGAATTTTCTACATAGGTATTTAAAACAGTCCCCATCCTTTTGCAGCGATTTTACAAATTGTTTCATTAACCCCAGTTTGATATGGAGAGGGGCAACAAAACCTTTTATGGTGGGACCAAAGTAGTATTGACAACATTTTTCTCTCCAGGTTTTAAAGTTTCTCGGGGTGGCCAATCACTTCTAGTCCAGTACTGTTCTCTGGCTCTACTATCCCACAAGCATAAGGAGCATGGGTATTTAGTAAAGCCTGCCTGCTGACCCGAAAGCATAGTGAGTATTTTGAAGTCGCCACAAACCATCCAGTGATGGTCCTGATATTTGATTTTTTCAACGATAATGGCCAGATCGCTACACTCTTCGTCCATATGCACAGAATGTCCGATCGAAAGCGATGCAAATTTATTTCCGTTGTGCAATAGTACTACTTTAAGAATAGTTTTGGATGAATCAATGGACAGGCGCCATTCACATGAGTCATACTGCATATCAAAGCAATGCATGAGTCCTACCACATTGTTGAAAAAAAATTAAATTTCCTTCTTTCGAGAAAAACTGGGTATTAACAGAATCTTCCGTCGGTATTGTAGAACAAAAGCAAACTGGTGTTTTTCATTTATTTTTTAAAAACTGGGTAAATTCATTTTCTCGGTGTCTCTGACATGAAAATGTGCCAGTTGATAAAAGGTTTTTACTTTTCAATCTAGAACCTAACAGTTCGGCTGCATCTTTTGAAAGACTGTATCTCTTACTGGAGCATTCAGTTCACTTTGAGAAAATAGTTGAGGCCTTTCATCTTCTTCTGAAGAAAAATCTGAGCTTGATAGATAATGGGGAAAAGGAGGGGGGAGGAGGAGGGTATGGGTAAGGAGGGAGAGGGGAGGGGAGGATATTAAGGCGTATAGCCAATCACTGTGGTTGTTCGGGAGTTGCCAAGCACTGGAGGGGTCGCCAGTTTAATATACGAGGTGCATTCAAGTTCTAAGGCCTCCGTTTTTTTTTTCTAATTAACTACTCACCCGAAATCGATGAAACTGGCATTACTTCTCGACGTCATCGCCCTGCAGACGTACGCATTTTTCACAATGCTGACACCATGATTCCATGGCAGCGGCGAAGGCTTCTTTAGGAGTCTGTTTTGACCACTGGAAAATCGCTGAGGCAATAGCAGCACGGCTGGTTAATGTGCGGCCACGGAGAGTGTCTTTCATTGTTGGAAAAAGCCAAAAGTCACTAGGAGCCAGGTCAGGTGAGTAGGGAGCATGAGGAATCACTTCTAAGTTGTTATCACAAAGAAACTTGCGTAACGATAGCTGGATGTGCGGGTGCGTTGTCTCGGGGAAACAGCACACGCGCAGCCCTTCCCAGACGTTTTTGTTGCAGTGCAGGAAGTAATTTGTTCTTCAAAACATTTTCGTAGGATGCACCTGTTACCATAGTACCCTTTGGAACGCAATGGGTAAGGATTACGCCCTTGCTATCCCAGAACGTGGACACCTTCATTTTTTCAGTACTGGCGGTTACCAGAAATTTTTTTGGTGGCGGTGAAGCTGTGTGCTTCCATTGAGCTGACTGGCGCTTTGTTTCTGGACTGAAAAATGGCATCCACGTCTCATCCATTGTCACAACCGACGAAAAGAAAGTACCATTCGTGCTGTCGTTGCGCGTCAACATTGCTCGGCAACGTACCACACGGGCAGCCGTGTGGTCGTCCGTCAGCATTCGTGGCACCCACCTGGATGACACTTTTCGCATTTTCAGGTCGTCGTGCAGGATTGTGTGCACAGAACCCACAGAAATGCCAACTCTGGAGACGATCTGTTCGACAGTCATTCGGCGATCCCACAAAACAATTCTCTCCACTTTCTCGATCGTGTCGTCAGACCGACTTGTGTGAGCCCGAGGTTGTTTCGGTTTGTTGTCACACGATGTTCTGCCTTCATTAAACTGTCGCACCCACGAACGCACTTTCGACACATCCGTAACTCCGTCACCACATGTCTCCATCAACTGTCGATGAATTTCAATTGGTTTCACACCACGCAAATTCGGAAAACGAATGATTGCACGCTGTTCAAGTAAGGAAAACGTCGCCATTTTAAGTATTTAAAACAGTTCTCATTCTCGCCGCTGGCGGTAAAATTCCATCTACCGTACGGTGCTGCCATCTCTGGGACGTATTGACAATCGTTTTAAAACATTGCGCAAGTTTAAATCTCTTTCCAGTCCGGAGAAAAAAAATCGGAGGCCTTCGAACTTGAATGCACCTCGAATTCTCTAAGGCAGTCACAAATACGTTTCGAAACGGTATAAAAAATATTTCCTGCGATTGCGGTAATATGGAACTTCCTTTTCCCACGACTTTTCACGACCTTTACGATTTATTTTTTTTTTTTTTTTTTTTTTTGCTTCTTCTCGCGCCTCCAGGAGTCTCCGCCGATGCGCTCCGACTGGTCTCCGCAGCAGACGCTGGACGAGGAGGAGCAGGCGGGCGCCGACGACGCACACGTCGACGCCGTGCGGCGCGCCGACAACGCCCCACGCCCTGCGGCGGGCGCCGAAGATTCCGGCAAACAGGTGAGGCGGCTGGCGCGTGCTGTGCTGAACTACCACACACAGTGCAGTCCACACCGGCGCCTTCGGCCGAGGGTTCGCCGTATCACCTAGATTGATTTCACTACCGTTCCACTCTCGAACAGTGGACGGGATTTCTGTTATTTCACACTGAAGAGCCAAAGAAACTACACTACCGGCCATTAAAATTGCTACACCGAGATGAAATGCAGATGATAAACGAGTATTCATTGGACAAATATATCATACTAGAACTGACATGTGATTACATTGTCATGAAATTTGGGTGCATAGATCCTGAGAAATCAGTACCCAGAACAACCACCTCTGGCCGTAACAACTGCCTCAATACGCCTGGGCATTGAGTCAAACAGAGCTCGGATGGCAAGTACAGGTACAGCTGCCCGTGCAGCTTCAACACGATACCACAGTTCATCGAGAGTAGTGACTGGCGTATTGTCATAAGCCAGTTGCTCGACCACCATTCACCAGACGTTTTCAGTTTGTGAGAGATCTGGAGAATGTGCTGGTCAGGGCAGCAGTCGAACATTTTCTGTATCCAGAAAGGCCCGTACAGGATCTGCAAGATGCGGTCGTGCATTATCCTACTGAAATGTAGGGTTTCGCAGGGATCGAACGAAGGGTAGAGCCACGAATCGTAACACATCTGAAATGTAACGTCCACTGTTCAAAGTGCCGTCAATGCGAACAAGAGGTGACCGAGACGTGTAACCAATGGCACCCCGTACCATCATGCCGGGTGATACGCCAGTATGGCGATGGCGAATACACGCTTCCAACGTGCGTTCACCGCGATGTCGCCAAACACGGATGCGACCAACGTGATACTGTAAACAGAACCTGGATTCATCCGAAAGAATGACGTTTTGCCATTCGTGCACCCAGGTTCGTCGTCGAGTACACCATCGCAGGCGCTCCTGTCTGTGATGCAGCGTCAAGGGTAACCGCAGCCACGGTCCCCGAGCTGATAGTCTGTGCTGCTGCAAACGTCGTCGAACTGTTCGTGCAGATGGTTGTTTTCTTGCAAACGTCCCCATCTGTCGACTCAGGGATCGAGACGTGACTGCACGATCCGTTACAGCCATGCGGATTAGATGCCTGTCATCTCGACTGGTTGTGATACGAGGCCGTTGGGATCCAGCACGGCGTTCCGTATTACCTTCCTGAACCTACCGAATCCATATTCTGCTGAGAGTCATCGGATCTTGACCGACGCGAGCAGCAATGTCGCGATACGATAAACCGCAACCGCGATAGGCTACAATCCGACCTTTATCAAAGTCGGAAACGTGATGGTACGCATTTCTCCTCCTGACACGAGGCATCACAACAACGTTTCACCAGGCAACGCCGGTCAACTGTTGTTCGTGTATGAGAAATCGGTTGGATACTTTCCTCATGTCAACACGTTGTAGGTGTCGCCACCGGCGCGGACCTTGTGTGAATGCTCTGAAAAGCTAATCATTTGCATGTCAAAGCATCTTCTTCCTGACGGTTAAATTTCGCGTCTGTAGCACGTCATCTTCGTGGTATAGCAATTTTAATGCTCAGTAGTGTATTACACCTGCCTAATATCGTGTAGGCCCCCGAAATCACGCAGAAAGGCCCCAGCACTACGCGGCACGGACTCGACTGAAGCAATGCTGGAGGCAACCGACACTTTGAATCCTACACGGCTGTCCATAGACCGGTAGAGTAGTAAAGGGTGGCGATTTCTTCTGAACAGCACGTTGCAAGACATCCCAGTTATCCTCAATAATCTTCATGTCTGGGGAGTTTGGTGGCCATCGGAAGTGTTTAAGCCCAGAAGAGTGTTCCTGGAGCCACTCTGTAGCAGTTCTGAAAGTGTGGGGTGTCGCATTGTCCTGCTGGAATATTGCCAAAGTCGGTCGGAATGCACAGTGGACGTGAATGGGTGCAGGTGATCAGACAGGATGCTTACTGTTACGCCGGAGCCAAGGTAGCCCCTGAGCGCCGGCAACCTGTATTACACCAGAGAGGACAGGGTTGTCTGTGTCCAAGGCGTACTAAAAACACCGTGGTAAACACCGGCTATTGACATACAAGACAATGGAAACAGACATTCGGAGCACTACTTCCTGCAGGGGGAGCTCGAGCCACGGCTTGCAGAAAGTATCACTGCGCCAGAAAACCCGATTGGATGGAGACAGCTATTTAGGGGCTAGAACCAGTCCCCAAGGTCAGTTCACTCCAGATGCCGACCTCGTGGACTTCGACCGCTGAAGATAACGTCTTCGTCTCTGAACTGCACTTTTACTGTGTGTGTGTGTGTGTGTGTGTGTGTGTGTGTGTGTGTGTGTGTGTGTGTTACCACAAAATTAGAAGTGAAATTTTTGTTTGCCTGAATTGGTAGACTTTTACTGGCATCGTTATTGTTACGTTTCTTTTGTTGTTCAGTCATCAACCTAGTAAAGGTATATAAACATAAGTTGTGTTTGTGAAAAATTGCGAACTGTCAAACACTACACTTACGTACGTGTCACCTGTCAGAGTCGTATGTAGACGTATCAGGGGTCCCACATCACTCCAACTGCACACGCCCCACGCCATTACAGAGCCTCCACCAACTTCAACAGTCCCCTGCTGAGGTTGTCTGCATATCCGCACACGTACATCCGCTCTCGATAAAAATTGAAACGAGACTCTTCCGGCCAGGCAACACGTTTCCAGTCGTCAACAGTCCAATGTCGGTGTTTACGGGCCCAGCCGAGGCGTAAAGCTTCCTGTCGTGCCGTCATCGAGGGTAGACGAGTGGGCCTTCGGCTCCGAAAGCCCGTATTGATGGTGTTTCGTTGAATGCTTCCCACGCTGACACTTGGTGACAGCACAGCGTTGAAATCTGCAGCAATTAGTGGAAGAGTTACACTTCTGTCACGTTGAACGATTCTTTTCAGTCGTCGTAGGTCCCGTTCTCGCAGGAACTTTTTCCGGCCGCAGTGTCATCAGCTCGTCGTCGTGCGCTAGCGTTCTCGCTTCCCACGCCCGGGTTCCCAGGTTCGATTCCCCTGCGGGGTCAGGGATTTTTCTCTGACTCGTGATGACTGGGTGTTGTGTGATGTCCTTAGGTTGGTTAGGTTTAAGTAGTTCTAAGTTCTAGTGGACTGATGACCATAGATGTTAAGTCCCATAGTGCTCACAGCCATTTGAACCATTTTCCGGCCGCAGCGTAGTCGGAGATTTGATGTTTTTACAGGATTCCTGATATTCACGGTACACTTGTGAAATTCTCGTGAGGGAAAATCCCCACTTCATCGGTCCCTCGGAGATGCTGCGGACCCACCACTCGTGCGCCGACTGTAACACCACGAACAAACTCACTTAAGTCTTGAATGAAATTTTCACTCTACAGCGGAGTGTGCGCTGATATGAAACTTCCTGGCAGATTAAAACTGTGTGCCGGACCGAGACTCGAACTCGGGACCTTTGCCTTTCGGGGGAAAGTGCTCTACCGACTGAGCTACCCAAGGACGACTCACGCCCCGTCCTCACAGCTTTAATTCCGCCTGAGTTCGAGTCTCGGTCCGGCACACAGTTTTAATCTGCCAGGAAGTTTCACTTAAGTCTTGATAACCTGTCATTGTAGCAGCAGTGACCGATCTGACAACTGCGCCAGACACTTCTTGTCCTTTGTAGGCGTATTATGCCTGTTTACATATGTCTGTATTTGAATACACATGCCTATGCCAGTTTCGTTGGCGCTTCAGTGGAGATTTAACGGGTTTTCACAATTGATATGTTTAACGAATTAAAAAACTGAAGCTGCTCTCACAATGTGTTCTGTAAAAGGCGCAATCCCATGTCAAACGGTTCATGCAGTAAGTCAAGTACTGCAGTTGGAAACTGTGTTTACCTGTATGTTTTGAGAAATCACAAATTACCCAGACTCTATTCATGCAGTATTTGAGAATAAGGGCGCTTAGCAACAAAACCGCATAATTTGAAGCCTTTTCGATCCTTTTTCTGGCTGTGAGAGAGAGAGATGGGGGGAAAAACTGATCGATTAAAACCGATTCCGAAATTTCAGTTCTAAAAACCAGTATTTTTCGGTATCTGTCTGATCACGGGTACAGCAGGTGTTTATTTTTTACTAATAACCCAGTAAAAAAGTCGAAAGGTCATTCAGGTGTAACAGCAGTACTAAAATTTCATTTTCAAATACATATTTTTTTTAAAAAAAGTTATTTTTTCGTAAAACTGACATTGTCTTGAATTCTTGCGTTATTGCAGAAGATGGGAAAAAGCGACCAGTCCTCTTTTATCAACAATTCCGACAGAAACGCACAACAGACACGTCACATAAGAGCTGCTGAGACAATGATGTCCCTGTTGTGGTGTTTCTTGGCTATGTACGTACAGTGTGCAGCGCTTGATTCCCACCCACCTGGTCTATTCTGTAATTTCGCGATGCCGTCGCAGGACATGGGTCGTAATGCAGGATATAACCTACCTTAATCTGGAAATATTTTTACTAAGTGACCTAGCAGCGAAGTACAATTCTTCATTTGGGTTTAAAAGATTAAACATTATTGTCTGCCATTCTATAAAATAATGAAAGAGCAAGGAAATTATGGGAAGACTAATAAATTAAAAACTTTACAGCAAAGCTTTTCCCAATGTTGACTGGAATACTGTCCAAATTCTGAAGATAGCAGGGGTCAAATACAGAAAGCGAAGAGCTATTTACAATTTGTACAGAAACCAGATGGCAGTTATATGAGTCGAGGGAAGGGAAGCAGTGGTTGAGTAGGGAGTGCGACAGGATTGTAGCCTCTCCCCGATGTTATTCAATATGTATACTGAGCAAGCGGTAAAGGAAACAAAAGAAAAATTCGGAGTAGGTATTAAAATCCATGGAGAAGAAATAAAAACTTTGACGTTTGCCGGCGACATTGTAATTCTGTCAGAGACACCAAAGGACTTGGAAGACCAGTTGAACAGAATGGACAGTGTCTTGAAAGGAGGATATAAGATGAACATCAACAAAAGCAAAACGAGGATAATGGAATGTAGTCGAATTATATCAGGTGATGCAGAGGGAATTAGGTCAGGAAATGAGACTCTTAAAGTAGTAGATGAATTTTTCTATTTGGGGAGCAAAATGACTGATGATGGTCGAAGTAGAGAGGACATAAAATGTAGACTGGCAATGGGAAGGAAAGCGTTTCTGAAAGAAACTTTGTTAATATAGAGTATACATTTGTCAGGAAGTCTTTTCTGCAAATATTTGTATGGAGTATACGGGGCATGGAAGTGAAACATGGACGATAAATAGTTTGGACAAGAAGAGAATAGAAGCTTTCGAAATGTGGTGCTACAGAAGAATGCTGAAACTTAGATGGGTAGATCACATAACTAATGAGGTGGTACTGAACAGAATTGGGGAGAACAGGAGTTTGTGCCACAACTTGACTAGAAGAAGGGACAGGTTGGTAGGACATGTTCTGAGGCATCAAGGGATCACCAGTTTAGTATTGGAGGGCAGCGTGGAGGGTAAAAATCGTAGAGGGAGGCCAAGAGATGAATACAGTAAGCAGATTCGGAAGGATGTAGGTTGCAGTAGGTACTGGGAGATGAAGAAGCTTGCACTGGATAGAGTAGCATGGAGAGCTGGATCAAACCAGTCTCAGGACTGGAGACAACAACAACAATACCAGTAATACTCGTAATACAGTCGTAGTATACAATAAAAATTAGCTGGTATGCTGCTCGTGTCTACGTAATATGCCTTTATGTGCTTGTAGCCCATCAAAGCGCACAAACTAACACTAAAAACGGCGTTCTTCAACCTCAATTTTCCCTCTTCAGCACTGACGTAACTCGTAATGCCCAAATAATGGTATGATCCCCGATTACAACATTTTAAGCAGTTAAAAAAAAATAGAATCAGTAAAATAATAATGGTTATTTTTTTTCGTAGTATTCGATCACTAATCACTTTACGAGAACAGCAGCGAACGTGGAAAGAGCTAACTTTTCTTTTATTTGCCTTTTGAATTCAGTTTTTTGATTCTGTGGATCTTCAAACTGAGAGAGTAAGATTTTATCAATCTTTGTTTTATTTCTACGTGTATTACAGGAGATAATAAAAATAAAAAACCGAAAATTGGTTATTTGAGAAACGGGATATTTTTTGCGATTTTATGAGTCAGGTTGAACAGGCGTGGAGAAAGTGGAGAAAAACCGATATAACGGAAAACCGGTTGTTCCAGCGATAACCCCGATCCTTACTGTCACCCCCCACCCCCCCCCCCACCCCCCCGCCAATAAAAATGTAAGGAAGAAAAGTTTAGCGCTTGCTACATTTCTGCTGTTCATTTAGTTCAAAATGAGGTATGACTAGAGTTGTAAGACTACCCTAGGCTACAGTAGACTGTCACAATCAAGGGTAGACTGCACCACTTTTCTTCGTAGCTTTCATCAGTTTTAAGGTCGCAACCACTTTACCTGTGTGTTAGACGTGTTGCATACGTATCGGGCGTTACCTCAGTTTGATCGCTTTGTTTGCGTATCAGACCAGTGCCCTACTAGAATCCCATACGAACCGGAAGCGGTGAACTGTCTACAAACTGAATGAGTATATATGAAGGGCCGCGTAACGTGCATAGTTTCCCTCCTGTCTGTTACTTAAGAAACAATATATATAGCAAAATTGAAATTGCCCATGGTTAATTCAGGTTTCATTCGAAAATTGTGGATTTTTAATGTGAAAGAGAGGGGTCTTACAGTATAAATGTAAAAAAAAAACTATACAGATTTATCGTACAGCGCTAGAAAATATATTCCTCAAAAAAAAAAAAAGGTAAAATAAAAAAACGCAAAACATAAACGTATCAAATATTGGTTCTATACCACGTCGGCCTTACATAAAACATATTTCTGTTATGCGTAAACAGCTTTCGCACTTAGGAATAAAGCAGCAAACGTTTGCCTCTGGTCATGATGATGAACGTTCTGCTGAGTGCGAAAATAATAATAATAATAATAATAATAATAATAAATAATAATAAAAAATAATAATAATAAAATAATAATAATAATAATAATAATAATCTAGATTTTCTTAATGTTTCCGCATGTAAACTGCAATTGCTGTGGTTATATAAAAGCGCAGTAGTTGCGCGATCAACTAATTTTTATTACGTACAAAATGCAATTTGTATTTCGTAAGGATGTAGACGACACAGTGGACTAGCACTGAACGATATGCGGTTCGAATCGCACGCGAAACACACACAAACAAAAAACGAAGAGTAGTCATTGGCTCCTACCTTAATTCTCTCACACATTCATTTATGTCTGAATCCCTGCCAATGCTGCTGGTACTGCCGCTAATCCCACAGATTACCAGGTCATTTATGCATTGTACCAAAACGACCCCAGCTCCCGGCATGATGTCTTAATTTGTTACTTCTTTACTGTTAATACTGTTCGCAGCACATTTTTCGGACACTATCCACATAATCTGTTGAATGTCTCCGAAAAATTGTCTCATTGTACGACAGACAGTTTAGGAAATATGGCGTAGTAAACAGTGATCTTGTTGTACACATGCTAGTTCGATTATTAAAGGAATTCGGGAAGGGGGGAGGGGTTGTGCAGGGTGTTTTACTGGTGAGTAATTAATTGATTTCGGGTGGAGACTGATGAAATGGTACTAGAGGAGTACAATACCGGAAACGGTAATTTTTTGGTAACCATTACGTTTATCGGACAATGACGTGGCGCAGTATTAATGGTGACAATTCACGATGCAAACCCTGGGACACAGCACCGGAGCAATGATTGGCGTGTGCCTCTTCCTTTGTGGCAGACTGAATATACTCTTGTTTCAGTTTAATTAATTGCCTTTCAATTAGCTGCAATTCGAGCAACACGCATTTAGAAGCAACAGCGCAAAAAAATAAATAAAATAAAATAAAATAAAATTTGCAGTACTGGATGGCGTTAGCAAAAGCGCACAACTATTCCGCAAACTGCGCGACACACACAAATAGTACACTCTTTTTACAGCCAGTTTACAGTAAAGCCACACACACACACACACACACACACACACACACACACACACACACACACACAGTACTCTGGCGCTATGTCCCTGCCGGGTTGGAGATTTTGTCTGTCTGGGGGACTGGGTGTTTGTGTTGTCCTCATCAATTCATCATCATCATCACCATCTGCTGGCACGATGCTGAATAAACCATAGCCGCGCGTTATTAGCCGAGCGGTCTAAGGCGCTGCAGTCATGGACGGTGCGGCTGGTCCCGGCGGAGGTTCGAGTCCTCCCTCAGGCGTGTGTGCGTGTGTTTGTCCTTCGGAAACTTTAGGTTAAGTAGTGTGTAAGCTTAGGGACTGATGACCTTAGCAGTGAAGTCCTATAAAATTTCACACACACATGAACAATAAACCCTACTCGTATGCAGTGTGAGTATGACGCTTCATTAATGGAATTGAGTACTCAATTCTCTTTGTAAGAGTTAGGACGCTAGTCTTTCGGGACACAAAGATATTGAGCATCTTTGGTTGGAATTTAAACGTATTGTCCACCCTGTGCTAGAGAATTATGTGCCTACCAAAAGAATAGGGGAGGGAAAGCATCCACCTTGGTACAACAATCACATTAGGAAGTTGCTGAGAAAGCAGAGAATTTTGCACAGTCGTTTAAACGTAGTCACTGCCCCGCTGACAAACAGGAATTATGCGAAATGAAAGCAGCTGTCAGAAGGACAATGAGAGACTCTTTTTTAACGAATTTGAAAGCAATATTTTATCTGCAGATTCTAAAAATAACCCCAAATAATTTTGGTCGTGCGTAAAATCTATGAACGCTACAAATTCAATAGCTTCTCTTGCTGACAGTATGGGTAATGTAACTGATGATCATAAACAGAAGGCCGAAATTCTAAACCTAGCCTTGAAAAACTCGTTTACGATAGAGGACTGCAGCACTATTCCCCCTTTCAATTATCGAACAAACGAAAGGATGGCTGACATAGTGTCTAGTGTACCAGGGACTGTAAAACAGTTAAGATCCTTAGGCGCCAGGAAGGCATCTGGCCCAGACGGTATCCCCGTAAGATTTTATGTTCACTATGCTACAAACATAGCACCATTCTTATCCGTCATTTACCAGAGATCATTGGAACGGCGGAAAGTTCCACGGGACTGGAAGAAGGCCCAGGTCATAGCAATCTGTAAAAAGAGTAGAAAATCGGATGCACATAATTACTGGCCAGTTTCACTGACATCGATTTGTTGTAGAATCGTGGAAAATATTTTGTGTTCAGACATAATGACCTTTCTAGACTCTGAGAAGCTCATCTGCAGAAACCAGCACGGTTTCAGGAAACAGCGGTCATGCGAGACACAGCTGGCCCTCTTTGTGCGTGATATACAACAGGCTGTAGATACCGGCTCCCAGGTTATTGCCATATCCCTCGACTTTCGAAAGGCGTTCTACTCAGTTCCGCACTGTCGCTTGCTACAAAAAGTGCGCGCTTACGGTCTATCCGATGACATATGCGGTTGGATAGAAAGTTTTCTAACAGATAGGGAGCAGTATGTCGTCCTGAACGGGGTAACTTCAACAGAAACAAGCGTAACTTCAACAGAAACAAGCGTAACTTCAATAGAAACAAGCGTAACTTCAATAGAAACAAGCGTAGCTTCAACAGAAACAAGGGTAACTTCAACAGAAACAAGGGTAACTTCAACAGAAACAAGGGTAACTTCAACAGAAACAAGGGTAACTTCAACAGAAACAAGGGTAACTTCAACAGAAACAAGGGTAACTTCAACAGAAACAAGGGTAACTTCAACAGAAACAAGCGTAACTTCAACAGAAACAAGCGTAACTTCAACAGAAACAAGCGTAACTTCAACAGAAACAAGCGTAACTTCAGGTGTGCACCAGGCCAGCGTAATAGGTTCTCTTTTTACGATTTACATAAACGACCTGGTTGATGGTATTGACAGCAGCATTAGACTGTTTGCCGATGATGCTGTAGTCTGCAGGAAAGTAGTATCACATGAAAGTTGTGAACAAATCAATGAGGATTTGCAGAAACTAAATGCGTGGTGTAATGACTGGCAGTTATCTCTCAATATTAGTAAGTGTAACCTACTGCGTACAACAAGGCGAAAATCGCGATTAATGTGCGAGTACCAAATAAATGATCTGTCTTTGGAAGCGGTAACATCAGTCAAGTATCTGCGTCTGACTATTCGAAATGATCTCAAATGGAATGATCAGATTACACAAGTAACGGGTAAGACGAACTCTAGGTTTCGGTTTATTGGTAGAATACTGAAGCGATGCAGTCCTTCGACAAAGGAAATAGATTACAATACGTTAGTTCGTCCAGTCTTGGAGTATTGTTCGTCTGTATGGGACCCTTACCAGTTGGGTCTAATTCAGGAGATTAAGAAGGTCCAAAGATGAGCTGCAAGATTCGTGACTGGTACATTTAGCCATCGCGAGAGCGTTACAAGTCTCAAAGAAAGTTTGAAGTGGGACACACTTGCAGATAGACGACGCGCTAAACAGAAGGGGCTGTTCACTAAATTCCGAAATCCGATCTTCGCCGAGGATGTAGAGCATATATTATTACCACCAACTTTCAAATCGTGCAATGATCACCATTTAGAGATAAGGGAAATTACAGCTCGTACTGAGGCGTTCAGACAGTCGTTTTTCCCTCTCGCAATCCGCGAGTAGAAAGGGGTGGGGGGGGGGGGGATATGACTTTGGCGCAAATTGTGCCCTCCGCCACACACCGCTTGGTGGCTAGCGGAGTATATATGTACACGTAGATGTAGATGTATTTGATATCGTAGCTTCCAAAACTAAACTTAATAGACTGTCCGGTCACAAAGTTAAATGCAAACGCAACCTGAGTCGATCAGTAATTCGGGGGGGGGGGGGGGGGGGGGGGGGGCTAGGACAGCAGCACCTCTGGAACGGAATGTTGTTTTGAAGGTCTTCATTGTGAAGTCAGGTTTGATGCAGTTTTCTGTCCACTCTCGTCTATGCTGTTCGAGCCCATTCACCTCTACATAACTTCTGCAGCCTATATCCACCATAACCTACTTAACTGTATTGATCTCTCCATCCCCCTCTACGATTTTCACACAGTCTCGCAAATTCATCAAATACACGGCTAAGTACCAAGTTAGTTCCCGACATTTACAGTAACCACTCACATGTCAGGTTGGCAGAATTGTCAATGTTGTTGTTGTTGTTGTTGTTGTTGTTGTGGTCTTCAGTCCTGAGACAGGTTTGATGCAGCTCTCTATGCTACTCTATCCTGTGCAAGCCTCTTCATCTCCCAGTACCTACTGCAACCTACATCCTTCTGAATCTGCTTAGTGTATTCATCTCTTGGTCTCCCTCTACAATTTTTACCCTCCACGCTGCCCTCCAATACTAAATTTGTGATCCCTTGATGCCTCAGAACATGTCCTACCAACCGATCCCTTCTTCTGGTCAAGCTGTGCCACAAACTTCTCTTCTCCCCAATCCTATTCAATACTTCCTCATTAGTTATGTGATCTACCCATCTAATCTTCAGCATTCTTTTGTAGCACCACATTTCGAAAGCTTCTATTCTCTTCTTCTCCAAACTATTTATCGCCCATGTTTCACTTCCATACGTGGCTACACTCCATACAAATACTTTCAGAAACGACTTCCTGACACTTAAATCTATACTCGATGTTAACAAATTTCTCTTCTTCAGAAACGCTTTCCTTGCCATTGCCAGTCTACATTTTATATCCTCTCTACTTCGACCATCATCAGTTATTTTGCTCCCCAAATAGCAAAACTCCTTTACTACTTTAAGTGTCTCATTTCCTAATCTAATTCCCTCAGCATCACCCGACTTAATTCGACTACATTCCATTATCCTTGTTTTGCTTTTGTTGATGTTCATCTTATATCCTCTTTTCAAGACGCTATCCATTCCATTCAACTGCTCTTGCAAGGCCTTTGCTGTCTCTGACAGAATTACAATGTCATCGGCGAACCTCAAGGTTTTTATTTCTTCTCCATGGATTTTAATACCTACTCCGAATTTTTCTTTTGTTTCCTTTACTGCTTCCTCAATATACAGATTGAATAACATCGGGGAGAGGCTACAACCCTGTCTTACTCCCTTCTCCCAACAACTGCTTCCCTTTGATGTCCCTCGACTCTTATAACTGCCATCTGGTTTCTGTACAAATTGTAAATAGCCTTTCGCTACCTGTATTTTACCCCTGCCACCTTTAGAATT
Source organism: Schistocerca americana (assembly GCF_021461395.2). NCBI lineage: Eukaryota > Metazoa > Arthropoda > Insecta > Orthoptera > Acrididae > Schistocerca > Schistocerca americana. Next base: position 202,499,597 of record NC_060129.1, on the reverse strand, counting down.
TGAAAGAGAGTATTCCAGTCAACATTGTCAAAAGCTTTCTCTTAAGTCTACAAATGCTAGAAACGTAGGTTTGCCTTTCCTTAATCTTTCTTCAAAGATAAGTCGTAAGGTCGGTATTGCCTCACGTGTTCCAGTATTTCTACGGAATCCAAACTGATCTTCCCCGAGGTCGGCTTCTACCAGTTTTTCCATTCGCCTGTAAAGAATTCGTGTAAGTATTTTGCAGCAATGGAGGGCATATAAAGCGTGTCAAGGCGGAGCACGGAAAACACTGTGGACGATGTCATAATGCGAAAACGCCGCGATTTATCTGCCTTCCGAAAGGACATGCTCAGTGGCTTCCGGGCCAAGGGAGGAAGGATTTCCCAAACGGCGAAGTTTGTCACCTGTTCACATGCGGCCATGGTTAAAGTGTAATGGCAAAATAGCGATGTCCAAAAGCGACGTCCAGGCAGCTGTTGTGCAACGTAGGCCGTAGTAGTACAGGACTTTCCCATTACGTCGAACGCTATGGTGCTATTCCAATGCCGGAAACCCCTGACAATAGTGACAATGTAGGGGGAAAATAAACTGGTAATATAGACGGAAGGTTGTGTTGCGTAGGAGTATTCACTTTAGTGTTGCGGTGGTGTAATGGCCAGCATTTCTGCACAATAAGCAAGTCGACTCGGGTTCGAGTCCCGGCCGAGGCAGAAATTTTAAATCGTTTCTTTTGCTTCCAACATTATCGTAGATAAAGGCGAGACTGAAATGTGGTGGGGAAAATTCAGTTATAAGAATTTTAAGATGTAAGGTGCCTGACTTCCGATTACTTCCAACGCTGGGGTGCTATGCCAATGCCGGAAAGCAATAGTCAAAATGTAGGGGGAAAATAATCAGGAGATGCGAATTGAAGTTTGTTTTGGGGGGGGGGGGGGGGGGGGTTCGTGCAGCAGTGCTAACCATGGTGCTGCAGTGGTGTAGTGGTCAGCGTTTCTGCCACGTAAGCAAGAGCGTCTGGGTTCGACTCCCGGATGTGGCAGATATATTAATTCATTTCTTTTGCTTCCCTCATTACCGTAGATAAAGGTCAGACATAAATCTCACAGGAAAAATTTAATTATAAGATCTGTAAGATACCAAAGAAAGCAGGTGTTGACAGATGTGAAAATTACCGAACTATCAGTTTAATAAGTCACGGCTGCAAAATACTAACACGAATTCTTTACAGCCGAATGGGAAAACCGGTAGAAAGCTATCTCGGGGAAGATCAGTTTGGATTGCGTAGAAATGTTGGAACACGCGAGGAAATACTGACCCTAAGATTTATCTTAGAAGATGGATTAAGGAAAGACAAACCTACGTTTCAAGCATTTGCACACTTAGAGAAAGATTTTGACAATATTGACAGGAATACTCTCTTTCACGTTCTGTAGGTGTCAGGGGTAAAATACAGGGAGCGAAAGGCTATTTACAATTTGTACAGAAACGAGGTGGCAGTTACAAGAGTCGAGGGGCACGAAAGGGAAGCAGTGGTTGGGAAGGGAGTAAGACAGGGTTGTAGCCTCTCCCCGATGTTGTTCAATCTGTATATTGAGCAAGCAGTAAAGGAAACAAACCAGAAATTCAGAGTAGAAAATAAAATGCACGGAGGAGAAATAAAAACTTCGAGGTTTGCCGATGACATTGTAATTCTGTCAGAGACAGCAAAGGACTTAGAAGAGAAGTTGAACGGAATAGACAGTATCTTGAATGGGGGTTAGAAGATGAACATCAACAAAAGCAAAACGAGGATAACGGAACGTAGACTAATTAAATAGTGTGATGCTGAAGGAATTAGATTTGGGAATGATACACTTAAAGTAGTAAAGGAATTTTGCTATTTGGGGAGCAAAATAATTGATGATGGTCGAAGTAGAGAGGATATAAAATGTAGACTGGCAATGGCAAGGAAAGCGTTTCTGCAGAAGAGATTTGTTAACATCGAGTATAGATTTAAGGGTCAGGAAGTCGTTTCTAAAAGTATTTGTTTTTAGTGTAGGGATGTATGTAAGTGAAACGTGGAAGAACTATAATGTTATCCCTGTGGACTACCTGTAAAAATATCTTTGTAACTGTTTTGCTTATATAAGGTATTTTCGATGTGTAAAGGGTATACCAAGTTGTGTGTGATGTTTAGTGTGTGTGAGACTTTGCACAAATGGACCATTAGAAAACTGTAAGTAAATATTCTCCCTAATTTCGCCACTAACTTCACCAAAAGAATCGATACCGAACTAAAAAAATCACATGTTTCTTTTATATTCCACTAAAAGTCAACGAAATGAAGGAGACCCTCACACGTTGACAACTTCAATAGAAATGGCTTAATACACACACAAAAAACGCACTTGAAAATGGGAATCATTCCCCGAAACGCGTTGTGCGAAAAATAAAATAAATAAAATTCGTGACTGGTAGCAGAAGATTTATTTATAGACAAACCAATTATTTTCCACATGTTCTGGTTTTTTTTTTTCGATTGTGCGTAGAACTTCCTCATCCCGTATCCAATCAGTCAATTTCCTTTCCAACATCGTCTTACAGCATCACGTCGCGATCCTTCGATTCCCTACTGTTCCAGCTTTCCCACAATTCGTGACTCACTTCCGTATAATGGTGTGCTCCAAACGTACATCCTTAGAAACTTCTTGTTTATACGTCTGTGTTTGACGCCAGTACACTCTTGTTGGCCGAGAAAACCTTCTTTGCCTGCTCTAGTCTGCTTTTTATGCCCTGCTCGCTTCATTCGTTGTGAGCTATACTGCTGCCGAGGCAGCACAGTTCATCTACATCTCTTCGAGCTACCGTACGGTGCGTGGAGGAGGGTACCCTTTACCACAAGTAGTGGTTTCCTATCGTTTTCCACTTCAGATGGAGCGCGGAAAAACAGTCTGAATGCCTCCGCATGAGCCATAATTTCTCGTAAAAATTTTTTTTGTTTATTTATAGACGCAACCATATTCTTAAGGCACAGCCGTATCCTTAAGGCACAGCCGTATCCTTAAGGCACAGCCGTATCCTTAAGGCACAGCCGTATCCTTAAGGCACAGCCGTATCCTTAAGGCACAGCCGTATCCTTAAGGCACAGCCGTATCCTTAAGGCACAGCCGTATCCTTATGACTGTGTCATATCCTTATGACTGTGTCATAATAATGTGATTGCGTCTATAAATAAACGAAAATTTTTTTACCAAGAATCACTCACTCCATTGACATGTTGTTTTTTCCATAATTCTCGTATTTTATCTTCATGGTCCATATGTGCGATGTATTATGGTGGCAGTAGGTTAGTTCGGCAGCCAGCTTTAAATGCCGGTTCTCTAAACTTTCGCAACATTGTTTTTCGAAATGAATGTCCTCTTCCCTCCTCAGATTCCCACTTTAGCTCCCAAAGTGTATCTGTAACACTTGCAAGCTGATCGAACCTGTCTGTAACAAATCTAGCAGCCCGCCTCTTAATTGCCTCGATGTCTTCCTTCCATCCGAACTGGTGCGTTTCCCAAACACTCCAGGAGTACTCACGAATAGATCGCACTAGCGTATGCCGTCTCCTTCATACGTGAACAACACTTTCCTAAAATCCTCCCAATGAACCGAAGTAGACCATTCCTCGTCCCTAACACAATTCTCGTATGCTCGTTCCATTTCGTATCTCTTTGCAATGTTTCGGCCAGATATTTAAAAGATGTGACTTTGTCAAGCATGACATTTCTAATGCTATATCCGAACATTATGGGTTTTTTTTTCCCCCACTCATCTGCCTTAACTTACATTTTTCTACATTAAGAGCCAGCTGTGATCCATCACACCAACCAGAAATTTTGTCTAGGTTATCTTGTATATGCCTCGAATCATTACTTTCGTCTGCCCTCGGTTTACTCTCGATCCGTACTCTCTACTTATCAGACTTTTCATTCCATTCAGCAGATCCTCTAATTCTTAATCACTTTCGCTGAAGACAGCAATGCCATCAACGATTCTTAACACTGATATCCTTTCACCTTGAGTTTTAATCTCGTTCTTGAACTTTTCTTTAATTTCTGCCAATCTTGGATGTATAGATTGAGCATTAGCTGTCTTCCTTTTCAGCCCGGACACTTTGTTCTTGGTAACCCATCCTTATTGTTAACTGTTTGTTCTTGTATTTGTTCTATGTTACCCGTCTTTCCCTATAGCTTACTCCTGATTTCCGCAGAATTACGAACACCTTGCACGATTTTACACTGTCGAACGCTTTTTGCCGGTCGAAAAATTACGTATGTTTCTTCAGTATTTTATGGTTCCATTATCGACCGCAACGTCAGAGATGCCTCTTTGGTGTCTTTCCCAATGTCAATCTGATCGTCGTCTAACAGAGCCGCGATTTTCTTTTTTCCATTTCTCTGTATATTATTCTTGTGAGCAATTTGGATGCATCACCTGGCAATCTGTTTGTGCGATACTTCTTGGACTTTACTTCTCTTCTAGTCTTAGGAATTGTTTGGGTGACGTTTCTGCGCATGTTTGGTATACCGGCAGCGTCACTCATACATTCTACACACGAACGTGCAGTAGGTGTTCTGTTGCCACTTCCCCAATGATTTTAGAAACTCTGATGGAATGTCGTTGATCCCGGCTGCCTTATGTGATTTTACGTCGACCAAACCTGTTCTAATTTATGATTATAATATTGGATCCATTCTCTCTTCCCTGTCGAGTCCTGTTTCTTCTTCTTCTTCTTCTTCTTCTTCTTCTATCACGTCATGAGACAAGATTTCTCCCTCGTATCTTTCTTGAGATCAGTTTATCAGTCAAAGCCGCATCAAAATAGCAGTTCCTGACACTAGTCGGAACATACAAACACAGTTGAAGGAGGGCACTTTAATTTAGTAAGATGTGTACTTTATGCGTTACATGACGATTAGTTTGCCTTCAGGAATGGCAAAGACACCAGAGTGCTCATGGAACTTGTCGACCTACAAAAAGCGTTCGGCAGTGTAAAATGGTGCAAGATGTTTGAAATTTGGAGAAAAATGCGGGTATGCTATAGGGAGAGATGAATAGTATACAGTATCTACAAGAGCCAAGAGGGAATAACCAGAGCAGACAACTAGCAACGAAGTGCTCGGATTAAAAAGGGTGTAAGACAGATATGTAGTCTTTCGACACTACTGTTCAATTTGTTCATCGAGGAAGCAGTGATGGAAATAAAAGAAAGGTTCAGCAGTGGAACTAAAATTGAGTGTGAAAGGATACCAATGATACGATTCGCTGATGACATTGCTATCGTCAGTGAAAGTGATGAAGCATCATAGGATTTGCTGGAATGGCTCAAATGGCTCTGAGCACTATGGGACTTAACATCTGAGGTCATCAGTCCCCTACAACTTAGAACGACTTAAACCTAACTGACCTAAGGACATCACACACATCCATGCCCGAGGCAGGATTCGAACCTGCGGCCGTAGCGGTCGCGCGGTTCCAGACTGAAGCGCCTAGAACCGCTCGGCCACAGCGGCCGGCTCTGCTGAATGGAATGAACAGTCTAGCGAGTGGAGAACGTGTACTGAGATTGTAGTGTTGGCTCAAGAGCCAACACCGTGTCGCTACAGGAGGCCGAAATGCACGCGTCTAAATACACGCAGACCGGCGTGAGGTCTGGAACAGGACAATGTCTTGAGAATTGCAATTAAGTACGAAAATCTGGTAATACTTAACTTTAATCCATAATCGCTGTACATCGCTCTTGTACAGATATAATCTCCATTTTACTATACACTGGTAATGGCGCCTTGCTAGGTCGTAGCCAATGACTTAGCTGAAGGCTATGCTAACTATCTTCTCGGCAAATGAGTGTCTTCGTCAGTGTAGCATCGCTAGCAAAGTCGGCTGTACAACTGGGGCGAGTGCCAGTAAGTCTCTCTAGACCTGCCGTGTGGTGGCGCTCGGTCTGCAATCACTGACAGTGGCGACACGCGGGTTCGACGTATACTAACGGACCGCGGATGATTTAAAGGCTACCACCTAGCAAGTGTGGTGTCTGGCGGTGACACCACAGAGATCAAATCGAAGAAAGGCGGAGGTAATGAGAAGTAGCATAAATGAGAACAGCGAGAATCTTATTAGGATTTATGGTCAGGAGGTAGATGAATTCTACTACCTGGGCAGCAAAATAACCAATGACGGACGGAGCAAGGAGGACATCAAAAGCAGACTGGCAACGGCAAAAACGGGCTTTCCTAGCCAAGGGAAGTCTACTAGTATCAAATATAGGCCTTAATTTGGAACAGAAATTTCTGAGAACAGCATTTTATGGTAGTGAACCATGAACTGCGGGAAAAGCGGAGAAGTGCTACAGAAGAATGGAAAATTAGGTGGACTGATAAGGTGAGGAATGAGAAGGTTCTTAGCAGAATCCGGCCATCCTGATTTAGGTTTTCCGTGATTTCCCTAAATCGCTCCAGGCAAATGCCGGGATGGTTCCTCTGAAAGGGCGCGGCCGACTTCCTTCCCCGTCCCTTCCTAATCCAATGAGACCGATGACCTCGCTGTCTGGTCTCCTCCCCCAAACAATCCAATCCAATCTTAGCAGAATCGGAGAGGAATATGTGGAAAACTGTGACAAGGAGAAACAACAGGTTGATGGGACATGGGTTAAGACGTCAACTGTGGAGGAAGACAGAGATTGGAACACATCAAACAAATAATTGAGGGCATAGCTTGCAAATGCTGCTCTGAGATGAAGAGGTTGTCACAGGAGAAGAATTCGTGGTGGTCCGTATCAAACCAGACAGAACAGAATGAGATTAAGAGTAGCACTGTTAGTGGTGAGCATTCTACTCTTTTAAGGCCATTTTCGTCACGCGTGCGGTGCGACTGCAAGTTTCCCTTCCCGCAGGTCGTGCCTTCGAGTCCCGGCGGATGTCCCGCCTACGAGCCGCCATTGGAGTTTGGGGACCCTGTACACGTGACGCTCTCGCCACCCGAGGCCTACAAGGACGTGGGCGACGACGAAGACGACGACGTGGACGGCGCCGGTGAGTACCCACCCCGTCCGCTCATCTCGTAGCTTCCTAAGTGCCGCTAGATTCCACGTGACGTCAGCTGCTGACGTCTCACTGGCCAATAACAAAGACTTTTTGTTCTGACTGATACGATGATGATCCAGCTAAGTAAATATATTGAAACGTCTCGCTCCCTTCAGCATACTCATAGTTGCGGAATAATACTGGTAAAGATACAAGCTGAAAGTAACAAATTAAAATTTGTGCGAGCACCTGGACTTGAACTCGGGACTGCTGATTACTAGGCAGATGTGCTATCCGCCATGCCAGCCTGACATTGTCGCTAACATAATTGCACGGAATACCCTAGTCAAATGCCCTCCCTCACCGATGTATCTGCATAACATTAATGTCGAGGTGGTGTAGTGGCTAGCACATCTGCCTACAAACCACCAGTCCCGGGTTCAAGTCCCTGACCTGGCATAAATTTTAATTCATTGCTTCAGCTTCTATACATATCGAAGATAAACTTGAAACACAGTATGTCATCACGAAAACGTAATTACATCAGACTGCTATCGGAACAATTCGCCTCTTTGCGTGCGCATAGTATCAGTAAGATAGTACTGCACTTTCTTGATTTGGCTTTAATAACTCGCCCTGTCTCAAAGTTCGCGATGAAACAAGTGACTGTGTCGAGTTTCGAGCAATCCCGTGATACTGCCATTCTTCACAGTTCATTAAAGTGGATATCGTGTATAAGGCATCTGCTCATCTCTTAAGTCGTATCACCAATCCTGGTTTGTTATTCGCTTTTCACTCGTAGAATTATAGTACGGTCGGAATCGGATATAAAAACATCGAAGGGGCCAACGGTTTGCGGTTGTCACAATCGATAGTCGCAAAAGCAGGATTTCTAATTTCTTCTTTTTGTAAAATTTTCGTGTGTGTAAATTTCAAGCTGCCCTAGAATTACCGCTTCAAAAAGTAGCACAAGTGCAGTGCACGTACAATATTTGCAATATAGTATTTGTGGAGAGGGAATGAAGAGGAATTTGTCTTGCGTTTATGCAGTACATATACCAATAATATGACGAAAAAATGAAGTAAGAAGCAGCAACGATTTAAATTGTTCAACAGCGTCGAACACGGTCTTGGATAATGGATGAGAGAGAATTGTGAGCATGTTTAAAACTTGCTATAAGTGCTTTATGGTATTATAGTCATGAATTACAAAACCTTATTCCTGTTAATAAACAGTAGCAAAATCAAAACACAAAATATATTATACGAAGGCCTACACTTTCTCCTGTGTTTTTCTTTAAAATGTTCTACAGATGTGATGTCGTGCACCTAAAACAAAGAAAATATTTAACACACGTAACCACAAAATATCGATAACAAATACACTGTTATTCCACTCCTGCACTTTGAAAAAAGTAGCATACGTTGAAATTAAATATTCTAGTTTCGTACAATCACAGCAAAGACAGTTTTGTTTAATTTCTTAACCAGTTAATTTAATTTTAAATTCAGTAGAATAACGCTTACTATCACATACCGCTCTCCTTAATGTAATCAGTTACCGTTGTTTGCTTTTTTGCATTTAATATAAGCGTTCGCATTTTGCACTAACAATGCAGCCCTTTAAACGCCTGATTTAAGGGCAACAATCTGCGGGAAAGAATAATTTGAAAATAAGCATTACATTGTTGTTAGTAATCCATAAATACGTAACAAACAAAAACCAACACTGGACGTTTAGCCCATATATTTCTCCGAAAATTTAATAAAAATTACGTCGTTTCATGCGTTAAGCCGCAGTAAGCGATGTCGCACAAAGCGGGATTATCGGACGCATCTTAAACACTCGGTACACAACGTAAACAAGGAAGAACCAGACTGTAATGGCGTCAGTGCGTAGATTAAGGTACGGGCTTTCATGTGAAAATAAAATTATTGAGATATCTTAGCACGTATTTTTTTAATTTCAAAACGGTATTTACTTAAAAGACACGCCTCGTACAACCTTCACCATAAACTTTAGACAGTGTACTGTATATGTTAATTGGTTTCTCGCCTCGCCTTCAGCAAGTAAAAGACGAATAACAGAACTTGTTCAACTAATGTGGACGTTTCAAGCGGACCCGCCATCTTAAAATGTATTTTGGAGGTTATAAACAAAACAATGTTGACGCATCAGCTGATCAGAGCTCATCCCAGTGATGCCAACTTAAAGCTATGAATGTACCAAACTTTACCTACTAACAGTTCTTCCCCATACCAATTTGTCTCTTTAATTATTGAATGACCCTCGTACCGAGCCGGCCGGAATGGCCGAGCGGTTCTAGGCGCTACAGTCTGGTACAGCGCGACCGTTATGGTCGCAGGTTCGAATCCTGCCTCGGGCATGGATGTGTGTGATGTCCTTAGGTTAGATAGGTTTAAGTAGTTCTAAGTTCTAGGGGACTGATGACCTCAGCAGTTAAGTCCCATTGTGCTCAGAGCCATTTGAACCATTTGAACCTCGTACCGCGCGATCAAAAAGTCAGTATAAATTTGAAAACTGAATAAATCACTGAATAATGTAGATAGAGAGGTACCAATTGGCACACAAGCTTGGAATAACATGGGGTTTTATTAGAACCAAAAAATTTACAAAAGTTCAAAAAATGTCAGACAGATGGCGCTTCATCTGATCAGAATAGCAATATCAGCATAACAAAGTAAGACAGAGCAAAGATGATGATCTTTACAGAAAACGTTCAATATGTCCACCATCATTCCTCAACAACAGCTGTAGTCGAGGAATAATGTTGTGAACAGCACTGTAAAGCATGTCCGGAGTTACGGTGAGGCATTGGCGTCGGATGTTGTCTTTCAGCATCCCTAGAGATGTCGGTCGATCACGATACACTTGCGACTTCAGGTAACCCCAAAGCCAATAATCGCACAGACTGAGGTCTGGGGACCTGGGAGGCCGAGCGTGACGAAAGTGGCGGCTGAGCACACGATCATCACCAAACGACGCGCGCAAGCAATATGGGGTGGTTCTAATAAAACCCCATGTCATTCCAAGCAAGTGTGTCAATTTTTACCACTGTATCTACATTATTCCATGGTTTATTAAGTTCAAATGGTTCAAATGGCTCTGAGCACTATGGGACTCAACTGCTGTGGTCATAAGTCCCCTAGAACTTAGAACTACTTAAACCTAACTAACCTAAGGACATCACACACATCCATGGCCGAGGCAGGATTCGAACCTGCGACCGGAGCGGTCGTGCGGTTGCAGACTGTAGCGCCTTTAACCGCTCGGCCACTCCGGCCGGCGTTTATTAAGTTTTCAAATTTATACTGACTTTTTGATCACCCGGTATATGTGCGTATCGCTAACCCCCAAAGCTCACTGTTTAAGGATTCTGTTTTTACCCACTGAGGTACAGAATCATAAAAACGGGTTGCAAAACACTCAAGAGAGAAACCTGCGTTTCTTTTTTCGTGCAGCACTCTGGTATTGTCGATTTCATCATCTATGTGGAAGGCAGTGAACACCCATAGCCGTACGGCGGGAATATTCACTGTTCACGAGCGTAGATTAGCGACTGAGTTCCGTCCATTAAGTGATTTACGGCCCTGTGTACATACGTGGTGTTTCGGCGCCCCTTCTGTTTCGACCGAACCGTTGTTCCGGCGATTACTCAGCACGTTTGTTAGCCGCGCGCGAAGCTTGCTTATTTGGAGTCGATTAATCGTGGCGGCGAGCAGTTATTGTGTATACAGCCGGAGCAAAGTGGAGTGACGAAAACACGCCGTGTCTCGCTCCACAGCCTGCGCGGGCAGCTGTGTCCCGCGCGGGTTTTGCAGCGCGTGGCGGAGGGTTGTTTGCACCAATAGCAGCGCTTTTTTAGTCCTTCATGCGCTTATCGAGTTGGCGGAAGAAAATGGCGTTCTCTATCGCTCTGTACCGAAGGTATTCTCTGCCTCGTCGTGCAGGGTGGCCCAAAACGAACGCATGGATTTGGGTTCAGTATTAGAAGTGCTGTTAGGGGTACGTCCGTTAATTATGTGAGCTGACCATTGGGGGGGGGGGGGGGCGACAAGATCTCTCCAAATCTCATTTAAAAGGACCAGGCTGGGCGGAAGGGGGTGGAGGGGGGGCAGGATGAACGGAAACCTCAAGTACCCGACTTGAAACAAGAGCCACACAGGCGACAAACTTCATTCGGGGATTTCCATCCATCGTCGGTCGAAACCATTACGTGACAGTCAGTCGTGATGTTCTACAACGCATATGAAGCCGCTGTTATTGTGTTCAACAAGTGTGTGTGAAAACCTTTACAATGCGTACATGAAGCAGTATGCCGACAAGTCGAAACAAACGCACCAGAAAGAAGTCAGTCGCTTGTCGATGGAAACCAATCGCACATAAATTAGTCTACTTTGCTTAGTTTCATTCGCTTATGTCGTATGGCATTACGTTTTGGGGTAGCTCTTTCCCATTCTAAAATGATGTTTTTGCATCAGAAACAGGCAGTTCGGGCAATAAGTGGTGTAAGTTCGCGGACCACTTGTCCATCCCTATTCACTAGTCTGGCTATTTGGGCATTGGCCTCTCAATGTACAGGGTGGTCCATTGATCGTGACCGGACCAAATATCTCACGAAATAAGCGTCAAACGAAAAAACTACAAAGAACGAAACTTGTCAAGCTTGAAGGGGAAAAACCAGATGGCGCTATGGTTGGCCCGCTAGATGGCGCTGCCTTAGGTCAAACGGATATCAACTGGTTTTTTTTAAATAGAAACCCCATTTTTTATTACATATTCGTGTAGTACGTAAAGAAATATGAATGTTTAGTTAGACCACTTTTTTCGCTTAGTGATAGATGGCGCTGTAATAGTCACAAACATATGGCTCACAATTTTCGACGAACTGTTGGTAACACGTCGGTTTTTTAAATTAAAATACAGAACATAGGTACGCTTGAACATTTTATTTCAGTTGTTGCAATGTGATACATGTACCTTTGTGAACTTACCATTTCTGAGAAAGCATGCTGTTACAGCGTGATTACCTGTAAATACCACATTAATGCAATAAATGCTCAAAATGATGTCCGTCAACCTCAATGTATTTGGCAATACGTGTAACGACATTCCTCTCAACAGCGAGTAGATCGCCTTCCGTAATGTTCGCACATGCATTGACAATGCGCTGACGCATGTTGTCAGGCGTTGTCGGTGGATCACGATAGCAAATATCCTTCAACTTTCCCCAAAGAAAGAAATCCGGGGACGTCAGATCCGGTGCACGTGCGGGCCACGGTATGGTGCTTCGACGTCCAATCCACCTGTCACGAAATATGCTATTCAATACCGCTTCAACCGCTCGCGAGCTATGTGCCGGACATCCACCGAGTTGGAAGTACATCGCCATTCTGTCATGCAGTGAAACATCTTGTAGTAACATCGGTAGAACATTACGTAGGGAATCAGCACACGTTGCACCATTTAGTATGCGATCGATAAAATGGGGTCCAGTTATGCTGCGTCCCATAATGCCGCACCATACATTAACCCGCCAAGGTCGCAGCTATCGTGGACTTTCCGTTGCCCAGTAGTGCATACTATGCCGGTTTACGTTACCGCTGGTGGTGAATGACGCTTCGTCGCTAAATGGAACGCGTGCAAAAAATCTGTCATCGTCCCGTAATTTCTCTTGTGCCCAGTGGCAGAACTGTACACGACGTTCAAAGTCGTCGCCATGCAATTCCTGGTGCATAGAAATATGCTACGGGTCAATGTTGATGTAGCATTCTCAACACCGACGTTTCTGAGATTCCCGATTCTCGCGCAGTTTCTCTGCTACTGATGTGCGGATTAGCCGCGACAGTAACTAAAACACCTACTTGGGCATCATCATTTGTTGCAGGTCGTGGTTGACGTTTCACATGTGGCTGAACACTCCCTCTTTCCTTAAACAACGTAACTATCCGGCGAACGGTCCGGACACTTGGATGGTGTCGTCCAGGATACCGAGCAGCATACATAGCACACGCCCGTTGGGCATTCTGATCACAATAGCCATACAGCAACACGATAGCTATCTTTTGCGCAATTGGTAAACGGTCCATCTTAACACGTGTAATGTATGACGAAGCAAATACCGTCCGCACTGGCGGAATGTTACGTGATACCACGTACTTACATGTTTGTGACTGTTACAGCGCTATCTATCACAAAGTGAGAAAAGGTAGTCCAACTAAAACATTCATATTTCTTTACGCAGTACTCGAATATGAAATAAAAATGGGGGTTCCTATTTAAAAGAATGCAGGTGATATCCGTTTGACCTATGGCAGCGCCATCTAGCGGGCCAACTATAGCGCCACCGGGTTTCCCCCTTTAGGCTAAACGAGTTTCGGTCTCTGTAGTTTTTTCGTTTGCTGCTTATTCCGCGAGATATTTAGGCCGGTCACAATCAATGGACCAACCTGTATATATTCTCTACTGTCGTTTCTTGTCAACAATATCGGCTTATTCTCAAGAATTATCAGCTTTCACTCAATATCCGGCAGAAATCCGATCTGCATCTGGATCGCATTTCCTTAACACTTGTTGGGTTGTTTTGGGGGAATAGACCAAAGAGCGAAGTCATCGGTCTCATCGGATTAGGGAAGGATGGGAAACGAAGTCGGCTGTGCCCTTTCAAAGGAACCATCCCGGCATTTTCCTGGTGCGATTTAGGGAAATCACGGAAAAGCTAAATCAGGATGGCCGGACGCGGGATTGAACCGTCGTCCTCCCGAATGCGAGTCCAGTGTGCTAACCACTGCGCCACCTCGCTCAGTTTCAACTCTAGTGCAGAAAGGCGCGCAGTATACTGCTGCGTCCATTTTCAAGAAGCTTGCACAGGAAATCAAAAATAATGGCAGTCAACGACGCGCTTTTAAATCCAAACTGTAGAGTTCCCTCATCTGTTACTCCTATTCCGTTAGGAGTTCCTTGAAAATTGAGCTGATTCTTATCTTATATTGTTGATTGCGTTTACTTAAACTTCTGGCATGACTTTTTTGTGTTCACTAAACATTTTATTTTATCTGTTATCACTTTTATGTTGTAACTCCACGTACTTACACGTCCCACGACTTCAGAGATTTGGTCCTACGGAACTAGACGTGTAGGAATTCTTCCAATCGATATGTGGCATACAGCAAACCAGTGCGTGGCATGGATGCGTGTGATGTCCTTAGGTTAGTTTAAGTAGTTCTAGGTCTGGAGGACTGATGGCCTCAGATCTTAAGTCCCATAGTGCGTAGAGCCATTTGAACCGTTTTTTGTCAATAAATAGTTCTCTAGGGGTAGCGTCTTTGATTCATAATCAAAACGTCTTCGGTCCCGCGTTCGATCCCCGCCACTGCCTAACTTTTGATAAATAATCAGCATTGGCGGCCGAAGACTTCCGGCATAAGAAGTCAGCCTCATTCTGCCAACGGCCTTGTCAAAGAGGGCGGAGGAGCGGATAGAGGTTCAGGGCACTCTCTTGTCCTAGGGGTGGGAAATTGACCCTAAAGGCGGAAGAATCAGCAATGATCAACGACATGAGGATGCAGAAGGCAATGGAAACCACTGCATTAAAGACGCGTAACGTGTATCCACAGGACATGTGGCCTGTAATTGAAGAAGTGTCGTGATGATATCTCTCCATTGGCAAAAGATTCCGGAATAGTCCCCCATTCGGATCTCCGGGAAGGGACTGCCAAGGGGGAGGTTACCATGAGAAAAAGACTGAATAATCAACGAAAGGATAACGTTCTACGAGTCGGGGCGTGGAATGTCAGAAGCTTGAACGTGGCAGGGAAACTAGAAAATCTGAAAAGGGAAATGCAAAGGCTCAATCTAGATATAGTAGGGGTCAGTGAAGTGAAGCGGAAGGAAGACAAGGATTTCTGGTCAGATGAGTATCGGGTAATATCAACAGCAGCAGAAAATGGTATAACAGGTGTAGGATTCGTTATGAATAGGAAGGTGGGGCAGAGGGTGTGTTACTGTGAACGGTTCAGTGACCGGGTTGTTCTAATCAGAATCGACAGCAGACCAACACCGACAACGATAGTTCAGGTATACATGCCGACGTCGCAAGCTGAAGATGAACAGATAGAGAAAGTGTATGAGGATATTGAAAGGGTAATGCAGTATGTAAAGGGGGACGAAAATCTAATAGTCATGGGCGACTGGAATGCAGTTACAGGGGAAGGAGTAGAAGAAAAGGCTGCAGGAGAACGTGGGCTTGGGACAAGGAATGAGGGAGGAGAAACTAATTGAGTTATGTAACAAGTTTCATCTAGTAATAACGAACACTCTGTTCAAGAATCAGAAGAGGAGAAGCTATACTTGGAAAAGGCATGGAGATACGGGAAGATTTCAATTAGATCACATCATGGACAGACAGAGATTCCGAAATCAGATACTGGATTGTAAGGCGTACCCAGGAGCAGATATAGACTCAGATCACAACATAGTAGTGCTGAAGAGTAGGCTAAAGTTCAAGACATTAGTCAGGAAGAATCAATACGCAAAGAAGTGGGATACGGAAGTACTAAGGAGTGACGAGATACGTTTGAAGTTCTCTAACGCTATAGGTACAGCAATAAGGAATAGCGCAGTAGGCAGTACAGTTGAAGAGGAATGGACATCTCTAAAAAGGGCCATCACAGAAGTTGGGAAGGAAAACATAGGTACAAAGAAGGTAGCTGCGAAGAAACCATGGGTAACAGAAGAAATACTTCAGTTGATTGATGAAAGGGGGAAGTACAAACACGTTCCGGGAAAATCAGGAATACAGAAATAAACGTCGCTGAGGAATGAAATAAATAGGAAGTTCAGGGAAGCTAAGACGAAATGGCTGGAGGAAAAATGTGAAGACATCGAAAAAGATATGATTGTCCGAAGGACAGACTCGGCATACAGGAAAGTCAAAACAACCTTTGGTGACATTAAAAGCAACGGTGGTAACATTAAGAGTGCAACGGGAATTCCACTGTTAAATGCAGAAGAGGGAGCAGATAGGTGGAAAGAATACATTGAAAGCCTCTATGAGGGTGAAGATTTGTCTGATGTGATAGAAGAAGAAACAGGAGTCGATTTAGAAGAGATAGGGGATCCAGTATTAGAATCGGAATTTAAAAGAGCTTTGGAGGACTTACGGTCAAATAAGGCAGAAGGGATAGATAACATTCCATCAGAATTTCTAAAATCATTGGGGGAAGTGGCAACAAAACGACTATTCACGTTGGTGTGTAGAAAATATGAGTCTGGCGACATACCATCTGACTTTCGGAAAAGCATCATCCACACAATTCCGAAGACGGCGAGAGCTGACAAGTGCGAGAATTATCGCACAATCAGCTGAACAGCTCATGCATCGAAGCTGCTTACGAGAATAATATACAGAAGAATGGCAAAGAAAATTGAGAATGCGCTAGGTGACGATCAGTTTGGCTTTAGGAAAAGTAAAGGGACGAGAGAGGCAATTCTGACGTTACGGCTAATAATGGAAGCAAGGCTAAAGAAAAATCAAGACACTTCCATAGGATTTGTCGACCTGCAAAAAGCATTCGACAATATAAAATGGTGCAAGCTGTTCGAGATTCTGAAAAAAGTAGGGGTAAGCTATAGGGAGAGACGGGTCATATACAATATGTACAACAACCAAGAGGGAACAATAAGAGTGGACGATCAAGAGCGAAGTGCTCGTATTAAGAAGGGTGTAAGACAAGGCTGTAGCCTTTCGCCCCTACTCTTCAATCTGTACATCGAGGAAGCAATGATGGAAATGAAAGAAAGGTTCAGGAGTGGAATTAAAATACAAGGTGAAAGGATATCAATGATACGATTCGCTGATGACATTGCTATCCTGAGTGAAAGTGAAGAAGAATTAAATGATCTGCTGAACGGAATGAACAGTCTAATGAGTACACAGTATGGTTTGAGAGTAAATGGGAGAAAGACGAAGGTAATGAGAAGTAGTAGAAATGAGAACAGCGAGAAACTTAACATCAGGATTGATGGTCACGAAGTCAAAGAATTTGAGGAATTCTGCTACCTAGGCAGTAAAATAACCAATGACGGACGGAGCAAGGAGGACATCAAAAGCAGACTCGCTATGGCAAAAGAGGCATTTCTGGCCAAGAGAAGTCTACTAATATCAAATACCGGCCTTAATTTGAGGAAGAAATTTTTCAGGATGTACGTCTGGAGTACAGCATTGTATGGTAGTGAAACATGGATTGTGGGAA
Organism: Schistocerca americana; assembly: GCF_021461395.2. Taxonomy (NCBI): domain Eukaryota; kingdom Metazoa; phylum Arthropoda; class Insecta; order Orthoptera; family Acrididae; genus Schistocerca; species Schistocerca americana. The sequence continues at coordinate 202,482,294 of NC_060129.1, read as the reverse complement.
AACCGGAACAGAAGAGAATCGAAGCATTTGAGATGTGGTGCTATAGACGAATGTTGAAAATTAGGTGGACTGATAAGGTAAGGAATGAGGAGGTTTACGCAGAATCGGAGAGGAAAGGAATATGTGGAAAACACTGATAAGAAGAAGGGACAGGATGATAGGACATCTGCTAAGACATGAGGGAATGACTTCCATGGTACTAGAGGGAGCTGTAGAGGGCAAAAACTGTAGAGGAAGACAGAGATTGGAATACGTCAAACAAATAATTGAGGACGTAGGTTGCAAGTGCTACTCTGAGATGAAGAGTTTAGCACAGGAATGGAATTCGTGGCGGGCCGCATCAAACCAGTCAAAAGACTTCCCCCAATGATTTTAGAGATTCTGATGAAATGTTATCTATCCCTTCTGCCTTATTTGACCGTAAGTCCTCCAAAGCTCTTTTAAATTCCGATTCTAATACTGGATCCCCTGCTATACTGGAGTAAAAATTCCAGCTTTCGATCGGCGGTGAACAGCCGTCGGCATGGGTGCCTTCTGCGGAGACGCCATACGTGGCGATGTGCGCTGGACTCTCATTGAGCAGACACCGTTGGCAGGTAGTCGATTTATTTGGACGGTCAGTTGTTCAACAGTTGCACGTCTGTTCGCTCGTACACTTCTCCAGAGTCGCCGTACACTCCGTTTGTCACCTATGGTGGAACACAGTCGCCACGGATCCGATTTTCGCTCAAATGGCTCTGACCACTGTGGGACTTAACATGTGAGGTCATCAGTCCCCTAGAACTTAGAACTACGTAAACCTAACTAACCTAACATCAGACACATCCATGCCCGACACAGGATTCGAACCTATGACCGTTGCAGCAGCGCGAATCCAGACTGAAGCGCCTAGAACCACTCGACCACAGCGGCCAGCTCTCCGATTTCGGATAGCGCCGTTTTCCCGTGCACGCGAAAAGCTTAGAGACTCAGCCGTCGTGGAAATGCTCCCACACTTGGCCCGAACTCCGATGGCTATGCCCTTTTGGGCGTCAGATAAATCGCCCGGTTCACGCATTCCGGCAACGCCTGCACTGTTTTGCGCCCCCCCCCCCCCTCCTCCCATTACATCTCCATATCCACATCTTCATGATTACTCTGCAATTCACATTTAAGTGCTTGGCAGAGGGTTCATCGAACCACAATCATACTATCTCCCTACCATTCCACTCCCGAACAGCGCGCGGGAAAAACCAACACCTAAACCTTTCTCTTCGAGCTCTGATTTCTCTTATTTTATTTTGATGATCATTCCTACCTATGTAGGTTGGGCTCGACAAAATATTTTCGCATTCGGAAGAGAAAGTTGGTGACTGAAATTTCGTAAATAGATCTCGCCGCGACGAAAAACGTCTTTGCTTTAATGACTTCCATCCCAACTCGCGTATCATATCTGCCACACTCTCTCCCCTATTATGTGATAATACAAAACGAGCTGCCCTTTTTTGCACCCTATCGATGTCCTTCGTCAATCCCACCTTGTAAGGATCCCACACTGCGCGGCAATATTCTAACAGAGGACGAACGAGTGTACTGTAAGCTGTGTCTTTAGTGGACTTGTTGCATCTTCCAAGTGTCCTGCCAATGAAACGCAACCTTTGGCTCGCCTTCCCCACAATATTGTCAATGTGGTCTTTCCAACTGAAGTTGTTCGTTATTTTAACACCCAGGTACTTAGTTGAATTGACAGCCTCGAGAACTGTACTATTTATCGAGTAATCGAATTTCAACGGATTTCTTTTGGAACTCGTGTGGATCACCTCTCACTTTTCGTTATTTAGCGTCAACTGCCACCTGCCACACCAGACAGCAATCTTTTCTAAATCGCTTTGCAACTGATACTGGTCTTCGGATGACCTTACTAGACGGTAAATTACAGCATCATCTGCGAACAACCTAAGAGAACTGCTCAGATTGTCACCCAGGTCATTTATATAGATCAGGAACAGCAGAGGTCCCAGGACGCTTCCCTGGGGAACACCTGATATCACTTCAGTTTTACTCGACAATTTGCCGTCTATTACTACGAACTGCGACCTTCCTGACAGGGAATCACGAATCCAGTCGCACAACTGAGACGATACCCCATAGGCCCGCAGCTTGATTACAAGCCGCTTGTGAGGAACGGTGTCAGAAGCTTTCCGGAAATCTAGAAATACGAAATCAACTTGAGATCCCCTGTCGATAGCGGCCATTACTTCGTGCGAATAAAGAGCATTGCTATACTTCGTAGCCATGTGAATAAATCTGATGTAAACAAACACAAACGCGATGATTGGTCAGAAGCCGTAGCACACGTGCACTGGTGTATTTACGCACTTGGAAGTAGGTCCTACTTATGTATTAGATATATTATTGCTAAGTTACGTTAACTGAAATCTCAAGATATTCAAACGTATTAGCAGCCATCGATGTTTTTCTTATTCACGCTTTAGCTACGTAACTTTTATTTCAACAATCGTGTACCGTCACGTCTCTGCATTGTTGTGCTTCGATTGTCGCGCTGTTAATGTGCAGTACGAAAATGGCCGACGCTGCTCTCTGTTCCGTAGTGAAACGCGTGTGTGGAACACGGTGAAAAAGTGCCGAGAAATAGCTTGTTCGTAATGTTGTTCATAAATACTCGAGGAATAAGTTGCAGATACGCACTGAAGTTTGTGTTGGGGAGGGTAATCGACTTGGATAGTTCGGCCTGCACTGTTAGCAATAATACTGTGGTGTAATGGTCAGCATTTCTGCCTAATAAACTGACAAAAAAAAGAAAAACAAGGCAGTGAAGTATTTTGCGATGTCGCGGTTCTGGGCTGCTCTTCTGTCCACGTAGTTTACCCTGGAAGGAACACACGTCATGGTTTACTGAATGATTAATATGCGTCTGTGAAATAAGGATGAGGAACCTCAGACTCCAGAAGACGAAAATACCAGGTGAAGGTGACAGGGAACACGCTAAATGTGTGCTACTCCTAACCACTGAATATCATTCCTCATTCTGAGTGTGGTGTCACCGCCAGACACCACACTTGCTAGGTGGTAGCCTTTAAATCGGCCGCGGTCCGCTAGTATACGTCAGACCCGCGTGTCGCCACTGTCAGTAATTGCAGACCGAGCGCCACCACACGGCAGGTCTAGAGAGACTTCCTGGCACTCGCCCCAGTTGTACAGCCGACGTTCATAGCAATGGTTCACTGACAAATACGCTCTCATTTGTCGAGAAGATAGTTAGCATAGCCTTCAGCTACCTTTGCTCGACCTAGCAAGGCGCCGTATTCAATTGATATTTATTATAGGAAGCATGTATCATCAAGAGCGATGTTCTACAATTATGGATTAAAGTTAAGTATTCCAGAAGCTACGTACTTTTCTTTATAGCATTCATTACGTATCCTGTTTCAGACCTCATGCCAGCCTGCGTGAGTTTAAGCGCGTGCCTTTCGGCTTCCTCTCATTGTGTCTAGGCTGTCTTGTCTAGACACAACACTATGAGTGCTGTAATTTATGACTGCAATTATCTGTCGCCTTATTTATACCGTCTCATTGTAAGCTAGCTATTTATGTTACTGTTTTTGGTGGAATAAAAAAAAAAGAGTACAATCAAAAACAAAAGGTAAAGAAGAAGACTCGGGTTCGAGTCCCGCCCGCGGCAAATATTTTAATTCATTTCTTCAGCTTCCAAAATCATCGTAGACTAACCGGCTTATAGTTAAGACATAAATGCACATTCGTCTATAGCGTAGTAGCATTTTAATTCAATGCAGTGAATGGCTAGCTGGTTCAAGTCTCGCCCGAGTCATATTTTTTCCTCGTTCGGTTCACATTACTTACATCTCGTAATTGTAAAATTCATCATTTTTTATGAATGATGCACGTCTTCTTGTTTCTGATTACATACTGCTTGCGAAATTCCCGTTTTCATTTCAAATGTAGATTCTCAGTTCGCGATATTTTATGTATACTGTATGATGTTTTGTAAAGGTTGCTTAAATTAAGAAAACATAACAATTTAATTTTTAAGACGAAAATGAAAAACCAAAAACTCTTTATGTGGACTATGTCCATTGTTTTATACCCTAAGTGTAGAAAAGTGTCGTAGAAATATGGAAAAAAATCATTTTCTCAGCATCGAGCACACCACACAAATGCCGCATTTTTACATTTTCCACTCCACCATTACAATATGAACCATACGGAACGGATATGGAGCCAAGTTGCCGGATTTGGTCCGAGAAATAACAAGACTGTACTGGAGACGTACTGGAACTAACGCACACAGCTTTTCCACACGGCACTGCCGAACGCTGGCGGATATAGAAAGGCTCGTCATAAAAAAAGAAGAGAAAATGCAGCGCTTGGGTCGCTTCGTGGATTCTGCCGTTGATCGTAGCTGATGACAGTTCCAGAACTGAATCGTATTTCTCGGATTCGCATGAGGATGGAGTTAAGAGATTAGCAGACGACTGGCTGTAATTAACACCTTCAGTGACTTCAGTATTCAACGGTACGGAGAAATCCCTACAGTATGCTTTTGTATCAGAGATGGCTCGCTCGTAAAAATTACGCTGTGTTTAAGTTAGAAATTTTCATCACTCTTGTTTGTGATTAGAATCCTATGTTAAATAAGAGCGAGAAGATTCTATGCTTTCCGTCTGACCACCTAAGGAGCGCGAGGTGGTGCTGGAGTTTTGCCGAATATTATTTCATTGTCTTTAAAAATTAAATGACATTCGAGGCTGTTATCTTTCTTTGCTGGTCTCTTTTTGCGTCTGAACTCCAGCTGCTCACATCATTGAAGGTTAGTTGGACCGACCGCTGGTTGGCCAGTCCTGTGCAAGTTTAATCCGCCGATGAAGCTGTTGTCCCGCACATTACCGACCAATCTACGTGCGTGCGCGTAACACAGCATAAGACGTACGCTCATGAGCGTACTTGCCACAGTTTGACTTCCGCTCCACGTGAAACGAAATCCAGTGAGATTGAACCAGACGCGGAAGAATACGTGGCTTAGTGTTTACATCGGGTTTATTCTTACGATGAACAGTGCTGCCACATGCGAGAAGTTACGTCAAGGTATTAGCGACCATAATGACGTTATGACGTTGTGGCTTCTATGTCAGTGGAAGTTGCAAAAAAAAAAAAAAAAAAAAAAAAAAAAATCCAAAGAAACAGCGTAGAGTTTTGTTGTTTGGGAAAGCAAATAAAAGTGTCATAAATGAATATCTTCATAGTCAGCTCCAAGCATTCACCGTAGGACAGAAAGATATTGAGCATCTTTGGTCGGACTTTAAAGGTATTGTTCAGCACGTGCTAGAGAAGTATGTGCCTAGCAAAAGTATAGGGGAGGGAAAGGATCCACCTTGGTATAACAAACATACTAGGACGTTGCTGAGAATGCAGAGAATTTTGCACAGTCGTCTTAAACGTAGTCACTGCCCCGCTGACAAACAGGAATTATGCGAAATGAAAGCAGCTGTCAGAAGGACAATGAAAGACTCTTTTAACGAATTTGAAAAGAATATTTTATCTGCAGATTCTAAAAATAACCCCAAAAAATTTTGGTTGTACTTAAAATCTATGAACTCTAGAAATAATTCAATACCTTGTCTTGCTGACAGTACGGGTAATGTAACTGATGATGATAAAGAGAAGGCCGAAATTCTAAACCTAGCCTTGAAAAACTCGTTTACGATAGAGGACTGCAGCACCATTCTCCCTTTCAATTATCGAACAAACGAAAGGATGGCTGACATAGTGTTTAGTGTATCTCGGACTGTAAAAGTGTTAAGATCCTTAGACGCGAGAAAGGCATCTGGCCGAGACGGTATCCCCGCAAGATTTTATGTTGACCATGCTACAAACATAGCACCATTCTTATCCGTCATTTATCAGAGATCATTGGAACGGCGGAAAGTTCCACGGGACTGGAAGAAGGCCCAGGTCATAGCAATCTATAAAAAGAGTAGAAAATCGGATGCACATAATTACCGGCCAATTTCACTGACATCGATTTGTTGTAGAATCGTGCAACATATTTTGTGTTCAGACCTAATGGCCTTTCTCGACTCAGAAGCTCATCTGCAGAAACCAGCACGGTCTCATGCGAGACACAGCTGGCCCTCTTTGTGCACGATATACAATAAGGTGTAGATACCGGCTCCCAGGTTATTGCCATATCCCTCGACTTTCGAAAGGCGTTCTACTCAGTTCCGCACTGTCGCTTGCATAAAAAAGTGCGCGCTTACGGTCTATCCGATGACATATGCGGTTGGATGGAAAGTTTTCTAACAGATAGGGAGCAGTATGTCGTCCTGAACGGGGTAACTTCAGCAGAAACAAGCGTAACTTCAACAGAAACAAGCGTAACTTCAACAGAAACAAGCGTAACTTCGGCAGAAACAAGCGTAACTTCGGCAGAAACAAGCGCAACTTCGGCAGAAACAAGCGCAACTTCGGCAGAAACAAGCGCAACTTCGGCAGAAACAAGCGCAACTTCGGCAGAAACAAGCGCAACTTCGGCAGAAACAAGCGCAACTTCGGCAGAAACAAGCGCAACTTCGGCAGAAACAAGCGCAACTTCGGCAGAAACAAGCGCAACTTCGGCAGAAACAAGCGCAACTTCGGCAGAAACAAGCGCAACTTCGGCAGAAACAAGCGCAACTTCGGCAGAAACAAGCGCAACTTCGGCAGAAACAAGCGCAACTTCGGCAGAAACAAGCGCAACTTCGGCAGAAACAAGCGCAACTTCGGCAGAAACAAGCGCAACTTCGGCAGAAACAAGCGCAACTTCGGCAGAAACAAGCGCAACTTCGGCAGAAACAAGCGCAACTTCGGCAGAAACAAGCGCAACTTCGGCAGAAACAAGCGCAACTTCGGCAGAAACAAGCGCAACTTCGGCAGAAACAAGCGCAACTTCGGCAGAAACAAGCGCAACTTCGGCAGAAACAAGCGCAACTTCGGCAGAAACAAGCGCAACTTCGGCAGAAACAAGCGCAACTTCAACAGAAACAAGCGCAACTTCGGCAGAAACAAGCGCAACTTCGGCAGAAACAAGCGCAACTTCAACAGAAACAAGGGTAACTTCAACAGAAACAAGGGTAACTTAAACAGAAACAAGGGTAACTTCAGGTTTGCCCCAGGGCAGTGTAATAGGTCCTCTTTTTACGATTTACATAAACGACCTGGTTGATGGTATTGACAGCAGCATTAGACTGTTTGCTGATGATGCTGTAGTCTGCAGGAAAGTAGTATCACATGAAAGTTGTGAACAAATCAATGAGGATTTGCAGAAACTAAATGCGTGGTGTAATGACTGGCAGTTATCGCTCAATATTAGTAAGTGTAACCTACTGGGTACAACAAGGCGAAAATCGCCATTAATGTGCGAGTACCAAATAAATGATCTGTTTTTGGAAGCGGTAACATCAGTCAAGTATCTGCGTCTGACTATTCGAAATGATCTCAAATGGAATGATCAGATTACACAAGTAACGGGTAAGACGAACTCTAGATTCCGGTTTATTGGTAGAATCCTGAAGCGATGCATTCCTTCAACAAAGGAAATAGCTTACAATACTTCAGTTCGTCCAGTCATGGAGTATTGTTCGTCTGTATGGGACCCTTACCAGTTGGGTCTAATTCAGGAAATTGAGAAGGTCCAAAGATGAGCTGCAAGATTCGTGACTGGTACATTTAGCCATCGCGAGAGCGTTACAAGTCTCATAGAAAGTTTGAAGTGGGACACACTTCCACACAGACGGGACGCTGAACAGAAGGGGCTGCTCGCTAATTTCCGAAATCCAATCTTCACCTAGGATGTAGAGCATATATTATTACTACCAACTTTCATATCGCGTAATGACCAACATTCGCAGATAAGGGAAATTAGAGCTCGTACTGAGACGTTCAGACAGTCGTTTTTCCCCCGCACTATCCGCGAGTGGAACAGGGGTGGGCGAGGGGGGTTAGGGGAATATGATTTTGGCGCGAATTGTGCCCTCCGCCACACACCGCTTGGTGGCTAGCGGAGTATACATGTAGATGTAGAAGCATCGGGGGCTGTCAATTGACAAACGCGTCGCGCAGCAGACGTCAAACCAGTCACTGGCTGTCCGCAGGGCTTTGAAGAGGTTAGGACGGTGGTTCGGTTGTGGGTGGGCGTATTGGGCGCGCCTCGCGCTACCCCTGGAGCCAGCCCGGTGGAAGTCGTCGCTCTGTCGGCAGCGTTTAGCGGCCCTGCGGCGAACAATGGCTGGCGGAACGGACGGGCAAACGCCCACGCCGGAGACACACCGGGTTTCGCAAGCCGGCGTGCAGACGGAACCGCCCACGCCACATCGCAAGCAGGAAAACCGACCGAGCGCAGATTTACAGCCGTAATACGCCGCAGCTGGAATCTTCATTCAACTGCGCCTCCTCCCGAACACAGCGTACCTCTAACCATTTCACGATTACGATAATACATTTTTGCCCTTAAGAGAGTGCTCGAACTTACACTACTGGGCATTAAAATTGCTACACGAAGAAGAAATGCAGATGATAAAAGGGTATTCATTGAACAAATGTATTACACTACAACTGACATATGATTACATTTTCACGCAATTTGGGTGCATAGATCCTGACGAATCAGAACCCAGAACAACCACCTCTGACCGTAATAACGGCCTCCATACGCCTGGGCATTGAGTCAAACAGAGCTCGGGTGGCGTGTACAGGTACAGCTGCCCGTGCAGCTTCAACACGATACCACAGTTCATCAAGAGTAGTGACGGGAGTATTGTGACGAGCCAGTTGCTCGGCCACCATTGACCAGACGTTTTCAATCGGTGAGAGATCTGGCCACGGCAGCAGTCGAACATTTTCTGTATGCAGAAATTCCCGTACAGGACCTGCAACATGCAGTCACGCATTATCCTCCTGAAATGTAGGGTTTCACAGGGATCGAATGAAGGGTAAAGTTACGGGTCGTAACACATCTGAAATGTAACCAATAGCACCCGATACCATAACGCAGAGTGATACGCCAGTATGGCGATGACGAATACACGCTTCCAATGTGCGTTCACAGCGATGTCGCCAAACACGGACGCGACCATCGTGATGCTGTAAACAGAACCTGGATTCATCCGAAAAAATGACGTTCTGCCATTCGTGCACCCAGGTTCGTCGTCGAGTACACCATCGCAGGCGCTCCTGTCTGTGATGCAGCGTCAAGGGTAACCGCAGCCACGGTCTCCGAGCTGGTAGTCCGTACTGCTGCAAACGTCGTCGAACTGTTCGCACAGATGGTTGTTGTCTTGCAAACGTCCCCATATGTTGACTCGGGGATCGAGACGTGGCTGCACGATCCGTTACAGCCGTGCGGATAAGATGCCTGTCATTTCGACTGCTAGTGATACGAGGCCGTTGGGATCTAGCACGGCGTTCCGTATTACCGTCCTGAACCTACCGATTCCATGTTTTGCTAACAGTCGTTTGATCTCGACCGACTCGAGCAGCAATGTCGCGATACGATAAACCGCAATCGCGATACGCTACAAAAAAAATGGTTCAAATGGCTCTGAGCACTATGGGACCACATCTATGGTCATCAGTCCCCTAGAACTTAGAACTACTTAAACCTAACTAACCTAAGGACAGCACACAACACCCAGCCATCACGAGGCAGAGAAAATCCCTGACCCCGCCGAGAATCGAACCCGGGAACCTGGGCGTGTGAAGCGAGAACGCTACCGCACGACCACGACCTGCGGACGATACGCTACAATCCGACCTTTACCAAAAGTCGGAAACGTGATGGAACGCATTTCTCCTCCTTAGACGAGGCATCACAACAACGTTTCACCAGGCAACGCTGGTCAACTGCTGTTTGTGTATGAGAAATCGGTTGGAAACTTTCCTCCTGTCAGCACGTTGTAGGTGTCGCCACCGGCGCCAACCTCGTGTGAATGCTCTGAAAAGCTAATCATTTTCATATCACAGCATCTTCTTCCTGTCGGTTAAATTTCGCGTCTGTAGCACGTCATCTTCGTGCTGTAGCAATTTTAATGGCCAGTAGTGTGCATTTCTGGCCTTAAGGGAGTGCTTGAACTTGAATGTTACAAGATTATTCAATTTTCGATATCGTGTTGATGAACGGCTATTGTGATCAAAATGCCCAACGGGCGTGTCCTATGTATGCTGCTCGGTATCCTGGACGACATCATCCCAGTGTCCGGACCGTTCACCGGATAGTTACGTTATTTAAGGAAACAGGAAGTGTTCAGCCACATGTGAAACGTCAACCACGATCTGTAACAAATGATGATGCCCAAGTAGGTGTTTTAGTTACTGTCGCGGCTAATCCACACATCAGTAGCAGACAAAGTGCGCGAGAATCGGGAATCTCAAAACCTTCGGTGTTGAGAATGCTACATCAACATCGATTGCACCCGTACCATATTTCTGTGCACCAGGAATTGCATGGCGACGACTTTGAACGTCGTGTACAGTTCTGCACTGGGCACAAGAGAAATTACAGGACGATGACAGATTTTTTGCACGCGTTCTATTTAGCGACGAAGCGTCATCCACCAACAGCGGTAACGTAATCCGGCATAATATGCACTATTGGGCAACGGAAAATCAACGATGGCTGCGACAAGTGGAACATCAGCGACCTTGGCGGGTTAATGTATGGTGCGGCATTATGGGAGGAGGGATAATTGGCCCCCATTTTATCGATTGCTATCTAAATGATGCAATGTATGCTGATTTCCTACGTAATGTTCTACTGATGTTACTACAAGATGTTTCACTGCATGACAGAATGGCGACGTACTTCCAACATGAAGGATGTCCGGCACATAGCTCGCGTGCGATTGAAGCGGTATCAAATAGCATATTTCATGACAGGTGGATTGGTCGTCGAAGCACCATACCGTGGCCCGCACGTTCACCGGATCTGGCGTCCCCGGATTTCTTTCTGTGGGGAAAGTTGAAGGATATTTGCTATGGTGATCCACCGACAACGCCTGACAACATGCGTCAGCGCATTGTGAATGTATGTGCGAACATCACGGAAGGCGAACTACTCGTTGTTGAGAGGAATGTCGTTACACGTATTGCCAAATATATTGAGGTTGACGGACATCATTTTGAGCATTTATTGCATTAATGTGGTATTTACAGGTAATCACGCTGTAACAGGATGTGTTCTCAGAAATGATAAGTTCACAAAGGTACATGTATCACATTGGAACAATCGAAATAAAATGTTCAAACGTACCCCTGTATTTTAATTTAAAAAAACCTAGCCGTTGGGGTGGCCGAGCGGTTCTAGGTGCTGTAGTATGGGACCGCGGGACCGCTACGGTTGCAGGTTGGAATCCTGCCTCGGGCATGGATGTGTGTGATGTCCTTAGGTTAGTTAGGTTTAAGTAATTCGAAGTTCTAGGGGACGGATGACATCAGAAGTTAAGTGCCATAGTGCTCAGAGCCATTTTAAAAAACCTACCTGTTACCAACGGTTCGTCCGAAATTGTGAGCCATATGTTTACGAGTATTGCCGTGCCATCTATCACAAAGCGAAAAAAGTGATCCAACTAAAACATTCATATTTCTTTACGTACTTCACGATTATGTAACAAAAAATGGGGGTTCCTATTTTTAAAAACGCAGTTGATATCCGTTTGACCTATGGCAGCGCCATCTAGCGGGCCAACCATAGCGCCATCTGGTTTCCCCCTTCAAGCTAGAGGAGTTTTGTTCTTTCTAGCTTTTTCGTTTGACGCTTATTTCGTGAGATATTTGGTCCGGTCACTATCAATGGACCATCCTGTATAGGGAGAAATGATCGCAATGAAACAGGAGAAATGAGAGTTCGCACGGAGAGATTTAAGTGTTGGTTTTCCCTGCAAGCTCTTCGAGGATGGAACGGTAGTAAAATGTGAATGTGGTTCGATGAACCCTCCGCCAGTCACTGAAGTGTGAATTGCGGGGTTGTCATGCAGATGTCGTTGCGAGGGAGATTGCTGTAGTCACTAAGACTACAATGGCAAGAGCAAATATTCACGAGTCCGCAGGATGGCACGGGACCACAGTAGGTTCCGTTTGATGTGACGCGGCAAGTATTGGGACCATTCGCTACGCGCAATATAACGGATCCAGGTAGAATCAGGCAGAATAAGACCAACACATTCACAGTACAAATACTGGAATACACACAAGAAGTCGGGAACACAAAGCGATGAGAGCAGCTTCTGTTTACTACGAAACGAAAACCAGTGTGGAAGAAGCAAGAAGGTGAGATGATGGAGGATTCGTAGACATGCAGCGCTCCCAGTGGCGTGGCAGCGAACTGAGGCCTTGTTTACAGCGAGTGCCTGTATGAGTTCACCCCTGCCGGCCGCTGTATGCGGGTCTACTTGTCCTCGGAGACAGACGCGGGCAGACAGGTACCGGAAATGACGCAGTCGGCCGCGACGGCGCGTTTCCTGCGACACTCGGCTGCGCATGCGCAGTGGGCTCGTCTGACTGGGGGCGCACTGGAGGGTGGACATCTAACCTGACGTTGTCTAGTGTCTCGGGGCTTCAACAGAGCTTTCGGAGACTTGCCATCAAATCAGGCATTGACGTCTGCATGGGTACTCTGCAAATCACATCCAAGTGCGTGGCAGAGGGTGCATCGAACCACCTCCACACTTCTCTATAATTCCAATCTCGTATAGCGCGCGGAAAGAACGAACAGCTATATCTTTCCGTACGAGCTCTGATATCCCTTATTTTATCGTGGTGATCGTTTCTCCCTAGGTAGGTCGGTGTCAACAAATTATTTTCGCATTCGGAGAAAGTTGCTGATTGGAATTTCGTGACAAGATTCTGTCGCAACGAAAAACGCCTTTCTTTTAATGATGTCCAGCCCAAATCCTGTATCATTTCTGTGACACTCTCTCCCATATTTCGCGATAATACAAAACGTGCCGCCCTTCTTTGAACTTCTTCGATGTACTCCGTCAGTCCTACCTGGTAAAGATCCCACACCGCGCAGCAGTATTCTAAAAGAGGATGGACAAGCGTAGTGTAGGTCGTCTCCTTAGTAGACATGTTACATTTCCTTTCCTCCCAATAAAACGCAGTCTTTCGTAACCCTTCCCCACATCATCATCTGTGTGTTTCTCCCAATTGAATTTTCTCGTAATTCCTAGGTATTTTGTTGAATTTACGGCCTTTAGATCTGACTGATTTATCCTGTAATTGAAGTTTAGCGGATTTCTTTTAGCACTCAAGTGGATGACTTCCACCATTTCGTTATTTACGGTGAATTGCAAACTTTCACACGATACACACACCTTTTCTAAATCGTTATGCAGTTAGTTTTGATCTTCTGATGACATTACTAGTCGATAAACGACAGCGTCATCTGCAAACAACCTAAGACGGCTGCTCAGATTGTCTCCCAAATCGTTTATGTAGATAAGAAACAGCAAAGGGCCTATGACACTGCCTTGGGGAACGCCAGATATCACTTCTGTTTTACCCCACGACTTTCCGTCAATTACAAAGAACTGTGGCCTCTCTGACAGGACATGACGAGTCCATTCACATGACTGAGACGATATTCCGTAAGCACGCAATTTCACTACGAGCTGGTTGTGTGGTACAGTGTCGAACGCATTCCGGAAACCTCAGAAATACGGAATCAATTGGAAATTCCTTGTCAATAGCGCCCGACGCTTCGTGCGAGTAAAGAGATCGTTGTGTGTCACATGACGATGTTTTCTAAATGGATGTTGGCAGTGTGTCAATAGACTGTTTTCTTCGTAATGTTGGAACACAATATATGTTCCGAATTCCTGCTGCTTATCGACATTAATGATGTGGGCCTGTAATTTAGTGGATTACTCCTACTACCTTTCTTAAGTATTGGCGTGAGCTGCCCGCGGAGCTTTCCAGTCTTTGGGTTCGGATCTTTCGTCGAGGGAACGGTTGTTCAGTATGGAGCTATTGCGTCAGCATACTCTGAAAAGAACCTAACCGGTGTACAACCTTGAACAGAAGACTTGGTTTTATTAAGTTATTTAAGTTGCTTCACTGCTCCGAGGGTGTTTACTTCTACGCTATTCATGTTGGCAGCTGTTGTTGATTCGAATTGTGGAACATTTACTCCGTCTTCTTTTGTGAAGGCTATGTTTAGTTAGTCTGCTTTGGCAGCACTGTCTTCGATAGTATCTCCATTGCTGTATAGAAAACACCTCCTTCGTTTCCGAAATAGTTGGGGGGGGGGGGGGGGGAGGAAAGCGAGAACCGAGCGAATACTCGCGTTTGGAGCTGTAGAATTTGAGTCGGGAGACGTACGAGGGATGTTCAATAAACAATCAACCGTTTTTTTTCTGAAAGCAGGTTCGTTTTACTCGAGATTCAAATACACTATATTATTTCCCGTACTTTTGGCTACAAAACCTTATTTTTCAAAGTAACATCCGTTGTTTACTTTCGAATGCATTGTGGGAGTGACAGTGATCAATATGTTACAAATATTTACTATTAAAAACAGTCCTGATCACAATTTATTCAGCACGGTCAACAGTTTCGACCACTACTGTGGTCATCTTCAGACCAATGAGTAAGAACCTCCTTTTGCTAGAGAATCACTACTAGAACCACTACCAATGTAGTAGTGATTCTCTTTTTTTTGGTCATCAGTCTACTGACTGGTTTGATGCGGCCCGCCCCGAATTCCTTTCCCGTGCTAACCTCTTCATCTCAGAGTAGCACTTTCAACCTACGTCCTCAATTATTTGCTTGACGTATTCCAATCTCTGTCTTCCTCTACAGTTTTTGCCCTCTACAGCTCCCTCTAGTACCATGGAAGTCATTCCCTCATGCCTTAGCAGATGTCCTATCATCCTGTCTCTTCTCCTTATCAGTGTTTTCCACATATTCCTTTCCTCTCCGATTCTGCGTAGAACCTCCTCATTCCTTACCTTATCAGTCCACCTAATTTTCAACATTCGTCTATAGCACCACATCTCAAATACTTCGATTCTCTTCAGTTCCGGTTTTCCTACAGTCCATGTTTCACTACCATACAATGCTGTACTCCAGACGTACATCCTCAGAAATTTCTTCCTCAAATTAAGCCCGGTATTTGATATTAGTAGACTTCTCTTGACCAGGAATGCCGTTTTAGCCATAGCGAGTCTGCTTTTGATGTCCTCCTTGCTCTGTCCGTCATTGGTTATTCTACTGCGTAGGTAGCAGAACTCCTTAACTTCATTGACTTGGTGACCATCAATCCTGATGTTAAGTTTCTCGCTGTTCTCATTTCTACTACTTCTCATTACCTTCGTCTTTCTCCGATTTACTCTCAAACCGTACTGTGTACTCATTAGACTGTTCATTCTGTTGAGCAGATCATTTAATTCTTCTTCACTTTCACTCAGGATAGCAATGTCATCAGCGAATCGTATCATTGATATCCTTTCACCTTGTATTTTAATTCCACCCCTGAACCTTTCTTTTATTTCCATCATCGCTACCTCGATGTACAGATTGAAGAGTAGGGGGCGAAAGGCTACAGCCTTGTCTTACACCCTTCTTAATACGAGCACTTCGTTCTTGATCGTCCACTCTTATTATTCACTCTTGGTTGTTGTACATATTGTATATGACCCGTCTCTCCCTATAGCTTACCCCCTACTTTTTTCAGAATCTCGAACAGCTTGCACCATTTTATATTGTCGAACGCTTTTTCCAGGTCGACAGATCCTATGAAAATGTCTTGATTTTTCTTTAGCCGTAACGTCAGAATTGCCTCTCTCGTCACTTTACTTTTCCTAAAGTGATTCTCTAGCAGAAGGAATACATTGGTCTGAAGATGACCACAGTAGTAGTCAAAACCGTTGACCGTGCTAAATAAATTGTGATCAGGACTGTTTTTAATAGTAAATAATCTGCGTTCGATGTCACGGCCTTACTCCACCACACTGGAAGGAGCCTGTATGTCCACATGGTACCACATCTACTGGTTAGCAGCCGACGTCTTGGTGCAGCAAAACCTCTCCAGCATCCACGCACGGAGTGCGTTCACGCAGACGGTCCTTCGTAACTATTTGTGGTCGTCTTGTAGGTGGCAAGCCCGGAGGTCACACACCCTGGAGTATCCCCGCGGGTGGGCGCAGAGGAGCGAGGTCTTCGACTGTTATCTGTCAGTCACCTCGAGTGAGACTGTCCCCACGTTCCAGCACTGCACGAGTCACACAGCCGAGTACTGCCGGCTGACACGCGGGACAAGGGACAGGCTTGCGCGACCTTGTCGCCATGGCGACAGACGCGCATGACCTCGTTGCCATGACGACAGACGCCTTGCCCTACGACTCGCCGTGCTTTTGTTCAACTGCCTGATCTCTGAAGGCACTCCGCAAGCGCGCCTCCGAATATCTGCGATGCTCTGGTTTTCCGCGATAAGAAAGTCAATGACGGCTCCCTGCTTGGACTGCACCTCCGCCACAGAGCCGTATTGGAGGCTAATCACAACGCAACTTCATAAAACTACACTACTCGCCGTTAAAATTGCTACACCAAGAACAAATGCAGATGATGAGCGGGTATCTATGGGAGAAATATATTATACTAGAACTGACATGTGATTACATTTTCACGCAATTTCGGCGCATAGATCCTGACAAATCAGTTCCCAGAACAACCATCTCTGGCCGTAATAACGGCCTCGATACGCCTGGACATTGAGTCAAACAGAGCTCGGATGGCGTGTACAGGTACAGTTGCCCGTGCAGCTTCAACACGATACCACAGTTCATCGAGAGTACTGACTGGCGTATTGTGACGAGCCAGTTGCTCGTCCACCATTGACCAGACGTTTTCAATTGCTCAGAGATCTGGAGAATGTGCTGGCCAGGGCAGCAGTCGAACATTTTCTGTATCCAGAAAGGCCCGTACAGGACCTGCAACATGCGGTCGTGCATTATCCTGCTGAAATGTAGGGTTTCGCAGGGATCGAATGAAGGGTAGAGCCACGGGTCGTAACACATCTGAAATGTAACGTCCGCTGCTCAAAGTGCCGCCAATGCGAACAAGAGGTGACCGAGACGTGTAACCAATGGCATCCCATACCATCACGCCGGGTGATACGCCAGTATGGCGATGACGAATACACGTTTGCAATGCGCGTTCTCCGCAATGTCGCCAAACACGGATGCGACCATCGTGATGCTGTAAAGACAACCTGGATTCATCCGAAAAAATGACGTTTTGCCATTTGTGCACCCAGGTTCGTCGTCGAGTACACCATCGCAGGCGCTCCTGTCTGTGATGCAGCGTCAAGGGTAACCGCAGCCGTGGTATCCGAGCTGATAGTCCGTGCTGTTGCAAACGTCGTCGAACTGTTCGTGCAGATGGCTGTTGTCTTGCAAACGTTCCCATCTGTTGACTCGGGGATCGAGACGTGGCTGCACGATCCGTTACACCCGTGCGGATAAGATGCCTGTCATCTCGACTGCTAATGATACGATGCCGTTGGGATCCAGCACGGCGTTCCGTATTACCCTCCCGAACCCACCGATTCCGTATTCTGCTAACAGTCATCGGATCTGGACCAACGCGAGCAGCAATGTCGCGATACGATAAACCGCGATCGCGATCGGCTACAATCCGACCTTTATCAAAGTCGGAAACGTGACGGTACGCATTTCTCGTCCTCACACGAGGCATCACAACAACGTTTCACCAGGCATCGCCGTTTAACTGCTGTTTGTGTACGGGAAATCGGTTGGAAGTTTTTCCTCATGTCAGCACGTTGTAGGTGTCGCCACGGGCGCCTACCTTGTGTGAATGATGTGAAAAGCTTATCATTTGCATATCACAGCATCTTCTTCCTGTTTCGCGTTTGTAGCACGTCATCTTCGTGGTGTAGCAATTTTAATGGCCAGTTGTGTGTGTTACTGAAAATTCCTCAGGTGTTTACTTCGTGTTGTCGTATACGTAATCAGCGGTGCACTTTGCTCGTTCTGTATCCGTCACGTGCAACGTAAATGGGACGTGTTCTCTGCTGGCCGCATGCCAGCATCGCCTGCAGGTTTTTGCCTTAAAAAAAATTTTTTTTTTGGGCGGACCGTCGGTTCATTCGTGAAATTATGCCCCGCGTATTCAGGTCATTAGCGGAGTGGACGTTCCGTTTCCCCCCACCTGTTGCTGTGTTTATTGA
Source organism: Schistocerca americana (assembly GCF_021461395.2). Lineage (NCBI taxonomy): Eukaryota > Metazoa > Arthropoda > Insecta > Orthoptera > Acrididae > Schistocerca > Schistocerca americana. The sequence goes on along the minus strand of NC_060129.1, from coordinate 202,464,059 downwards.
TGGGTTGGGGGGGGGGGGGCGGCGGCGAAGTGGGAGAGAGCGACCCCAGTATATGTATATATATATATATTTCACCAACCCAATCGCTTTTCAGTCAATTCTTTCACCTCTCCTCGGTTTAATCATAGTGATGAGTGATGTGACTCCAGTCATTTTACTTTCACATTACACATTCGCGTGTAAACATGGGTAGATGCCGACCATTCACAAGCGTCTTTCTTACTTATTTATTTATTTTTAAATTGAGATTTAAATTATTTATTGCTCCCACCACCTTGTACACGTTGCAAAAATAGAAATCGTTTAACAGAATAGAAAGAGTTATGTAGGGGAAAATTTTTCAGTCTATTTTCGAATACGAATTTACAGTGTGCGTGACATTTTATATCGCATTGTAAGTCGGTGAAATTTTTGTTGCAACATAATGCACCTCTTTTTGTGCCAGAGGCAACCTTGATGTGAAACAATCAGTATCATTTTTTTCCATTGTGGTATTGTACTTCGTGTGCGTCATTGTTCGTTCTGACCTGTAATGGATAATTTACAAGAAGCGTCATGAGGGAACAAATATCCTGAGAATCGTCACTCAAAATGGCTGACTCCTTAAACGGACGTCTGGAACACTATCGCATGATTTTGAGCGATGAAGACTTACTTTCTTAAAGATGAGTGATCCTGGAATATTTTTAATTCGGCGTCACTGGAATGAAAATAGGCAAAATATGTTGGATTACTGATTTGTCTCTCTCCAAAAATTGCTGTGATTCGAAGTGCAAAGGTAGCTTCAGAAATTTAAAAAAAAGAAAAACTGTCTTCTTTTCAGTGTAAATTCTCATCAATAGACACACATAATTTCTTAAGTTTCCACCTAGTTGTTATTTCCTCACAGTACCTATAGAATGTGCAGCACTCACTATGTTGTGTCTTCCTGAAATTGAGACTATTTAAGGGTGGGGGGGGGGGGGGGGGGTAGGATGTCAAACGGGCCGACTTGGAGCAGGAGAGGCACCACAGGACATTTTAATTTCCACTGTCTATACGTTTACAAATCAATTCGTAAAACTTTTTCAGCATGACCAGGAAGGATTCAGAATTCACACTCATAGCAGTGGAAGTTCGAAATCACACCAAATGATTTTTTTTTACATCTGAAATTTCATCTTTTTTCTTACTTATTAATGTCAGTATTTGGTGCTATTGGTACACTTTTCTTCATACGTAAGAGAGATTCTTCCATGAATTTTGCACAGCATACAAACCATACTTACAGGTGTATGAAACTCTAGAATTTTCCAAATCTATTAAAATCTGTGTTAAAAATTGAGGTAATTAACTGTAAAATTTGTGTTTTTTCTAAACATGAACTTTAAAATATAGCAGCTTATTCGTTTTTTCATAATTTATGTAAATTCTAGAGTTTCATACCCCTGTAAGTATGGTATGTATGCTGTGCAAAATTCGTCGAACAGTCTCTCTTACTTATTAAGAAAAGTGTACCTGTAGCAACACATGCAGCCATTAATAAGTGAAAAAATGATGAAATTTCACATGTAAAAAAGATTGTCATGTTTTCGAATTTCCACTGCAATGAGTGTGAATCCTGAATATTTCCTGGTCATTCTGACAAAGTTTTATGAATTTATTTGTGAAAGTATAGCCAGTGGAAATTAAAATGTCCTGTGATGCGTCTCCTGCTCCAAGTCGGCCCGTTCGACGCCCAACCCCCCCTTAAAGAAAACCTGTCAAGGACACTTCTATAAACATTGTGTGTAACATGCCTTCTGTTAATGTGTGTATGTTTAGATTGCTTGCAATAGTAGTGATATCTATAAAAGAACTAATTCTGCTTGTTGTTTACAAGTCGGAAGGTCGTCTACATGTAAGAGAAATGACAGTGGGCATTAGATTACAGACACAGACCAAAGGAGCGAAGGTTGCTCTCCTTCCCTTTACCCCAGCCACGAAGGCGAAAGGATTTCAAAAAAATGGCTCTGAGCACTACGGGACTTAACATCTGAGGTCACCAGTCCCCTAGAACTTAGAACTACTTAAACCTATGGACACCACACACATCCATGCCCGAGGCAGGATTCGAACCCGCGACCGTAGAGGTCACGCGGTTCCAGACTGAAGCGCCTAGAACCGCTCGGCTACACCAGGCCGGCACAGAATCTCAACTTGACCTACCCATGTACTCGTGTTCAGGGAAACAAACAAAACCCTTTGAACGTCTACAGACAGAACGTTTATATTCACAGGAGGTGTACATTAGTATGTTTTCTGCAGAGATGATTAGCATTTCAGCCACCTCACCTTAGCTTATGCCCTGGTACGTAGTAGGCGCAAGGTCCACCAAGGGCCCTGATAGCTTGGCTTGATCCATGCGTGATGGCATCGACACGTGTAATGTGGGAATGGCATCCTGTGCTATATACATCCACACTGCATTCACGTGGTTCCAAAGTTCATCTGTGGTGGTCGGCATTGGGTCACAGCCGCTGCACACGTCATTTCACCATATTCCAAACATTTCTCATCGGCGACACGACTGCTGATCTGGCGAATGCCGGACATTTTCCACGCCGGACATTTTCCACGCCGGACATTTTCCACGCCGGACATTTTCCACGCCGGACATTTTCCACGCCGGACATTTTCCACGCCAGACATTTTCCACGCCGGACATTTTCCACGCCGGACATTTTCCACGCCGGACATTTTCCACGCCGGACATTTTCCACGCCGGACATTTTCCACGCCGGACATTTTCCACGCCGGACATTTTCCACGCCGGACATTTTCCACGCTTGCCCTTCGCTAGGTAGCTTGAGTAGCGATCGCTCAGGTAAGGGACGCCCTTCCTCGTACTCCTTCTGACCGCCTTCAAACCGCCGTCTCCACATCTTACTCGATACAACCGGTATGTAAGGGGCCTTCTTCGACATCTTGGCCAAATACAGAGCTTCTTTTTCCGAAATCGAAATATTTACAACTTTTGGGAAACGAAAGCAATACCGACGGTTACGTCGGTATGTAATTAGTTCTGCCAAGTATAAATATAGATCCCTCTGTCTGTACGAAAGCTTCCTTTCACGCTTCCTGATTGCGATAGAAGCAGTCCATCGGCAGGGGAGCAACAAGAAAGGAACGTTGTAAAGAGAATGCGAATGTACGCTAATCATTTCTTTCTCATCACTACATTTGTGCCTACTTCAATTACTACAACTGCATGGCCAAAAGACAATAGGGAAAGAAGAAGTGGGAATGTGAATGTTTGAAAAGAAGAACGGGATACTCCATACTAATTTACTCTCTAAAATGCTATATCCCTTGCGGCGAAACATTAGTTAATAAAGTGTAACGGGACAATGTTCAAAACATGACTGGAAACAAGTTCACTAAATAGAGATACGAACATCTATGATTGACATGTCACCTAAAGTCGACGTACAATTTTAAAATGTTGGAAATAAGGAAATGAAGTAATACAGAATGCTATGCTTGTAACGTACGTTGTTGTTCTACATTGTTTAGCTCTGATATTTACTGGTTCACAGAGAAAGCATCCTAGGTTGTGGAGGGAAAAGCCGTAATTGTAATGATCTTCACTACAACAGAAACAAGAAGCCCAACTTAAGGAAAAATAATGTAATGTGTGTTTCAGCTCACAAGTGACATTGAAGCAGATAGTTCCTGTGACTTAGTATGGGCAGAGGCTATACTCGACAGCTGGAATAAATTAATAACTGGCTCCTCTTACCGACCCCTGGTCTCAGATAAAACAGTCGCTGAACAGTTCAAAGAAAACTCGAGTCTCATCACAAACAGGTACCCTACACATACAATTATAGTTGGCAGTGACTTCAATCTACGTTCCGTATGTCGACAAAAGTACGTTTTCAGACCCTACTGTAGATAGAAAAGAACTTCCATTATTGTTCTAAATGCTTTGTAATAAAATTATTTTGAGTAATTAGTTCACGAGGCCATCCAAATTGTAAACGGTTACGAATACACACTCGACCTGTCAGCCACAAATAATCCTGAACATCACGATGGGTAGAGAGGGATTAGTGAACACACAGTCGTAGCGAGGCTCAATTCCGTAACAAAGAAATTCACCAAAGCTAAACGCGAAATATATCTATTTATAAAAGCACCTAAAATTTCGCTTGACGTCTTTCTAAGAGACAGTCCTCAATACTTTCAAACTATGTAAGTGAAGACCATATGTGGCTTAAGTTCAAAGAAATAGTATCAACAGCACTCGAGAGATTCGTACCAAATAAATTAATAAGAGACCGAACTGATCCCCCATGGTACACAAAACACGACAGAAAGCTGCTGCAGGAGCACCGAAAAAGGCAAGTATAATTTAGACCAGGGGTCTCCAATAGACTTGGCCACTGTTTGTATGTTTCGATACAGTGTATCGATACGTGGAACTGTTTCAGTGTTTCGGAACGGCTGTGGTTCACTGTGAAACACTTTCAAGAGTGTCGAAATCTTTTTGACAAGCAATAGCATGAAGCTTAAGATATCCGAAAATAAAGCTTCGTTTCTAGCTGACTGTCCTATTCCGAAATGGCGTAACATCTACTTTATAAACACTAACCAAACAACAAAACAACGCATACTATTCACATTGAAAATAATAAATAAGTGAAAATCATTCAGTTAAAATACACTTTTTTTTATAACATACGCTTCTCTGTTCGTGTACAGCAATCATTAAGAAACGCAAGTAAGCCTACAACATTTTGAATAAAAAAAAGGCGTAGAGTGACAGTTATTAGACATACACACAAATTTGATGTAGGTATAATTGCAAGCAATCTGTTTGACATATCACTGATAGTGTAATGGTGAACGGGAAGGGCTGGAAAGCATGGTGAATTTATAGTAACGGTTCGAAACACCTTGAAAGACAAAACTGAAAAGTATGAGAGTCACACGACACGAAAGCAGCGCATTTGCTGCAGGAAATACGAAACTACCAAGACACCTAAGTGATAGAATGAGATTTTCACTCTGCAGCGGAGTGTGCGCTGATATGAAACTTCCTGGCAGATTAAAACTGTGTGCCGGACCGAGACTCGAACTCGGGACCTTTGCCTTTCGCGGGCAAGTGCTCTACCAACTGAGCTACCCAAGCACGACTCACGCCCCGTCGTCACAGCTTTACTTCTGCCAGTACCTCGTCTTCTACCTTCCAAACTTTACAGAAGCTCTCCTGCGAACCTGCAGAACTAGCACTCCTGAAAGAAAGGATATTGCGGAGACATGGCTTAGCCACAGCCTGGGGGATGTTTCCAGAATGAGATTTTCACTCTGCAGCGGAGTGTGCGCTGATATGAAACTTCCTGGCAGATTAAAACTGTGTGCCCGACCGAGACTCGAACTCGGGACCTTTGCCTTTCGCGGGCAAGTGCTCTACCAACTGAGCTACCGAAGCACGACTCACGCCCGGTACTCACAGCTGTACTTCTGCCAGTACCTCGTCTCCTACCTTCCAAACTTTACAGAAGTGAGTACCGGGCGTGAGTCGTGCTTCGGTAGCTCAGATGGTAGAGCACTTGCCCGCGAAAGGCAAAGGTCCCGAGTTCGAGTCTCGGTCGGGCACACAGTTTTAATCTGCCAGGAAGTTTCGTTACCTAAGTGATAGTTTCATACTTTCTGCGACTTGATTAGCGCTCTCGCACCTCATTTGTGTTTATATCGACATACTTATACAGTAGACATTCAAGATGATAACAAAACACAAACTGTTTCACTGTTTCGAAACAGCGTATCGAAACATTACATCGTACTGTTTCATTTGTTTCGAAACAGTTACGTGTTTCAGTTTGCCCACCTCTAGTCTCCAAACTACGAGCCGCGGGCCGAAACCGGCCCACGTTAGCTGGCTGGACATCCCTGGTATCCGGCCCGCCAAACATTTGAGGTGGTGCCTATCCTGCCAACAATTGAGTGTCGACGCCTATCGCGACCGACACACCGCGACATTGTCGGAGCTCTATCTTTACAAAGCGGAAGGTCGTGGTTAAACTTGTGGCTATCCACAATAAACAGACAGACCATTCTCCGTGCGATAGTGAAAAAAAAGAACGGTTAACAGACTAGTTTGGCGAAAACATTTTAAGTAAAAAAATTCTTTGCATTTTATTCTACCCACGAGTCTGGTGCAAGTCTTTCAAATGGGCGGCATTTCGGCGACTAGACTTAGTAATCAATTATTATGGAAGATGCTTCTTAAGCAACTTTCTTCACGTATTTCGATTTTCAGATTTTTCCTTGTCTCTTCGAATTCAAACTCTGAATTGTCCCACACCTACTAGTACAGCGCAGAACTATCAAATATATGCTCTGGCTCTGCTACTCGCTACAAGGCTACATAACCAAACTTATTGTTGCGCCGCTTGAAACAACAATGCGTTGACGTACTCTACTTCTGTTACGTCTTGTAGTAATAGTGTTGCTAACAATGATTTTGAGATTTCGTTAACTTTGCAGGACGCTTTCGTGAAGAATGTGCAGTGAAATACTTTTTTTGTTGGTGAAATTCGCCAGAATAAAATAAAATATGCCAGAAATTCGGTCAGTTACGTCCACCAATCAAAATTATGTAATTAAATAAAATAAAAATCGTAGTTCGTTTCGGTGCTAGCTATTCCCACAACCTTAGATTTTTGCGATTTCATCTTTAATTTAGCCTTATATTACGGTGATCGTGGAGTGGTAGGGTTCTTTAATCCCACTAGGTAGATCTTGGCCCTTATGACTTCGTGGAGGAATCAATGTGCCAAGCAGACTAAAACGTTTGGAGACCCCTGATGTAGACGAAGGCAAAATCTCCAAGACTGGCGAAGGTTTACTGACAAGGGAACCTCCCTATCTCACCCCCCTCAAATTTAGATGTAAGTTGGCACACTGGATAGGCCTTGAAAAACTGAACACAGATCAATCGAGAAAACAGGAAGAAGTTGTGTGGAACTATGAAAGAAATAAGCAAAATACACAAACTGAGTAGTCCATGCTAAAGATAGCCAACATCAAGGAACGCGTAAGCCCTGGGGCGCCGTGGTCCTGTGGTTAGCGTGAGCAGCTGCGAAACAAGACGTCCTTGGTTCAAATCTTCCCTCCAGTGAAAATTTTATTTTTTTATTTTCGCAAAGTTATGATCTGTCCATTCGTTCATTGACGTCTCTGTTCACTGTAATAAGTTTGGTGTCTGTGTTTTGCGACCGCACCGGTAACTGTGCGATTAGTAGACGAAAAGGACGTGCCTCTCCAATGGGAACCGAAAACATTTGATCGCAAGGTCGTAGGTCAACCGATTCCTCCACAGGAAAACGCGTCTGATATATTCTATACGACACTTGTAACAACATGTGCGTCACATGACAGGAATATGTTGTCTACCCACCTAACTTGTACACTTGGCGAATGGGTAGAAAGATTCTTCTACCTTACCCGATTTCGGTTTTCTTGTGGATGTGATAATCACTCCCAAAAAAGTGATGAAAACATAAGAGTTTGTCACATAAACTGAAAATAAAAAATTGAACTTTTCACTTAAGGGAAGACTTGAACCAAGGACCTCTAGTTCCGCACCCGCTCACGCTAACCACGGGACCACTGCGCTCTTGAGCTCACATGAGCCTGTGTTGCGTATCTTGTGCATGGACTACTCAGTTTGTATATTTTGCTTATTTTTTTCATAGCTCCACACAACTTCTTCCTGTTTTCTCGATTGATCTGTGTTCAGTTTTTTCAAGGCCTATCCACTGTGCCAACTTATAACTAAATCTGAGGGGAGTGCGATGGGGAGGTTCCCTTGTGAGGCTCGAAATTTGGTGCAGATTTTAATGCGAGATGCATATAATAGTTTCCACAATGAAAGTCTCTCTGGAAATGTGGCGGAAAAATCTAGAGAGATTCCGGTCCTATGTTAAGTAAACCAGCGGAAAGGTTCAGTAAGTACCTTTATTGCGCGACAGCGAAGAGGGGGGGGGGGGGGGGGGGGGGAGAGACAAGCAACCCAACATTTCGGAGCAGGCAAATGTCCGCACAATGAGCTGGCGCGCTAGGGCAGAAGGTTGACCTCCTGTGACCCCGACAGCCACGTGTCCGTGCAGCGACACGTGGTCGTGCATTGTCTTGCTGAAAAATTGCGACCCGGGTGTCGTGCAGAAAAGGTGTGGCAGGGGTTCATCGACGTAGGTCATACAGGTCACGGTGCACTGGACACCCATCAACTGTGACTTGATGTTGTACACAATAGCACCCCTTACCGTAAGGCCTAAACGTCTGGTGCGGGCTAATGCACGGCAGGATTGCTGGACCGTTCTTCTCTCCGGAACAAACAAGTGAATGGGCCAGTGTATCTGGACATGGTGGAGCAGTTTGTGTGCCCTCAGATCATTTTTTTTTTAACGGGATGGAACTCCTCCGCATTGGTCAACGGCTGTTCGCAAGTTCCTGGATAGTTAGGGTGACCAGATGCAATTGTTTAAAAAGGACAAACAGCTTCAAAAAGGAGGACAAAGGAAGAAAAAAAAGAGGACACATCAATGTGATGCTCAAGATCTTGGCTACCTGTGCAAGAAATTTAACATTTCAGCGACAAAGCAACATGCATTTCGTTTTATAGCGTTCAGGCAGCCAATAGGATTGCGTGTTTCTGCCGGGAATTAAAACTAGTTGTCAATTGTTACTGATGGTCAGATCGTGGTTAACTGAGCAATATAAAAAAATTAAAAATATTGATTGTGGTGACAGTGTGGCGTCAATTGTTTTGTTATGTCAACAATACGGAATTGTTTACAAAGCGAAATACCATTCGCGACCGCTACGGTCGCAGGTTCGAATCCTGCCACGGGCATGGATGCGTGTGATGTCCTTAGGTTAGTTAGGTTTAAGTAGTTCTAAGTTCTAGGGGACTTACGACCACAGATGTTGAGTCCCATAGTGCTCAGAGCCATTTGAAAGACCATTCGTCTCCATTCGACGCACCGCTACCAACATCTACAATATAAGCAGCAGCTAACGACATGTAAACTGCACTTCAACCTTCCGAATACAAATAAATTGAATGACTATGAAACAATGAAGTAAAACCATGACAGTTAATCTGTCGAGTTATTTCTTACCTTTATTGGCCACTGAGACGTACGTTCCAGCTCCACATATCTTTCATTTCGCTTCAAATTCATTTCTCCTTTTCTTGAAAGCCGGATATTTGCAGGTAAGGACATCAGAAAATGTAGACTTTCGTTTAGGCATAACCAAACATATTACGTAACTCACTTGGTTAAAAATTACACTCACAAATCACACTTACACTACAGGAAGCCAAGCCAATACAAAGCGAAGATACGAAACGAAAATTTTAAATAATCGATATTTGCATTCGCTTATAGGTCGATCATCGATAACATCGACGGTCCTGGTGCCACCCACTACCACCACCTTAGTGCGTGCTTATCACGAAGGCTGTGCCAATGGTTAAAGTATTTAAGGAAAGAGCAATAGAACGGGACGAATTTTAAATTTAACTGTATTACGTTCAACTTTGTGAAAAAGCCGGACACAATAAAAATCCGCCCAGACTCCGGACAAAGAGCTAAAAAGGAGGACATGTCCGGATTAATCCGGACTTCTGGTCACCCACTGGATACGGAATTTCCCAATCGTTAGATCGGAGGCACCATTGCCTGACCTCCACGTTCACCCGACATTACGCCGCTTGATTTCTTCATGTGGGGCTTTGTGAAGAACCGCGTGTGTGCGACCAAACTGGACGATATTCCTACGTTGCGGCCGATAATGCATTGCAGCAATAACAGAGGAAATGTTACAAAGAACTTGGCAAGAAATTTGATATAGACCCGATACTGTTCGTGCTACAAATGGTTCACATGTAGACGCGTATTGATGATAAATATAAATTCTTTGAGATGCTCTACAATGGGGTGCATTTTTCATTCTCGTATCTACTGTGGTTTTTCTCTCCTGGGTACTTGAAATCAGGGAGGTTTGAGTGGGACACCCCGTATCATGTTCGAGTACAATGACTTTTCTGGGAACTAGAAATCTACTCTGTAGGAATCGGCATTGGTTTCGAAAAAGACGATCGTGTGAAACCCAGCTCGCGCTATTCGTCCACGAGACTCAGAGGGCCATAGACACGGGTTCACAGGTAGATGCCGTGTTTCTTGACTTCCGCAAGGCGTTCGATACAGTTCCCCACAGTAGTTTAATGAAAACAGTAAGAGCATATGCACTATCAGACCAATTGCGTGATTGGATTGAACAGTGTCTAGATAACAGAACGCAGCATGTCATTCTCAATGGAGAGAAGTCTTCCGAAGTAAGAGTGATTTCAGGTGTGCCGCAGGGGAGTGTCGTAGGACCGTTGCTATTCACAATATACATAAATGACCTTGTGGATGACATCGGAAGTTCACTGAGGCTTTTTGCGGATGATGCTGTGGTATATCGAGAGGTTGTTACAATGGAAAATTGTACTCAAATGCAGGAGGATCTGCAGCGAACTGACGCATGGTGGAGGGAATGGCAATTGAATCTCAGTGTACACAAGTGTAACGTGCTGCGAATACGTAGAAAGGAAGATCCCATATCGTCTAGCTACAATATAGCAGGTCAGCAACTGGAAGCAGTTAATTCCGTAAATTATCTGGGAGTACGCATTAGGAGTGATTTAAAATGGAATGACCATGTAAAGTTGATTGTCGGTAAAGCAGATGCCAGACTGAGATTCATTGGAAGAGTCCTAAGGAAATGAAAATCCGAAAACAAAGGAAGTAGGTTACAGTACGCTTGTTCGCCCACTGCTTGAATACTGCTCAGCAGTGTGGGATCCGTACCAGACAGGGTTGATGCAGGAGATAGAGCAGATCCAACGAAGAGCAGCACGCTTCGTTACAGGATCATTTAGTAATCGCGAAAGCGTTACGGAGATGATAGATAAACTCCAGTGGAAGACTCTGCAGGAGAGACGCTCAGTAGCTCGGTACGGGCTTTTGTTGAAGTTTCGAGAACATAGCTTCACCGAAGAGTGGAGCAGTATATTGCTCCCGCCTACGTATATCTCGCGAAGAGACCGTGAGAATAAAATCAGAGAGATTAGAGCCCACACAGAGGCATACCGACAATCCTTCTTTCCACGAACAATACGAGACTGGAAAAAGAAGGGAGAACCGATAGAGGTACTCAAGGTACCCTCCGCCACACACCGTCAGGTGGCTTGCGGAGTATGGATGTACATGTAGATGTAGATGTATTATAAATAGCTGAGTAACCATTTGCTCGCTGCAGTCATGGACTGTGCGGCTGGTCCCGGCGGAGGTTCGAGTCCTCTCTTGGGCATGGGTATGTGTGTTTGTCCTTAGGATAATTTAGGTTAAGTAGTGTGTAAGCTTAGCGACTGATGACCTTCGCAGTTAAGTCCCATAAGATTTCACACACATTTGAACATTTTGAACCATTTGGTGATGAAATGGTATTTTCGTCTTCAAGCATAGAAGTTGTGCAAGCTTAACGTCAGATATTTCGGACCGTAAGTGATATGCAAAGTGATGGCACGTTTTAAGCTGTTGGAGGTTCGATACTTTAAACGACTGGCGCTGGGGAAGGTTCAAAATGGCTCTGAGCACTACGGGACGTAACTGCTGAGGTCATCAGTCCCCTAGGACTTAGAACTACTTAAACCTATCCAACCTATGGACATCATACACATCCATGCCCGAGGCAGGATTCGAACCTGCGACCGCAGCGGTCGCTGGGTTCCAGACTGTAGCGCCTAGAACCGCTCGGCCACTCCGGCCGGCGCTGGGGAAGGGTTTTTATTGATCGAGTAGAAAGCTGTAGGTACGAAGATACAAACACTCCCTGGCCAAATGTGTGCCGGCCGCGGTGACCGAGCTGTTCAAGACGCTTTAGTCCGGAACCGCGCGACTGCTACGGTCGTAGGTTCGAATCCTGCCTCGGGCATGGATGTGTATGATGTCCTTAGGTTAGTTAGGTTTACGTAGTTCCAAGTTCTAGGAGGCAGACGACCACCTCAGATGTTAAGTCCCATAGTGAGCCATTTGAACCATTTTCTGCAGCCAAATATGTCAATAGTTTTCCCGTGCACCTCGTAACGACGAATTCGTGACACGTGGAGTTGTCCGCGATAGATTTTGAGCATTGACCAGCGTAAATGCAAGCCTAATTGACAGTAGTATTATTTCGAAATGCGCTCCGTCATAATGAAGGCTTTTTAGAAAAGTGAAGCCCTTGTTTTGATTTTACGCGCGTGCCACTTGCCATGTAGGCCGTATAGCGACAGCTCGTTTGCGTATAATGAGACGGTAATGACGTTTCGGTAGCGCTCCACGTCCGGAATCATCAGCAGCCAAATTGTTAGCAGCGCAGCGGCGGCAATTACGCACGACTGGCGAATCCGGACCCGCCCACGTTTGTTGCGGCACAAGCCCGGAAAATTGCCCGAGTTCGGCCGCGCTGCTAGGGGTCTCGCTAATTATAATTCTGTGGGGCCCAATTTGCGTGAGGCTGGCAGATAATACCGTTGCCAATGAAGCCACTACGCGCTCGTGTGCGTGTGCGTGTGCGCGTGCGTGCGTCCACGCATGTACGCGTATAGTCCTGCGACGGTAACGCCTCTTCCGGTGCAGAGAGCCAAACCATTGAAGATTCCCAACACCACTGCACAGTATCTACATGTGACGTGGAACCACTTCACTGGGAGGTCGGAAGTTTAGTTTTACTAAGGTACATTTGAAAGCGTCGCGTTAACAGTTACGACAGGAAAGATACCAGCTGCTAATGACCCACCACGTGCACGAAGAGGGCGACAGAAAACGAATGTCTCGAAGCAGCAGAGATCGACCTTCTGTCGGATGTACGTATTACACTTCACAAAACGGACATCGTCGACATTCGAGAAATGTTCGAAATAAACCATTCACTTGCACCGTGAACACGGAATGAAAAACGACGCGTCACAGTGATAACGAAGGTTCGCACCATCGATATCGAAGGCGAAGTCCTTGGGAGTTACAAACCGCAGAGGGCGTTCAGCTAGATATCCACTCCTTTCCAAAAAAAAAAAATGCATATACGAGGTGCATTCAAATTCTAAGGCCTCCGATTTTTTTTTAAATTAACTACTCACCCGAAATCGATGAAACTGGCGTTACTTCTCGACGTAATCGCCCTGCAGACGTACACATTTTTCGCAACGCTGACGCCACGATTCCATGGCAGCGGCGAAGGCTTCTTTAGGAGTCTGTTTTGACCACTGGAAAATCGCTGAGGCAATAGCAGCACGGGTGGTGAATCTGCGGCCACGGAGAGTGTCTTTCATTGTTGGAAAAAGCCAAAAGTCCCTAGGAGCCAGATCAGGTGAGTAGGGAGCACGAGGAATCACTTCAAAGTTGTTATCACGAAGAAACAATTGCGTAACGTTAGCTCGATGTGCGGGTGCGTTGTCTCGGTGAAACAGCACACGCGCATCCCTTCCCGGACGTTTTTGTTGCAGTGCAGGAAGGAATTTGTTTTTCAAAACATTTTCGTAGGATGCACCTGTTACTGTAGTGCCCTTTGGAACGCAATGGGTGAGGATTACGCCTTCGCTGTCCCAGAACATGGACACCATCATTTTTTTCAGCACTGGCAGTTACCCGATTTTTTTGGTGGCGGTGAATCTGTGTGCTTCCATTGAGCTGACTGGCGCTTTGTTTCTGGATTGAAAAATGGCATCCACGTCTCACCCACTGTCACAACCGACGTAAAGAAAGTCCCATAAGAAAGTCCCATTCGTGCTGTCGTTGCGCGTCAACATTGCTCGGCAACGTGCCACACGGGCAGCCGTGTGGTCGTCCGTCAGCATTCGTGGCACCCACCTGGATGACACTTTCCGCATTTTCAGATCGTCGTGCAGGATTGTGTGCACAGAACCCACAGAAATGCCAACTCTGGAGGCAATCTGTTCGACAGTCATTTGGCGACCCCCCAAAACAATTCTCTCCACTTTCTCGATCATGTCGTCAGACCGGCTTGTGCGAGCCCGAGGTTGTTTCGGTTTGTCGTCACACGACCTTCTGCCTTCATTAAACTGTCGCACCCACGAACGCACTTTCGACACATCCACATGTCTCCTTCAACTGTCGATGAATTTCAATTGGTTTCACACCACGCAAATTCAGAAAACGAATGATTGCATGCTGTTCAAGTAAGGAAAACGTCGCCATTTTAAGTATTTAAAACAGTTCTCATTCTCTCCGCTGGCGGTAAAATTTCATCTGCCGTACGGTGCTCCGATCTCTGGGACGTATTGACAATGAATGTGGCCTCATTTTAAAACAATGGCCTGTTTCTATCTCTTTCCAGTCTGGAGAGAAAAAAATCGGAGGACTTAGAACTTGAATGCACCTCGTACAATCATATTGGTGTAACGGGCTGATGAGAAATGGTGGAATGAGAAACAATCTGTCTTGGAGCTGATGGTGAAAACTTTCTATGCTTTAAGGCGTGGCTGCAGACAGCGTGGTAATACGTTTCGTAAGCACGAAAAAAAAAAAAAAACACATCCAGAGGCTGAATTTGTCGAGTGCTTCCACGTGCTGGGAATAGCAATGTCACACACTTACCAGGAGGGACAGTTTGCTCTAAAGGAGTACGATTTTTATACGCAGACCAGGAATTGAGCAAAAGCAAGTTACATTGATCAGCTTCACTACTGCTATTTTGTGATATGTTTTTGCATATGTTGATATTTTTAAAGGAAAACGATACATTTGAAGAATTGTGGCCAGACAAACAATTACTAGGCAACAGTATGTGTCACTTCCTGGCAGATTAAAACTGTGTGCCCGACCGAGACTCGAACTCGGGACCTTTGCCTTGGTTCGCAGGAGAGCTTCTGTAAAGTTTGGAAGGTAGGAGACGAGATACTGGCAGAAGTAAAGCTGTGTGGACGGGGCGTGAGTCGTGCTTCGGTAGCTCAGATGGTAGAGCACTTGCCCGCGAAAGGCAAAGGTCCCGAGTTCGAGTCTCGGTCGGGCACACAGTTTTAATCTGCCAGGAAGTTTCATATCAGCGCACACTCCGCTGCAGAGTGAAAACCTCATTCTGGAACAGTATGTGTGTCTGCTGTGGCAGCACAGTGCATTCGTAGAATGAATAAAAGGAAGTCTTCCGGTCCAGACTGTATACCAATCAGGTTCCTTTCAGAGTATGCTGATACAATAGCTCCGTACTTAACAATCACATACAACTGTTTGCTCGACGAAAGATTCGTACCCAAAGACTGGAAAGTTGCACAGGTCACACCAATATTCAGGAAGGATAGTAGGAGTAATCCAATAAATTACAGGCCCATATCATTAACGTCGATACGCAGCAGGATTTTGGAACATATATTCTGTTCTAAGATTATGAATTACCTCGAAGAAAATGGTCTATTAACTCACAGTCAACACGGATTTACAAAACATCTTTCTTGTGAAACACAACTAGCTCTTTACTCGCACGAAGTGTTGAGTACTATTGCCAAGACACTTCAGATTGATTCCGTATTTCTGGATTTCCGGAAGGCTTTTGGCGCTGTTCCACGACAAGCGGCCTGAAGTGAAATTGTCTGCCTGTGGAATATCGTCTCAGTTATGTGACCGGATGCGTGATTTCCTGTCAGAGAGGTCACTGCTCGTAGTAATTGACGGAAAATGCGTCGAGTAAAACGGAAGTGATTTTTCGCGTTCCCCAATGTAGTGTTACAGACCGTTTGCTCCTGCTTATCTATATAAACGATATGGGAGACAATCTGAGCAGCCGTCTTCAGTTGTTTGCAGGTGACACAGTCGTTTATCGACTAGTAATGTCATCAGAAAATCAAAAGCAAATTTCACAACGATTTACAAAAAGTATGTGTATGGTGGAAAAATTGGCAATTGACCCTAAATAACGGAAAGTTTGAGGTCATCCACATGAGTGCTGAAAGCAATCTGTTTAACTTCGGTTACACGATAAATCAGTCTAATCTAAAAGCCTTAAATTCAACTAAATACCTAGGTATTACAATAACGAACAACTTAAATTGGAAGGAACACACAGAAAATGTTGTGGGGAAGGCTAATGAAAGACTGCGTTTTATTGGCAGAACACTTACAAAATGTAACAGACTTACTAAGGAGACTGCCTACACTACGCTTGTCCGTTCTCTTTTAGAATACTGCTGTGCGGTGTGGGATCCTCAGCAGGCAGGACTGACGGGGTGTATCGTAAAAGTTCAAAGAAGGGCAACACGTTTTGCACTATCGCGAAATAGGGGAGAGATTTGTTGTTGTGGTCTTCAGTCCTGAGACTGGTTTGATGCAACTCTCCATCTGCTTAGTGTATTCATCTCTTGGTCCCCCTCTACGATTTTTACCTTCCACGCTGCCCTCCAATACTAAATTGGTGATCCCTTGATGCCTCAGAACATGTCCGACCAACCGATCCCTTCTTCTAGTCAAGTTGTGCCACAAACTTCTCTTCTCCCCAATCCTATTCAATACCTCCTCATTAGTTATGTGATCTACCCATCTAATCTTCAGCATTCTTCTGTAGCACCACATTTCGAAATCTTCTATTCTCTTCTTGTCCAAACTATTTATCGTTCATGTTTCACTTCAGTACATGGCCGCACTCCATACAAATACTTTCAGAAATGACTTCCTGACACTTAAATCTATATTCGACGTTAACAAATTTTTCTTCTTCAGAAACGCTTTCCTTGCCATTGCCAGTCTACATTTTATGTCCACTCTACTTCGACCATCATCAGTTATTCTGCTCCCCAAATAGCAAAAAGAAAAAAAAAAAAAAAAAAAATAGTGTCACAGAAATGATACAGGATTTCGGGTGGACGAGATTAAAAGAAAGGCAGTCGTTTTTCGTTGCAGTGGAATCTTCTCATGAAATTCCAATCTCGAACTTTCTCCTCCGAATGCGGAAATATTTTTTTGACACCGACACACATAGGGAGAAACGATTACAGTGATAAAAAGAGGGAAGGGAAATCAGAGCTCGTTCTTTCCAGCGGTATACAGGATTGGAATAATTGGCAATTGTGAAAGTTGTTCAACGAATCCTCCGCCAGGCACTTAAATGTGATTTACATAGTATCGATGTAGGTGTAGAGGAAAACTATAGCAGTGACTTCAATGAATGAGCAGAGCAAACAGGTGGTTGAAGAGGGGCAACAACAAACAGATGGATGGTTGGTTGATTTGGGGGAAGGGACCAAACAGCGAAGTCTCCGTACCCTTTCACAGGAACCATCCCGGAATTTGACTGAATCGATTTAGGGACATTGCGGAAAACCTAAATCAGGATGACCAGACGCGGGATTGAACCCTCGTCCTGCCGTATGCGAGTCCAGTGTGCTAGCGTCTGTGCCATCCCGCTCAGTAATGCTCAGTAATTGAGATGTGATTTTATTTTAATTTGACTACCAGTTTCGGCACCACTATGCCATCTTCAGGTCCCATATGCAACTCTAAAAAATAAGTGCTATTGTCGTACTCACGACACGGTTATTTTTGAGGGGTGCTTTTTTTGGTCTGAAGATGGCGTAGTGGAATGCCGAAACTGGTAGTTAAAATAAAATAAAATCTCAGTTGCACGGCTGTTGGCGAATTTCATCGATAATCGAGAAACGTCCTCATCTAATAAATATACCGCAGTTTCGAGAGTGTACCGTGTAGTTGTAGAGTTTTATGTAGCTGAGTGGTCAGCGTGACAGACTGTCAATCCTAAGGGCCCGGGTTCGATTCCCGGCTGGGTCGGAGATTTTCTCCGCCCAGGGACTGGGTGTTGTGTTGTCCTAATCATCATCATTTCATCCCCATCGACGCGCAGGTCGCCGAAGTGGCGTCAAATCGAAAGACCTGCACCAGGCGAACGGTCTACCCGACGGGAGGCCCTAGCCACACGACATTTCCATGTCAGGGTGAGAGGACGTACTAGTCGTGAGCTGGGATTCCCAGTGGAGAATTGTGCTTTTGTGAGAACGGCATAGCACATGAGCTGTGGAGAAATATCGAGGAACCACGTTCAGTTTCCAGTCTGAGCGATTCGCGTTAAGTTTCCACTTGCGTCGTGAGCTCCATACGTCTACCAACAGGAGCTCATAAGTGTCAAAATATTGTGTTACTTGGAAGTTCCTGGTAGATTAAAACTGCGTGCCGCATGGGGCCTCGAACCCCGGACCTTGCTGCTGGCCGGAAGTTTCAAATCAGCGCCAACTTCGCTGCGGAGTGAAAAATTACCCTGCTCTTCAATTATTCACCGCATTTCAGGATAAGAAATTAATGGGCAGAGGGCTTAACGCAGACAGGGACTATCTGGTATGGCTGTTTAGTAAAGTTGACTAAGAGATGAATGAATTTTAATTTTCGTACGGCACAACGCAGCTTAACAAGGTTGCCGCCTTTTTTTTCTGTCCGCAATTACGTGGAAATGTAAGTGCTAGCGCATGAACACTAGACGCCATATAGGATTCAACCTACTGACTTGGAAATTCAGCCGTTTCTGCTCGTCTAAATAATGTATCCCCATTAACACTGCTAATCTCTCTCTCTCTCTCTCTCTCTCTCTCTCTCACACACACACACACACACACACACACACACACACACACGAAGCGGCCTGCCATGAATTACACTACTGGCCATTAAAATTGCTACAACAAGAGGAAATGCAGATGATAAACGGGTATTCATTGGACAAATATATTACGCTAGAACCGACATGTGATTACATTTTCACGAAATTTGGGTGCATAGATCCTGAGAAATCTGTACCCAGAACAACCACCTCTGGCCGTAATAACGGCCTCGATACGCCTGGGCATTGAGTCAGACGGAGCTCGGATGGCGTGTACAGGTACAGCTGCCCGTGCAGCTTCAACACGATACTACAGTTCATCGAGAGTAGTGACTGGCGTATTGTGACGAGCCAGTTGCTCGGCCACCATTGACCAGACGTTTTCAATCGGTGAGAGATCTGGAGAATGTGCTGGCCAGGCAGCAGTCGAACATTTTCTGTATCCAGAAAGGCCCGCACAGGACCTGCAACATGCGGTCGTGCATTATCCTGCTGAAATGTAGGGTTTCGCTGGGATCGAATGAAGGGTAGAGCCACGGGTCGTAACACATCTGAAATGAAATGTAACGTCCACTGTTCAAAGTGCCGTCAATGCGAACGAGAGGTGACCAAGACGTGTAAACGATGGCTCCCCATACCATCACGCCGGGTGATACGCCAGTATGGCGACGACGAATACACGCTTCCAATGTGCGTTCACCGCGATGTCGCCAAACACGGATGCGACCATCATGATGCTGTAAACAGAATCTGGATTCATCCGAAAAAAGGACTTTTGCCATTCGTGCACCCAGGTTCGTCGTTGAGTACAAGTCTGTGATGAAGCGTCAGGGTAACGGCAGCCATGGTCTCCGAGCTGATAGTCCGCTGTGCTGCAAACGTCGTCGAACTGTTCGTGCAGATGGTTGTTGTCTTGCAACCGTCCCCAACTATTGATTCAGGGATCCAGACGTGGCTACACGATCCGTTACAGCCGTGCGGATAAGATGCCTGTCATCTCGACTGCTAGTGATACGAGGCCGTTGGGATCCAGCACGGCGTTGCGTATTACCCTCCTGAAACCGCCCATTCGATATTCTGCTAACAGTCATCGGATCTCGACCAACGCGAGCAGCAATGTCGCGATACGATAAACCGCAATCGCGATAGGCTACAATCCGACCTTTATCAAAGTCGGAAACGTGACGGTACGCATTTCTCCTTCCTACACGAGGCATCAGAACAACGTTTCATTAGGCAACGCCGGTCAACTGCTGTTTGTGTATGAGAAATCGGCTGGAAACTTTCCTTATGTCAGCACGTTGTAGGTGTCGCCACCGGCGCCAACCTTGTGTGAATGCTCTGAAAAGCTAATCATTTGCATATTACAGCATCTTCTTCCTGTCGGTTAAATTTCGCGTCTGTAGCACGTCATCTTCGTGGTGTAGCAATTTTGATGGCCAGTCGTGTACTCTCCTACGCCAACCACTTCATTCCAGACTATCAAATACATCCAACATTCTGAATTATTTGCTAGATATATTCTAGTCTCCGTCACCCTCTACCGTGTTTTGCCCTCTGTATCTCCCTGAGATTATTCGCTGATGCAATAACGCATCATCTACACTCACAATCCGCAAGTCAGCTTATGGTGGATGGCGCGGCGTGTTTTGTAAAAACATTCTCACTGCCCCGTTTCCAGTTCCAAAATGGCTCTGAGCACTATGGGACTCAACTGCTGAGGTCATAAGTCCCCTAGAACTTAGAACTACTTAAACCTAACTAACCTAAGGACATCACACACATCCATGCGCGGTTCCAGACTGTAGCGCCTAGAACCGCTAGGCCGTTTCGGCCGGCTTTCCGGTTCCCATTTGGGATGGTCTGCGTGAAGAAAGATTGTCGGTTACACCCAGGGTGCGCTCAAATCTCTTTAATCTTACCGTCATGGTCTTTTCGCGAAATGAACGTTGGCGGCAAAAATAAATTGTTCGGCTCTTCAAGATGGGCACACGCTCAGAAGTTCTCGCGCTAAATCATACGCTGTGATGGACAACACCTCTCTTGTACCATATGCCACTGGAGATGGGTGATCACTGTGACGCTTCCGAGGTTACTGAACGAACGTGTGAGAAATGTGCTGCTCTTCTTTGGAACTACTCTATTTCCTGTTTCAGTGCTACCTGGTAGGATGTCAGATTGACGAGCAACATTCAACCATGGCCCGGTCCTGGTTTTTCTTTTTTTTTTTTTTGTTTTTTTAAGATACCTATTTTTAGGTGGACTACACGTCCTGAGACCTTCTACATCTACATACATACTCCGCAATCCACCATACGGTGCGTGGCGGAGGGTACCTCGTACCACAGCTAGCATCTTCTCTCCCTGTTCCACTCCCAAACAGGAGGAGGGGAAAATGACTGCCTATATGCCTCTGTATGAGGTCTAATCTCTCTTATCTTTGTGGTCTTTCCGCGAAATGTAAGTTGGCGGCAATAAAATTGTACTGCAGTCAGCCTCAAATGCTAGTTCTCTAAATTTTCTCAGTAGCGATTCACGAAAAGAACGCCTCCTTTCCTCCAGAGACTCCCACCCGAGTTCCTGAAGCGTTTCCGTAACATTCGCGTGATGATCAAACCTACCAGTAACAAATGTAGCAGGCTGCCTCTGAATTGCTTCTACGTGCTCCCTCAATCCGACGTGATAGGGATCCCAAACACTCGAGCAGTACTCGAGAATAGGTCGTATTAGTGTTTTATAAGCGGTCTCCTCTACAGGCGAATATCACTGCCTTTCTTGCGATTAGTCCTATATGGCCGTTCCACTTCAAATAGCTCCTTACAAATCCTCCCAGATATTTAGTGTGTGTGACTGCTTGCGGTGATCAGCCTGCAATGGTGTAATCACACAATAGTCTATTTGTACTCGGTACGTTCCATTTGCTTATGGTGAGGGGTCAACCGGAAATTCTTGCCCCAAGCGTCTATTCTCTGCAGGCATTTCGCTACAGTTTTCTCGTACACAACA
Source organism: Schistocerca americana (assembly GCF_021461395.2). Classification (NCBI taxonomy): domain Eukaryota; kingdom Metazoa; phylum Arthropoda; class Insecta; order Orthoptera; family Acrididae; genus Schistocerca; species Schistocerca americana. The sequence goes on along the minus strand of NC_060129.1, from coordinate 202,442,378 downwards.
GTGCAATTCATTAAAAGTCTCATGGAACTTCCGACATTTTGGACATTCATGTACAGGGTGTTCGGAAATTCGCGTTGCAACACCGACCATTCCTATCCCGTACCGTTACTGGTGACAAGAGATGGTCTCTTTATGCTGACGCAAGGAAAAGAAGGGAGTGGTTGAGCCCAAACAAAGCTGTAACTCCCTGTACAAAGATCTGCCTCGATCCACAAAAGATAATGTTACGCATCTGCTGGAACAGACAGGGTGTGGTGTACTACGAATTGCTTCCCCTGCTGACATTTGCTGTCAACAACTGACACATCTTGCATACGCACTCCTAGAACAACGACCAGGAAGATTGCGTGAAGTGACGCTCCAACACGATAACGGCCGCCCGCAACGTGCTAGACTGACAAAAACGCTAAAGAGGAACTTGGTTTGGAAGTCATTCCGCACCCACTGTGCATTCGTCTTATGTTCTGCCCTCAGGTATTCATCTTTTCCCTGTCGAAAGACGTTCAAGGAAATTCGTATCCGGGTGAAAATAAGCTCCGAATATTACTCGGCATGTTCTTGGCTTGAAAACCACGTGATTTTTTACAGCCGCAGAATCGAAAAGTTACCCAGAGTTGGAAGACAGTTGTGAAGGAGAATATTCAGGGTGATTTACGAAGGTACGCAAATATTTTAACATGTTCATCTACAAGTAAAACTAAAGAAGAAAATTCATATAAACATAGGTCTGCAAATGTTTAAGTTACGGAGTTGGGGGTAATGAAAGATTTCTGCCTGAAATTTAGCAACTTCGCTAATATGAAGCCATCGCAAAACTGTACGTGGTTAAACTGAAGCAACAATTTCCGTTGTTTTGTTGTTATTCCTCTGGTGAATCTAATAAAACATGTCGCAGATATGAATCTGCAGTAGTTTTCCAGAACATCCAGAGAAGCAAAGATTATTATACAAGTAAGTTTGTTTAAATTCCATTAATAATGTAGAAACGTTTATCTCAATGTTAGCAACACTGAGTTGTTTCAGTCGTTTCATAACCTTGAAACGAGTTAGTTTCCTGTATTGTTGAGTGAAAGAACATAATAACAGTGTGTTTAAAAGAAACCACATAATAACTATTGTAGTTTTGTTTCGTATCTGCCATGGTATTAATAAAAGCGGATTATCTGACACATTCATACACTTTGAGTTAACGTTATTACCATCATTTTTTCCAAAATTAAATTCTCTACAACTTCTGTTGAGGACTTTTGTGCAATTGTCTGGAATTTAAGAAACAAATTAGGCCAATTAGTCAATAAATGAAAAATTTTACGAAATTATGTCTTTGTTTCTCTGGATGTTCTGGAAAACTACTGCAAATAGTTCAATTCGATTCACCAGACTAATAACAACAAAGTTTCGCCATGGCTTCATATTAGCAAAGTTGCTTAATTTCAGGCGAAATCTTTTGACTAGCCGTAAATCAGTAACTAAACATTTGCGGACCTATGATTATGTGAGCTTTCTTCTTCCTCTCTGAGAAGTCGTAGGGTCAGTATTGCCTCGCGTGTTCCAACATTCCTGCGGAATCCAAACTGATCTTCCCCGAGATCGGATTCTAACAGTTTTTGCTTTCCTTTGTAAACAAATAATACATCTGTGATACTTATTGCGAAATCCAGTTACAATTTTACAGTTAATATACCGCCCTTGTATTCGCTAATTTGATAAGAAACATTCGTGTCGTAAACTTCTACTAGCGGCATGGGGAGATAAATGAAAATAGTAAAAATAGGCTAAAAACGGAGCGCAAAAGGATTCTACCAGTTATTGCTTTCTTTTGTAAAGAAATAATAAATCTATGATACTTATTGTGAAATCCAGTGACAATTTTACAATTAATTGAAACGTCCCCTTAGAAAAATTAGTGAATTACTGTGCTGAGAAGCCTCTTACATTATTTGATTTTCAAACAGCTGAGCAGAACTGAACGTACTCAGACATTACTCTCTTTACTTATTCTGATCAACACTAAACTGGCACACAATATTTTAAGTGCAACGCAATCTGACTTTCGAAAATCCCTACAAGAGGATGGCCCTGACTAACATTAACCTATACGTTTCACAAATCACTCACCTCACAAAAATCTTCGTTACTCGAATACTGCAATACAGCGAGCGCCAATACTGCCAGCTAAATAAAAGATTCAAACTACTGAAGCCATTAACTACTGATAGGCATAGTTAGCAAATGAAAGATTTTTACCTTAATAGTGTTCAAAAGTTATATATATCAGTTCATGACATCCAGTCTTACAAATTTACTCTCTCTGATGGACACACGTCCAGATCGTCCGCTCTTAAAACTTCGCCATCTCTCTCCTCACATCCACCACTGCTGGCGGCTCACCTCCAACTGTGCAACACTACGTGCTGTTAACAGCCAACAGCCCAACACTACAATAGCATATACTCCAACAATGCAAACCAACCGCAGCCTTCACACAACACAGTCAGTGATTTTCATATAGATCACTACGTGACGTTACCAACATAAAAAAATAAACAGCGTACTTACATAATATACTGCCCTTATATTCGCTAATTTGACAAGAAACATTCGCGTCGTGAACTTCTACTACAGGCATGGGTAGATAAATGAAAATAGTAAAAATAGACTGAAGACGGGGTGCAAAAGTAAGAATCCGCAACGCTAATTGCTGTGCAACCGTTTCGCCTGAGAATGATGCGTGGAAAAAGGTGTACGAAGTATCTCGAAAATAAATACCGTCGTTTTTTTTTTTTTCAAAAACGGTGGAGTATCAACGGACTAGCAAATTGACGTGTTTATTTACTTTGACACTTCAACTGAGTGAAGTTCCTCGGAAATGGGTTGAACGTTTATCTCATTGTTGGCAACAGTAAGTTGTTTCAGTCGTTTCATAACGTATAAACGAGTTAGTTTTCTGTATTGTTGAGTGAAAGAACATAATAACAGTGTATTTAAGTGAAACCACATAATATCTGTTGTAGTTTTGTTTCGTATCTGCCATGGTATTAATAAAAGCAGATTATCTGACACATTCATACACTTTCAGTTAACGTTATTACCATCATTTTTCCAAAATTAAATTCTCTACAACTTCTGTTGAGAACTTTGTTGCGGTCGTCTGGAATTAAAAAGGGTCAAGTAGTTAATAAATCAAAAACTTTGCGAAATTATGTCTTCGCTTCTCTGGATGTTCTGGAAAAGTACTGCAGATAGTTTTATTAGATTCACCAGAACAATAACAACAAAGTTTCGCGTAACTCCGTAACTAAACATTTGTGGACCTATGATTATGTGAGCTTTCTTCTTCCTCTCTGAGAAGTCGTAGGGTCAGTATTGCCTCGCGTGTTCCAACATTCCTGCGGAATCCAAACTGATCTTCCCCGAGGTGTCGGATTCTACCAGTTTTTGCTTTCTTTTGTAAAGAAATAATAAATCTATGATACTTATTGTGAAATCCAGTTACAATTTTACAGTTAATATAGCGCCCTTATGTTCGCTTATTTGATAAGAAACATTCGCGTCCTAAACTTCTACTACAGGCATGGGTAGATAAATGAAAATATTAAAAATAGACTGAAAACCGGGTGCAAAAGTAAGAACCCGCAACTGTAATTGCTGTGCCACCGTTTCGTTTGAGAATAACGCGCGGTAAAAGGCGTACAAAGTATCTCGAAAATAAATACCGTCGTTTTTTTTCAAAAACGGTCGAGTACCAACGGACTAGCAAAATCACATGTTTGTTTACTTTGACACTTCTTCAACTGAGTGAAGTCCCTCGGAAATGGGTTGATGACACTCCCGTGTTCTCCACGCCTGAGTCGATTCGCTATTTTTGCCCTGCCGCCGCGGTTTCTTCCCGGCCTTGTGACCTAAAAGTGCAGACGGGATTGGCAGAAAGAGGCCCACCCACTTCGTCCTCCCCTCCCCCAACCCCAGCCGCGCGTGGGCACGCTGGCCCTGAATATTTATGGGATATGAATGTGTGAGCGGTCGCGGAATTCCCTCTGATCTCCCGCTAATCCCCTCTCTCTAGCTTACCGCCACTCTCAACTTCTGTTCCCCTTGGATGAATTTTTTTTTATTTTTCTTTCTGCCAGATCTCCTGCGGATTGCTCCTTATGGCACTGCATTCCGACGAGCTGTAATCCCTTTGACACTCCAGGCGAGAGGTACTTCCCCGTGTTGAACTTGGTAATGTAGTTACAAAAAAAGCAGGGATAGGAAACCACTGTAGAGAATGGGAGAAACTAAAGGGAGGTTTCGAAGCTATAAGAGATGGCTGTAGAGGCAGGGCATGAGGCACCAACGTTGCTACCATGGATAAAACACTTGTTGTACGAGAGTCATTCGATAATTAAAGAGACAAATTGGTCTGGAGAAGAAACCGTACATTTTTTACAAAACAATGCTTTTTCTACTTTTTTAACATAATCCTCTTGAACATTCATGCACTTGTTCCAAGGGGCTACAAGCTTTTTTTATTCCCAGTGCAAAGAACTCGTTATCTTGGTGGTTTAACCAATTCCCTACAAAACTTCTAACGTCCTCGTTGTCTTGGAACCTCTCCCCGCGTAATGCCTCCTTCAGTGTACCAAACAAATGGAAAACACTGTGTGTTAAATCAGGACTGCAAGGGGGATGAGACAGTACTTCCCAGCCCGTTTTGTCGACGGTTTCAAGCGGTAGTTGAGGAATATCAGGGCGTGAGAGAGAAAAAAAAATGATCTGTAGATTACGCAACCCGTTATATACATCAATACTCAGTTTCTTCCTATTTCTAGAGGAATGTAGTAAAACACGAATCGCATACGCAGACGAAGCGATGGAAATGAGGTAACGCCCAGTAAGTATGCAACACACCGGACGTACAACTGACGCGGTTAAGACCTCAACTGGCGAAGGCTGCCAGCAAGACTACTGTATAGTCTACAGTAGACTACAGTAGTTCTAAAACTCTAGATAAGACAGAAAGAACACGGTTTCTTCTCCACATCTTGGTCTGTCTTCATTCACTGCGTCGCCGGAGAGTGTAAACCCAGTTCTTCACTACGGGAGACCATCACCAACAAAGTAAAGAGCAAAATGCGCATTTATCACGGAGTGTCTGTACAAAAATGAATTCGCTGCAACAAAGGAAGATTCTGAAGACGTCTGAGGCAAACAGCCCTTCTGAAGTGGAGAACAAGACGCCTTGTCTTCTTTGCAAAGAGACCTAGTCGGGCCACTACGGTCGCAGGTTCGAATCCTGCCTCGGGCACGGATGTGTGTGATGTCCTTAGGTTAGTTAGGTTTAAGTAGTTCTAGGGGACTGATGACGACCACAGATGTTTAGTCCCATAGTGCTCAGAGCCATTTGAACCATTTTTTGCTGAGAGCCATTTGAACCAGACGTACTCGTCAACAAGAAAATCCGACGACTGGGTGAAGTGTTTAGTGTTGAGAAGCTAGCCCACGAGCGTTGCACAGGGTGGACTGAGGGTGACCTTCATGCGTATTAGTGTGTCCCACGCATCAGACGGAAAATACAACATATCCTGTTTGTGCCCCAAAGAGTACCTGCTTTTACCCCCAGGTGTTGAGTATAACTTAGGATAAGCTGTGACCTCGTCGGGAGACTTTGGGATGGAGGTGTATAAATGAAGTAAAAATTTATTTACGAGGGTCGTTCAAACAAGTAACCCGCCACATTTTTCTTTTTTAAAATCAGCCATTAATATACGTAGACAAACGTCCTTGTTGGTCGTTGTTGCTCCACATTTGCTGTCTGTCCTGTGCGCCGGCGAAGTTCCGAACAGTTCCGGCAGATGGCAGAGCCGTAGTACAGCGTCAAAATGGCGTCTACATACGACTCATGTTACAAGCAGTGTGCTGTTGTTGAATTCTTGTGTGCAGAGAAAGAAACCGAGGTGAACATCCATAAACGTCTGTGTGCAGTGTAGCCAGCCGAAGTGGCCGTGCGGTTAAAGGCGCTGCAGTCTGGAACCGCAAGACCGCTACGGTCGCAGGTTCGAATCCTGCCTCGGGCATGGATGTTTGTGATGTCCTTAGGTTAGTTAGGTTTAATTAGTTCTGCGTTGTAGGGGACTGATGACCTCAGAAGTTAAGTCCCATGCTGCTCAGAGCCATTTGAACCATTTTTGTGTGCAGTGTATGGCGATGCTGCAGGTGATAGGAGTACAGTTGGGCGATGGGTAAAGAAAGTCACAGCCTGAGGGAAATGCAGAAACAGAGCTGCACGTTCAGCCACGCTCGGGACGCCCTGTCACAGCCACTGCTCCAGACGAGCTGAATCCTGCGGACGCCATTATTCGTGTCGACCGGCGCAACCCAACTCGACAATTGGCTCTACAGTTGTCTGCCAGCACTGGAAATGCGTGTGCAGTGATCCAGATTCTCTGATACTCAAAGAGGTGCTCACAGTGGGTTCCACATTCCACATTCAAAGGAAGGCCATTTCATCTGAAGTGAAGTGTTGGAGCGTTTTGAGACCGACGGAGAGGTCTTTCTGTCACGGGTCGTTACGGGGGAGGGGGGTGAGGGGGGGGGGCGAAAGCTGGGTGCACCACTTTGCGCTGGAAACAAAGAGGCAGTCCATGGTGTGGCATCATCTTCATTCACGACAAAAGGAGAAATTGAAGACGACACCCCGCCGAAAAGTCACGGTGACAGTCTTCCGGGATTTTGATGGCGTCATTCTCGTGGATGTGATGCAGAGAGGGTCAACCATAAATTGAGAGGCGCACGTGAAGACTCTGAAGAGACTCAAGAACCATTTCCGACTGTTAGGTCGGACGAGAATCCGGCAGAAATCTTGCTCCAACACGATAATGCACGCCCACCCATCAATCTCAGAACCGGGGAACACGTCTCCAAATTGGGCTGGACGTCACTGTCTGGCACCCTACGGTTCAGGCCTGGCACCCTAGGACTTCCATCTCTTCCGGCCGCTTAAAGATTCTCTACAGGGAACACTCTTTGAAGGTGACGAGAGTATCAGCCGTGCAGTGAAAACAAGGCTACGCCTACAGGACAAGAAACACCAGCAGGGAATACACGCTCTCCCACAGCGTTGGCGTACGGCTATAGAACGTGGTGGAGACTACGTAGAAAAATACGACATGGACAAGACATGTTGATGTATATTGTCACTAAATGCTGACTCTTTAACAATAAATATGATCAAGTATAGATTCAAGTGTCAGGAAGTCGTTTCCGAAAGTATTTGTATGGACTGTAGCTATGTATGGAAGTGAAACGTGGACGATAAACAGTTTAGACAAAAAGAGAATACAAGCTTTCGAAATGTGGTGCTACAGAAGAATGCTGAAGATTAGATGGGTAGATCACACAACTAATGAGGAGGTATTGAACAGAATTGGGGAGAAGAGGTGTTTGTGGCTCAACTTGACTAGAAGAAGGGATCGGTTGGTAGGACACGTTCTGAGGCATCAAGCGATCACAAATTTAGCATTCGAGGGCAGCGTGGAGGGTAAAAATCGTAGAGGGAGACCAAGAGATGAATACACTAAGCAGATTCAGAAGGATGTATTTTGCATTAGGTACTGGGAGATGAAGGAGCTTGCACAGGATACAATAGCATGGAGAGCTGCATCAAACCTGTCTCAGGACTGAAGACCACCACAGCAACAACATGTTCTGAGAAAGAAAATGTGTGGCATTACTTATTCAACGACCCGCGTAATATAATTGCTTTTTATTTAGAACACAATTACGTGGAACTCGTTGCTGTAGAAGTAGTTGGTACGCCATATTTTTTCCGAAGTTTTCACCTTTTTCAGCAAATCCTTTTTTTCTCTCTTACGTATTTATAAAACTCCATGCAAGTCAGCTTGTAGTTAAACTGGCAACGTGAGATTGATTCCACAGTGCCCGGCGGCACTAGATTTCTTTCATCGCTGCACTAGACTGTCAGCAGCGAAATTACGAAAACAAATACTCGCATAATTTTAGCAGTTGGCAGTCTTCCGCGGGGCGGTGCTTAAATATTTCCAGCCCCTTGCTACTGGAGAAGTCTGCTATTTTCTCGAATTACGGCGCTAGATCTGGAAGGTAGTTGCGTCGTCGATACAGCGTACGCAGCATGCAGTGCCATCTATGAGACGACCTTGTCAATATAAACTTGTTGACATAAATAAAACTGAGGTTGCATTTACACGTTGCTCTAACAGATGGCGTTACTTCAGTATTTGAGCCAATCTCCTAGGAGTGTTTTGCAAAACCAGGAGAAAATTGGGTCTTAACGGCACAAGAAGGTCCATTCTGGTGACAGACCCGAACTATTTGAAAGAGCTAACGCAGAACAGGGAATCAGCGATCATAAAGCTGTTACAGCATCGGTGATTTCAGCCGTAAATAGAAATATTAAAAAGGTAGAAAGATTTTTGTTAGCAAAAGTGACAAAAAGCGGATTTCAGACTACTTGACGGCTCAACACAAAAGTTTTATCTCAAGTACAGATAGTGTTCAGAATCAGTGGACAAAATTCAAAACCGTCGTACAATACGCATTAGATGAGTATGTGCCAAGCAAGATCGTAAGAGATGGAAAAGAGCCACCGCGGTACAACAACCGAGTTAGAAAACTGCTGCGGAAGCAAAGGGAACTTCACAGCAAACATAAACATAGCCAAAGCCTTGCAGACAAACAAAAATTACGCGAAGCGAAATGTAGTGTGAGGAGGGCTATGCGAGAGGCGTTCAATGAATTCCAAAGTCAAGTTCTATGTACTGACTTGGCAGAAAATCCTAAGAAATTTTGGTCCTACGTCAAAGCGGTAGGTGGATCAAAACAAAATGTCCAGACACTCTGTGACCAACATGGTACCGAAACAGAGGATGACAGACTGAAGGCCGAAATACTGAATGTCTTTTTGCAAAGCTGTTTCACAGAGGAAGACTGCACTGTAGTTCTTTCTCTAGATTGACGCACAGATGACAGAATGGTAGATATCGAAATAGATAACAGAAGGATAGAAAAACAATTAAAATCGCTCAAAACAGGAAAGACCCCTGGACCTGATGGGATACCAGTTCGATTTCACACAGAGTACGCGAAGGAACTTGCCCCCCTTCTTGCAGCGGTGTACCGTAGGTCTCTAGAAGAGCGTAGCGTTCCAAAGGATTGGAAAAGGGCACAGGTCGTCCCCGTTTTCAAGAAGGGACGTCGAACAGATGCACAGAACTACAGACCTATATCTCTGACGTCGATCAGTTGTACAATTTTGGAACACGTATTATGTTGGACTACAATGACTTTTCTGGAGACTAGAAATCTGTAGGACTCAGCATGGGTTTCGAAAAAGACGATCGTGTGAAACCCAGCGCGCTATTCGTCCACGAGACTCAGAGGGCCATAGACACGGGTTCCCAGGTAGGTGCCGTGTTTCTCGACTTCCGTAAGGCGTTCGATACAGTTCCCCACAGTCGTTTAATGAACAGAGTATGAGCATATGGATTATCAGACCAGTTGCGTGATTGGATTGACGAGTTACTAGATAACAGAACGCAGCATCTCATTCTCAGTGGAGAGAAGTCTTCCGAAGTAAGAGTGATTTCAAATGTGCCGCAGGGGAGTGTCGTAGGACCGTTGCTGTTCATAATATATATAAATGACCTTGTGGATAACATCGGAAGTTCACTGAGGCTTTTTGCAGATGATGCTGTAGTATATCGAGAGGTTGTAACAATGGAAAATTGTACTGAAATGCAGGAGGATCTGCAACGAATTGACGCATGGTGCAGGGAATGGCAACTGAATCTCAATGTAAACAAGTGTAATATGCTGCGAGTACACAGAGAGAAAGACCCCTTATCATTTAGCTACAACATAGCAGGTCAGCAACTGGAAGCACTTAATTCCATAAATTATCTGGGAGTAGGCATTAGGAGTGATTTAAAATGGAATGACCGTATAAAGTTGATCGTCGGTAAAGCAGATGCCAGACTGAGATTCATTGGAAGAATCCTAAGGAAATGCAGTCCGCAAACAAAGGAAGTAGGTTACAGTAAACTTGTTCGCCCACTGCTTGAATACTGCTCAGCAGTGTGGGATCCGTACCAGATAGGGTTGATAGAAGAGAGAGAGAATATCCAACGGAGAGCAGCGCGCTTCGTTACAGGATCATTAAGTAATCGCGAAAATGTTACGGAGATGATAGACTCCAGTGGAGGACTCTGGAAGAGAGACGCTCAGTAGCTCGGTACGGGCTTTTGTTGAAGTTTCGAGAACATACCTTCACCGAGGAGTCGAGCAGTATATTGCTCCCTCCTACGTATATCTCGCGAAGAGACTGTGACGATAAAATCAGAGAGATTAGAGCCCACACACAGGCATACCGACAATCTTTCTTTCCACGAACAGTACGAGACTGGAGTAAAAGAGAGAACCGATAGAGATACTCAAGGTACCCTCCGCCACACACCGTCAGGTGGCTTGCGGTGTATGGATGTAGATTTAGAGTAGATGTAGATTAGTGAGTGTACCGATATATTGGGACAGGTGGAAACCATGGTGTAACTGTATATTGCACAGTGTTGAGTTGTATTAAATATAATTTAAGCCACCAAAAATAAGTTCTCTGAGCTCATATATGTTGTTCGTGCCTTGTTTATCTGCCACGGAAATAAATTTGAAGTCCCAGCAATGGGTAGTTTCATCGTGATCTAGATTTCCCCCTTCGCTACCCGATTAAACTTGAATTTTCCCTCTTGTTCATCAGTCTCCGACCGTTGCGAGAGAAGAGGTGGAGAAAATCCAGCGCTTCGTCACATCGTCTAGTCGGCGCAAGAATGTGACAGAGGTGGTCAATAAAACAGCATTGCCAGAGGTTACAAGAGGGACGCTGTGCAACAAGCAGACATTTGCTGCCGTGATTCCGAGAAAGGGCGTACGACGGAGAGTCGGGCAACATACATACTGATTCGCCCCACATACGTCTCGCAGCTTCACCGACATTGATTCTTACCCACGCGCCGTTCCGGTGGGAACAGGAGAGGGGGTATCGGATGCTGGTGTCGGGAGCTCCCTCCGCCACACACCGTCAGGTGGCCTGTGACATCGCAGACGCAGATGGAGATAAAAACAGGATCGTATTTAGTCTGCCGGTAGTGTCGTTGCGATGCATCTGAGCAGACACATCGTCAGCACACGCCTTCTTCCGTTGCTGGGGCAACTGCTTCAATTACAGATTGCACGCGAAATAAGAATGCCTGTTTATCTGGCTACTCTGGAAACCTGGTTGCTTCGCTGTTCCCTCGTACCGTCTTCGGGCCGATATATATATATATATATATCTCTCTCTCTCTCTCTCTCTCTCTCACACACACACACACACACACACACACACACACACACACACACACACACATAAACACACGCAAAATGCATTTCTTAACTACTTTCTTGTTTTCATAGGTAATTAGTTACATGGTCCGTAGGTCTACATCTGCATCTACATGGATACTCTGCAAATCAAATTTAAGTGCGTGGTAGAGGGTTCATCGAACCACCTTTTCACAACTCTCTCTCATTACAATCTCGTACAGCGCGCGGAAAGAACGAACACCTATATATTCTCGTGCGAGCTCGGAGTCAAACAAACAGCAAATTGGCATTCATAAGAAGAAGAACAACACGAAAAATGCAACAGGAGCGTAATATGTGATAAATTGTGCACGCAACCTGTAAGTACAGTTCAAAACATTACTACTTGATAGGAAATACCACCAGAACTGTTTATAACATACAGGCACCGTGACAAAAATGTAAATTAAATAGCAAACACATGGACATATTCTAGAAAATAAAGGCGAAACGCGTATGGCACTAAAATTGTGTTTTATTCAGTTGCTGTCAGACGGTCCATAAGTAAAAATTATTATACCGTGATATTACACGCAACTGAAGAAGACAGTACTACAAAAGTTGAAGATGAAAATATTTTCCCACTCGGAGGAAAAACCTTGGTATTGGAATTTCGTGAGATTTCCTCCGCAACGAAAAAGCTTTTGTTTTAATTATGTCCACCCCAAAAATCCTGCATCATTTCTGTGATACTCTCTCCCACATTACGCGATAATACAAAACGTGCTGCCCTTCTTTGAACTTTTTCGATGTACTCCGTCAGTCCTACCTGGTAAGGATCCCACACCGCGCAGCAGTATTCTAAAAGAGGACGGACAAGCGTAGTGTAGGCAGTCTCCTTAGTAGGTCTGTTGCATTTCCTAAGTGTCCTGCCAATAAAACGTAGTCTTTCGTTAGCCTTCCCCACAACGTCATCTGCGTGTTTCTCCCAACTGAAGTTTTTCGTAATTCCTAGCTATTTAGTTGAATTGACGGCCTTTACATCCGACTGATTTATCGTGTAACCAAAGTTTAACGGATTCCTTTTAGCATTCATGTGGATGCCCTCACACTTTTCGTTATTTAGGGTCAATTGCCAATTTTCGCACAATACAGATATCTTTTCTAAATCGTTTTGCAGTTTGTTTTGATCTTCTGATGACTTCAGTAGTCGATAAACGACATCGTCATCTGCCAACAACCAAAGACAGCTGCTCAGATTGCCTCCCACATCGTTTAATCAGATAAGGAACAACGAATGGCCTATAACACTTCCTTGGGCAATACCAGAAATCACTTCTGTTTTAGTCGATGACTTTCCTTCAATTACCACGAACTGTGACCCACTCTAACAGGAAATAGCGAATCCAGTCACATAACTGGGACGATATTCCATGAGCATGCAATTTCACTACAAGGCGCTTGTGTAGTACAGTGTCAAAAGCCTTCTGGAAATCCAGAAATACGGAATCGGTCTGAAATGCCTTGTGAATAGCACTCAACACTTCGTGCAAGTGTGTTTCACAGGAACGATGTTTCCTAATTCGGTGTTGACTGTCTACCAATAGACCGTTTTCTTCAAGGTAATTCACTTGAAATACTTTTTCTTCGTCGAAGTGATGTGGAACGAATCAGTTTACCCGATTAGTATACATGAGATTAGTTTTACCATTAATGACCATCTTTTCTTTACAGGCTACCATTTTTTTACTGAAAAGTAGAGGCCGTTGTCCAGAAGATATGATTTTAGGTATGATTTCTACTTGGTTTGCTATATGTCAGACGTCTTTTGTCATTACGCAAATAATCTAGAAACAATTTTTGTTAAAGAGTATTATTTCCTTCCCGAGCAAGTGACGGCTTTAATAATGCGGTAATAAATCTAATTTTTTTCTTATAGTGTTGTATGGACGGGCACAACTATTTTTCTTAATTGTAGTGGATTATTTATCGCCATTTTCACTAGCGAATATGTAATCACGCCAGCCGAAAACGTTTAGAGACTAGTTAATAAAGAAATGCGGTTTTAATGCTTCATATGTTTTGCACAGTATTCCTACGACTTCATTACAAGGTACAACAATGTGAAGTTTCACAGTACGAGTAGGGAAAATGTGGTACGCGATAAACGTGTTCCTCTTCAGTATTTTCTGGCGGGATCAGTGAGAAAAAGTTTTCAAAAGATGTGGAATTGTGTGTAAAGTTCGACGCTGCCTCGAGTTTCTAACTTTTAACTTATTTTGGCAAAGCTTCGACGTAGGATTATACCTCGTAATGAGTTGATTATGATTTAATTTCAAATTTTTAAATTCAGCTAAGAATTGAGTGAAATAGTTATAAACTTTTGTTGCCCCTGGAAGCCGCGAGGTAGGCAAACAGCTGTAATAACGTGTTCACCGGGGCGTGAACAGACGAAACACATCTCACCAGCAAAGCACTTAACGTGAGTTAACACTTCGGAAATGAGCAACAACAACGAGAATAAAATCTGTAGTTATGGGCACAATTACGTACTGCTCCCTTTGACACAAGCACTTTAGTTGGATTTGCAGAAAGAATTGGAACAAATGGATAAAACTGCTTACCAGTAATTTTATCGGGCGAGCTCTGTATTTTTTTCCAGCACGGACAGAACAGTCACCCATGTAAGGAGTCATTTGAGCTGCTGCTATTACTCTTCCTGACCTTCCACAATGTTCTCCATGTCCCACATTGATTGTTCAGTCAATGGACCACAGTTCACAGATTTGTTTACTGAACTTGCCGTAGCGTCTACAACATACGCATTATACTCTGGTTTATTTTCCTCGACGATATCCAGCAGTTCTCGCTTCAACATATCATTTTCAAGCGGAATTTCTTTGGACAAATTGCATTCTGTAAAACTCTGGTTACTGGATCCTGCGTTCGGAATTTTTTTTTTTTTTCCAATTTTCGAGTGCTGTGACACCTCACGTACAATAACACAATAATCCTCAAGCCGAGAAAGAACTTTGGAAACCAAGATTCGAAAGACGTGGCGTTTATTCCTTCGTCGTACCCACTGGTCATTTTCGAGTCGAAAATCCACGAACGCTCGTCCACAAAACCTGTCTCGCTCCCAATATGCGTTATTGTTAATTTTCCTTTCGCAGATGCCGCTTTGTTTCCCATTAAAAGCTCTGGACAAAAAGGCTTGCATAGGTGATGATACTGAATCATCTATAAACATTTTTGCCGCGTATGATCTGCATTTAGCCAGTTACGTCCAAGTAACAAATTTTCCTACCTCACTGCCGTACTGCTGTATTGTCTGTAAATAACACCTCCATAGGATTACCTCGTCTTTGTCAAATGGTTCAAATGGCTCTGAGCACTATGCGACTTAACTTCTGAGGTCATCAGTCGCCTAGAACTCAGAACTAATTAAACCTACCTAACCTAAGGACATCACACACATCCATGCCCGAGGCAGGATTCGAACCTGCGACCGTAGCGGTCGCTCGGTTCCAGACTGTAGCGCCTAGAACCACACGGCCACTCCGGCCGGCCGTGTTTGTCGATCAACATGTTTTTACGTCCACTTTATGCTCACGAAGCAATCGATATACAGACGAGCTGCTGACCTCAGTCGAAAGTGCACTTTTAGCAACAATATCCTATGTTGTTGTTGGATGTAAATTACATTGTCTATTGTACACGTTCAGGATAATTTCCTTCCCCGAACTGCTTAATGCTGATCTTTTCACTCGTTTCTTAGGGGGACTGAGAATGCCATCGTGTTATGCAGTTTCGGTAGAACCTGACATTTTCATGTTTAATACTGGAGGAAACGGAGAAGATTTCAGAAAAGAACTATGAGACAAAACGCGTAAACAAAAAAACCTGTGTTAAGCGAAATAATAATACTAAACTTTCATATTACAATGCACAGATACGACTTACATAATTTCGTCTGCACGTTTCAACAGTACAGAGCAAGCCGCCAACAGCCTATGCTTGAAAGAATCGCGCGGTTGTGTCTATCCTTGGCAAACAGCTGCTAATGTGAGGTCACTAGCTAGTGATTCAGACTGCGTACCTCTGTTGTCTCCACAATTGAACTACAGGTGCTTAAAAATCACCCAATAGTACGAGAAATACAACATTAAAACTGTGCCGGCATTTTTAATGGCTGTGTAACGGTAGCTTCGACGCGGTGCGCCCATTCGGATAAGCGACAATGTAGAGCGCTTGTAACGGTTAACCGCTCGCCGAGCGGACCCAATAATCCGCGAACAAATGAACGGCGATACTGCTGGACACGCGACAAAACACCGTCGCGTCGACACTCATTTGTCCGCTCTCCCCATCCCGGGCCTGCACCGACATTCTTTTGTTCGCCGCTCTGCTTATAGTTGCTCTCGCTAGAGGGCTCTGCGTTCGCTTTCCGTGGCTTTTTCTCTCGAAACTGCAGGTTTAAATGCTGCTACAGGGTAACAATTATTGAACAATATGAAAAAGACGAAAATTAGTTACAAACTACGGCGTGCACACGCTTTATTCAACGTGTAAACGTCACTACAGATATTCGGATTTACGGTATGACATCTTCGATATGCCTGCCATCATTGGCGATGACGTGGCCCAGACGAGTAGCGAAATTCTGCACGACTCGCTGAAGTATCTCGCGTCCGTCGGCCGTCGTAATTTAATATATTATTATTATTATTTTTTTTTTGATTGTTGCCGACTTACGTGGTGGGCCTTAATAAAAATTATATTTCATTTAATTTTCATTTTACGATTAAATGCTTTCCTGAAGTTCTCCTTTTTAACAATATTAATCTCAAATTATTTGTTACATTAATGAATGTTAGGCTCGCAGAATCTTAAAACATGAGCATATAAGTTGAACATTGGAATAAACCTTTCATATTAATTTCCTCGGCTAGTCAGTTCACTTTAAAGCAAAAGATCTTTAGTTATTAATTAAAATTGCGGCCCACACACGCGCGAGAGTATTTTTCTTACCTCCGTTAACCATTGTATTGTAGTCAGAGTCCTGGCTCTGGCTCTCGGCTATGGTACTGAAAATAAGAATCTTAAAGCTAAGTATTTTCTGCAGCGTCGGGCGGCTGTGGAGAAAAATTAATATTATGTTAATAGCGGGCGAGTCTTCCGCTTCCGCTAATTTTTCATAAGTTAATATCGCCACGTAATGGCGTCGTTGGCTGCACCGGCTGCTGCGATTGTTGAACTGTAAATTACTTGAATGCAGGTTAATTCAAGGAAGGCGGACATGAAATCGGGATCACCTCTTACAAATTAAAAGTGCACAATAATATTCAATTAATATATTATCTGCTTAACTCATACAAATATGCTTACATTTGCCAGCACTCGAAAGATGTCCGTCTATACACAACAAAGACAAGATAGGAAGTGAAGTCGACTAAAAAAATTAACAAAAGAGCGTATCTTGTCGTCTCTTTAGATCATTTTGTCATAAATTATTTCTTTGCATTGCAGTTCCTTGCATTTCTCGACAGAGAAATTATTGTTTTACGGCTACATGATAAAAATACATTATTCAATTATTTTAATGTCTCTTCTTTATAAATACTGTTTTTTAAGTGTTTTCGTAATATAGCACTGGGGACGCTATAAGTACCAGAATATCGATGCTGTCGTTGACTTCCTGAATGGCTATTCTCAGCTCAGCAATGGTTTTGGGGTCATTGCTGGACACCTTCTCTTTAATATGGCCCCACAAAAAGGAGACGCACGTGTTCAGAGCCAGAGAACATGGCGGCCAATCGAGGCCCAGTTCAGTGGCCTCTGGGCACCCCAGAGCCAGAATTCCGTCCCCAAACTGCTCCTCCAGGACACCAGACACTCTCCTGCTTCGATGGGGACGAGCTCTGTCTTGCACGAACCGCATCTTATTGATATCATCGTCACTTTTGATAGCGGGGATGAAATCGTCTTCCAAAATCTTCACGTACCGTTCGGTAATCTCCGTGCCATCAAGGAATATCGCACCCATTATTCCTTAACTGGATACTGCACACCACAGAGTCACCTGTTAGGGGTGAAGAGACTTTTCGATGACGAAATGCGGATTCGCAGTCACCCAGATGCGCCGGTTTCACTTACTGACGAATCCATCCAAATGAAAGTGGGGTAGACCAAACCACGCGCATACTACGAGGGTCAGTCAAATGAAAACCTTAAATTTTTTTTAAATATTATTTACTGTGCAGAAGTGGTACAAAGCTGTATCACTTTCCAACATAATCTCCCCCACGCTCAATGCAAGGCCTCCAGCGCTTACAAAGTGCATAAATTCCTTTAGAAAAATATTCTTTTGGTACTCCGGGCAACCACTCGTGCACTGCGTTGCGTACCTCTTCATCAGAGCCGCGCGGGATTATCCGAGCGGTCTCGGGCGCTACAGTCATGGACTTTGCGGCTGATCCCGGCGGAGGTTCGAGTCCTCTCTTGGGCGTGGGTGTGTGTGTTTGTCCTTAGGATAATTTAGGTTAAGTAGTGTGTAGGCTTAGGGACTGACGACCTTAGCAGTTAAGTCCCATAAGATTTCACACACATTTGAACTTTTTTTTTCTTCATCAGAACGGAACTTCTTTCGTCCCATTGCGTCTTTGAGTGGTCCAAACATACGGAAATCACTTGGGGAAAGGACTGGTGTGTATGGTGGTTGAGGAAGACACTCAACATGCAGGTCTGTGATTGTTGTAACTGTTGTACGGGCTGTGTGGGGGCCCTGCATTGTCGTGTTGCAAAAGGACGCCTGGTGACAGCAATCCATGTCGCTTTGATTTGATTTCAGGCCGCAGATGATTTTTTAGGAGATCTGTGTATGATGCACTGGTGATAGTGGTCCCTCTAGGCATGTAATGCTCCAAAATGACGCCTTTTTCGTCCCAAAACGGAGTCAGCATAACCTTCCCTGCTGATGGTTCTGTTCGAAACTTCTTTTGTTTTGAAACTTCCTGGCAGATAAAAACTGTGTGCCGGACCGAGACTCGAACTCGGGACCTTTGCCTTTCGCGGGCAAGTGCTCTACCAACTGAGCTACCCAAGCACGAGACTCACGCCCCGTCCTCACAGCTTTACTTCTGCCAGTTCCCCAGGCTGTGGCTAAGCCATGTCTCCGCAGTATCCTTTCTTTCAAGAGTGCTACTTCTGCAAGGTTCGCGGGAGAGCTTCTGTGAAGTTTGGAAGGTAGGAGACGAGGTACTGGCAGAAGTAAAGCTGTGAGGACGGGTCGTGAGCCGTGCTTGGGTAGCTCAGTTGGTAGAGCACTTGCCCACGAAAGGCAAAGGTCCAGACTTCGAGTCTCGGTCCGGCACACAGTTTTAATCTGTCAGGAAGTTTCACATCAGCGCACACTCCGCTGCAGAGTGAAAATCTCATTCTGGAAACATCCCCCAGGCTGTGGCTAAGCCATGTCTCCGCAGTATCCTTTCTTTCAAGAGTGCTAGTTCTGCAAGGTTCGCAGGAGAGCTTCTGTGAAGTTTGGAAGGTAGGAGACGAGGTACTGGCAGAAGTAAAGCTGTGAGGACGGGGCGTGAGTCGTGCTTGGGTAGCTCAGTTGGTAGAGCACTTGCCCGAGAAAGGCAAAGGTCCAGAGTTCGAGTCTCGGTCTGGCACACAGTTTTAATCTGCCAGGAAGTTTCATATCAGCGCACACTCCGCTGGAGAGTGAAAATATCATTCTGGATTCTTTCGTTTTGGTGATGAGGAATGTCGCCATTCCTTGCTCGCTCTCTTCGTTTCTGGTTGGTGGACGTGAACCCAGGTTTCGCCGCCAGTAACGATTCTTGCAAGGAAGCCATCACCTTCTCGTTCAATGCGCCGAAGAAGTTTTTCGGAAGTCTCTCATTTCAGGAGTCAGCTGCCGTGGCACCCGTCTTGCAGACACTTTGTGAAACTGGAGCAGATCATGCACAATGTGGTGTGCTGACCCGTGACTAATCTGTAAACATGCTGCAGTGTCATTCAGTGTCACTCGGCGGTTTTCCTTCACTGTGGTTTCGACTGCTGCAATGTTCTGTGGAGTCACAACTCGTTGTGGCTGACCTGGACGAGGAGCATCTTCCACTGACGTCACACCATTCGCGAACTTCCTACTCTGTTCGTAGACTTGCTACTGTGACAAACATGCATCTCCGTACTGAACCGTCATTCGCCGATGAATTTCGATTGGTTTCACACCTTCACTACGCAAAAACCGAATAACAGAACTCTCTTCTTCCCTGGTGCAAGACGCAAGTGGGGCGGCCATCTTTATACTGATACTGCGACGGTACGTGTTCATCTGCACTATGCTGCCACCTACAGGCCTTTCTGCTCGCTGTTTGTGGCACACTTACCAGCTTATAGGATAACGGCGCGAAATTTCGATTTGTTACTACAATTTTAAGGTTTTCATTTGACTGAGCCTCTTAATTCCCATCATGCTCCGCGGCCAACCGCGCAGTTTGAACGTTCTGACGCAAACCTTTCAGAAGTTATGGCGATTTTAAGTCAAATAGTTCAGTAATTCTCACCCTGTACCTAGTTACACAAGCTGTTTCAGATCCGTCTTTACAGCTACGAAGAAATGCGTATTACTTTTACCATTCACATTTCGCTTACTCTCTTACACCTATGTGTTTTGCTATTTTGCTAAGGCGATCTTCTCCAAAAACCTATTTGTGAGCAAACACGGACCGAAGAGCTTCAACGTCAAGATGTTGATTTTTTTTTTCTGACATTGTTTAGTGAACAGAACGTACCGGTAGGTCTTTTACTGGTAACGACCCAGTTGGGAAGCCTGTACTCATTCACTTGTGAAGCAGTACGGTAGGTTTTTCTTGTACTGTACTTTGCAATAAACCAGAGGAGACCCCCTGAGACTGGTAAATAAAATAATAAATCTTACGTCAATGTAAACACATAGTTGGCGGATGCAATTGAAAAAAAAGCTTGGCAGATGCAAGATTCGAACCGGGAGCCGCGTGCGCTGAAGTCACACACGTGGGTACAGAGCCACACCGATGTCAATACTTGACTTGACTTGACTTGACTTGACTTGGCCTGATCAGGTGCGACAGACCGCTAGGGTCGATCGCTGCACGTGCGGCGAAGTACGTCATCTGGTGACGTCACACGTTCAACATTTGTCATCCACTTTTTGGAGTATTTCCCGACATTCGTAGCCCCATGTGTCTCATATCAAATAGCTAGTCGCTGCGTCATCTACTTCGCTTCTGAGGTTTCTAAGCTTTTATAAGAACTACCCTAAAAAAAATATAGTTTACTTACAATACGAGACATTGTAGCTACTCAGAATGAAGATACTGAAAAATTAGGAAAACTCTGAATTTTGTGGTCACGGCAGCAAACGGACACATGATTTAGCTCCGTTTGCTCTTAGACCAAAATAAGTGAAACAACGTTTGTGGTTCCCCACGGCTTTTTTACTACGTTTTGATTTCCACCATTGACTACATCAACGACGTACCATTTGTAGCTGTCCGGTATGCGTGTGTGTGTGTGTGGGGGGGGGGGGGGGGGCGGTACTGCAAATTAACTATCTGCAACATTTAAACATCCCTAGAATGCAACTTCACGAAACGTCGTTACTTTGTCGTGCCCCTTCTGCCATAGTACCTGATCGTTAGGCGTGGTAGATGTTGGTAGCAATGTCAGAGACAAAGGAATCTAAAGGCCGTAAATCCAACTAAATACGTACGCCCCGGCAGTAGATACCATTCCATTAGAACTACTGACAGCCTTGGGAGAGCCAGTCCTGACAAAACTCTACCATCTGGTGAGCAAGATGTATGAGACAGGCGAAACACCCTCAGACTTCAAGAAGAACACAATGATTCCAATCCTAAGGAAAACAGGTGTTGACAAATGTGAAAATTACCGAACTATCAGTTTAATAAGCCACGGCTGCAAACTACTAACACGAATTCTTTACAGACGAATGGAAAAACTGGTAGAAGCCGACCTAGGGGAAGATCAGTTTGGATTCCGTAGAAATGTTGGAACACGTGAGGCAATACTGACCCTACGACTTATCTTACAAAATAGATTAAGGAAAGGCAAACCTACATTTATAGCATTTGTAGACTTAGAGGAAGCTTTTGACAATGTTGACTGGAATACTCTCTTTCCAATTCTGAAGGTGGCAGGGATAAAATACAGGGAGCGAAAGGCTATTTACAATTTGTACAGAAACCAGATGGCAGTTATAGGAGTCGAGGGACATGAAAGGGAAGCAGTGGTTGGGAAGGGAGTGAGACAGGGTTGTAGCCTCTCCCCGATGTTATTCAATCTGTATATTGAGCAAGTGGTAAAGGAAACAAAAGAAAAATTCGGAGTAGGTATTAAAATCCATGGAGAAGAAATAAAAACTTTGAGGTTCGCCGATGACATTGTAATTCTGTCAGAGACAGCAAAGGACTAGGAAGAGCAGTTGAACGGAATGGACAGTGTTTGAAAGAAGGATGTAAGAGGAATATCAACAAAAGCAAAACGAGGATAATGGAATGTAGTCGAATTAAATCGGGTGATGCTGAGGGAGTTAGCCTAAACGCAAGAGGCAGTTAGCAATAGCTCGAGACTGGGGTGGTTCCTCCTGCCATTCAGATCAATATAAGAAGAGGGACATCAAAGGCAGTAACTCGTAAGGCAGCGTGCAACTCCACCTCAGTAGCTTCAGCTGCTGATGTAACCGGTTGCACTTCTAATCCGTACAAATGTAGTAGTACAAGGGCAGTTCAATAAGTAATGCAACACATTTTTTTTCTGAAACAGGGGTTGTTTTATTCAGCATTGAAATACACCAGGTTATTCCTCAATCTTTTAGCTACACAACACTATTTTTCAACGTAATCTCCATTCAATGCTACGGCCTTGCGCCACCTTGAAATGAGGGCCTGTATGCCTGCACGGTACCATTCCACTGGTCGATGTCGGAGCCAACGTCGTACTGCATCAATAACTTCTTCATCATCCGCGTAGTGCCTCCCACGGATTGCGTCCTTCATTGGGCCAAACATATGGAAATCCGACGGTGCGAGATCGGGGCTGTAGGGTGCATGAGGAACAACAGTCCACTGAAGTTTTGTGAGCTCCTCTCGGGTGTGAAGACTTGTGTGAGGTCTTGCGTTGTCATGAAGAAGGAGAAGTTCGTTCAGATTTTTGTGCCTACGAACACGCTGAAGTCGCTTCTTCAATTTCTGAAGAGTAGCACAATACACTTCAGAGTTGATCGTTTGACCGTGGGGAAGGACATCGAACAGAATAACCCCTTCAGCGTCCCAGAAGACTGTAACCGTGACTTTACCGGCTGAGAGTATGGCTTTAAACTTTTTCTTGGTAGGGGAGTGGGTGTGGCGCCACTCCATTGATTGCCGTTTTGTTTCAGGTTCGAAGTGATGCACCCATGTTTCATCGCCTGTAACAATCTTTGACAAGAAATTGTCACCCTCAGCCACATGACGAGCAAGCAATTCCGCACAGATGGTTCTCCTTTGCTCTTTATGGTGTTCTGTTAGACGACGAGGGACCCAGCGGGAACAAACGTTTGAATATCCCAACTGGTGAACAATTGTGACAGCACTACCAACAGAGATGTCAAGTTGAGCACTGAGTTGTTTGATGGTGATCCGTCGATCATCTCGAACGAGTGTGTTCGCACGCTCCGCCATTGCAGGAGTCACAGCTGTGCACGGCCGGCCCGCACGCGGGAGATCAGTCAGTCTTGCTTGACCTTGCGGCCATGATGACACACGCTTTGCCCAACGACTCACCGTGCTTTTGTCCACTGCCAGATCACCGTAGACATTCTGCAAGCGCCTATGAATATCTGAGATGCCCTGGTTTTCCGCCAAAAGAAACTCGATCACTGCCCGTTGTTTGCAACTCACAACCGTTACAGACGCCATTTTAACAGCTCCGTACAGCGCTGCCACCTGTCGGAAGTCAATGAAACTATACGAGACGAAGCGGGAATGTTTGAAAATATTCCACAAGAAATTTCCGGTTTTTTCAACCAAAATTGGCCGAGAAAAAAAATGTGTTGCATTACTTATTGAACTGCCCTCGTAAAAGTGTCATTTTTCAAAAACTTGCTAGTACCTCACGGGGAGCGAATGCTCGTGTTTTAAGATCCAGAGCCCTAGGCCTAACGTACTCTCTTGCTGAATACTGCTGTTTGACTTGAACCGACAGTGCTTACACTAACGAGGAGAACACGACAAGTGCCATAATCCAATTTCCCAGAAACTTCACTCCGTGGAGTAAGCGAATGTGTGTGTTGGCTTATCCGTACATACTCCATCGTTTCTGATGAAATGAACAAAGATTTCGAGGAACTTACATGTGCCCTTCAGCGGGTAAATAATTCAACCAAAGTGGTGGCACAGGGGCCTGTGTTCGAATACTGACTATTATTTTTACTTTCGTTTTTCATTTATCTGCCCATGTCTGTAGAAGATTACCACATAGAGTTTTCCAATTTATAATGAAATAACATTGTCCTTAGTCATCTACTGATTCTCTGTCCGGTGAATGAAAAAGTAAACGAATGAGAATATTATTTGTAATGGTGGTTGGTGAAATTCCTGTAGTGTATCATGATTCACAATGAACTACTAGAGCCAGTTTTCCGTAAAGTGATCCGCTATGCATGGTTAAACTCGAAATTATGGTCAACATCTGAAATCTTCAGCAATGATAATGATGTTTCTTTCCCGTGTGAGACTCGTACAAATAAATGTCACAGTGGTAAACCTGCCTTCCATGCAATGATTGTGGTGTTAGGAATTCCTACGTTTCAGATGTTTCTGTGGTCGGTATCATCATGGGGAATGCACCAGATCTTCCTGAAGAATAAACGTTAGAACAAAACACAGGAATTCATATAAGGATGAAAAATGAGGATATGAGAATTTAAAAAGATTGTACCCCATGAAAATACCATATACATATACACCTACATAAATAAAAATCAGTTGCCGCATGTATGGAAGATAATCACCTCAGAATGGATTGATCGATTAGGTTTATTTTATTGCGGTCATGTCCGTTATTGCCAGGACAGTGTTCGTACGAAAAGTACGTTTTCGGAAATTAACAACAGGTGCCGCATGTATGAAACAACAATTAAGAACAGCTCTACAGATTACGTTGATTTTTGTCTTTGTATTGTTCGTAATTGTCAGGACAAGGTTTGTACGAAAGAAATTTTTTGGAAAATCCAGCGGGAAAGTCGGAGATATAAATCAGTTGTGAAAGATCATCGCCTGAGAACGACTCGAACGATTTGGTTGATTTTTTCCACCCTTGTTGTTGTTTCCGTAATTTTGGATGCTAATCGTATTTTCCGTAGAGAAAAGAAAATTTTATAAAAATTTTTTGCGCTCTGTTTAACAGTTCCGGTTCAGAAGTTTTCATAACAAATGGGTCAAATGGCTCTGAGCACTATAGGACTTAACATCTGAGGTCATCAGTCCCCTAGAACTTTTTTTTTGCAACCTACGTCCTCAATTATTTGCTTGACGTATTCCAATCTCTGTCTTCCTCTACAGTTTTTGCCCTCTACAGCTCCCTCTAGTACCATGGAAGTCATTCCCTCATGTCTTAGCAGATGTCCTATCATCCTGTCCCTTCTCCTTATTGTTTTCCACATATTCCTTTCCTCTCCGATTCTGTGTAGAACCTCCTCATTCCTTACCTTATCAGTCCACCTAATTTTCAACATTCGTCTATAGCACCACATGTCAAATGCTTCGATTCTCTTCTGTTCCGGTTTTCCCACAGTTCCTGTTTCAGTACCATACAATGCTGTACTCCAGACGTACATCCTCAGAAATTTCTTCCTCAAATTAATGCCGGCCCTAGAACTTAGAACTACTTAAACCTAACTAACCTAAGGACATTACACACATCCATGCCCGAGGCCGGATTCGAACCTGCGACCGTAGCAGCAACGCGGTTCCAAACTGAAGCGCCTAGAACCCCTCGGCCACAGCGGCCGTCTTTTCAGAACGAAAACCAAACTGACAGTTAATCTATACATTTGTAGTATATAATGGGGAAACTTTATTGAAAATCTCGAAATTTTTTACATTACGCACTAATGAAAGTTCGGACGTAAATATCAGATAATGTATAATGAGCTAAGCGTTGTTACCACAAATATAAAAAAAAAATTCTTGACCGATTTGCTTCCAATTTTTGCACGATACTCTAATGAACATTCCGACGGAGATAAGCTATATACTTTTTTATACAGTACTGGCCATTAAAATTGCTACTCCACGAAGATGACGTGCTACAGACGCGAAATTTAACCGACTGGAAGAAGATGCAGTGATATCCAAATGATTAGCTTTTCAGAGCATTCACACAATGTTGGCGCCGGTGGCGACACCTACAACGTGCTGACACGAGGAAAGTTTCCAACCCATTTCTCAAACACAAACAGCAGTTGGCCGGCGTTGCCTGGTGAAACGTTGTTGTGATGCCTCGTGTAAGGAGGAGAAATGCGAACCATCACGTTTCCGACTCTGATAAAGGTCGGACTGTAGCCTATCGCGATTGCGGTTTATCGTATCGCGACATTGCTGCTCGCGTCGGTCGAGATCCAATGACTCTTGGCAGAATATGGAATCGGTGGGTTCAGGAGGGTAATACGGAACGCCGTGCTGGATCCCAACGGTCTCCGACTCGGTCTCCAAACAGCCATCGCGCGAGTTTTGAGAGCACCGTCACTGAAATCTGTAACCTCCCCACAAAAATTTAAAAAACAATATTTAATAGAAATGGGAGCCAAGAAGCAATATCGTCCCCACAGAAATATTTAAATAAAAAATATAATAATAAATGGGAGCCAAGCGTAACCTCCCTAGCAATTAAATTTAATGACAATAAAAGTGAGAATCGCAATCTGACTCAAGGTGTAAGCTGTCACGAAAATAATGAAAAACAATTCAATGCTAATGAGACTTCAGTGACAATGTAAACTCAATTAAACCAAAATATCGGTCTTTGGCCCTGTGCAAAAATCATAATTAAATTCTTACCTCAGTATAACTGCATGTCAAATTTCTGCTCTTATTGTTGCCCACGGCTTGGAGGAACTGCATTGCAAATAATATATTTTTTTTTGAAATTTAACTGAAACTTTTCTTTAAGGGAAGTGGAAGGAAATCGTTAGTTCAATTAAATAAATTTTTTTTTTTTTGTAAAAATTGCTTTGAAATCAAAATTATTATTGGGGCACTTGTTGGAAATTAATTGCAATAAATAAACTTTACATTATCTGATGATTACCTTAATTAACAATATACCTCATTCAGCATCTTGACCAGAATGCCATGTCGACGCTCGCCGACTCCTCACACACAACTCCACTCGGCTGCTGCTACCGACATACTGGACTGCTCGCAGACTGCCCACTGACAGACTGCTCGCAACTGTACTACACGACGACTACTAGCGTACTGCTCGCAACACTCGCGCGGTCAAGCGCAGACTAACTACGATAAAATGGCTCTCTGGTCAAAGATTTTATCATGCTTCACCATCGCTGCTACGTTACATACGTGTTTCATAACCCTCCACTGGGGGGGCAAAAATTTGGCAGCGATGGTGAGTCATTTGGACTTGCCGAGCGCGGCAAAATTTTTTCTTTAATTAATGAACTTTTACAATTTACAGAATATTTAAATACATGAATTAAATGTTGTGCACATGCACCGAGTACAAAACATTTCAGACAAAGACAAGATATGAGTACAAAACATATTAGCAAATCAGAAAACTGTATATACAAATTAGTTGACAGATAACAGAGTGCACACGCACTGAAAAAATTCTTTAGCATATTCAGAACAAATAAACAGACTGGCAAAAAAAAAAAAATCATGTTCACAAGTGACATGAGTGCACATGCACTGCAGTTGAGAACATATCAGCAAATGATGAAATGTATATACAATGAGTAACAAATGACATAAGTGCATACACACTGAGTACAAATCATACTGAAAAATGAGAAAAGTGCACAGGCACTGAAGTTCAGTAGAAAACATATTAACACCTAACAGAAGTGCACATGCACTGTATTTCAGAACATATCATAAAAATATAAAATGTATATACAATGTAAAAGACGAGAGTGCACATATACTGTACTTCAGAACAAATCGAAAAAATGTCTTTAGCATTTTCGCAATAAATAAACATAATGGCAAAAAATCGTATCGACAAGTGACATAAGTGTACTCGCACTGCAGTTCAGCGAATCGAAAAAAAAGTATAACCCATGAACATAAATGATGTTAGCAAAAAAAAAAAATGATTTTCACTATGTGACAAGAATTAGGATAGGAAAGGGAAGGATTGCATCATGGTTGTAGCACTTTAGATTGCACACAGCTGTTCTGAAAGTCCATATCTTTCCACAGAAGTACAACACCAAGTGACACAATTTGAAGTTCTTTTCCCATCAGAATTTATCAGCGTAGCCAAGACACTGAACTGTCGTAGTAATGTTCCATGTTTTCATTTTGGCAGTACATTAGGTACACCAAACAGTGGGACCATAATAATGTCTTCATCGCTCATGGTGGTGGACAGCATGTCGTGTCAACACCACGCTCTTACAAGGCACACCAACGTAGAATTAGTGCAAAACCAAATATAGTGCTCCATGAACACTAGGATAGACAGGACAAATGGACATTGCAGTAATTCAGGGTAGTTAGCTCATAAGGTGAAGGACATTATGTCACACACAATTCTTCATTAGTAGTTTGCGGCATTCATAGCCCAGTTATTGAACATTTCTGTACCAAGTATGTAGTGTTACAGAAAAATGTTCATTAATTGTTTTACATAGAATCAGTAACCTTCTTTTCCTAGTTACAAACCATTATTAAATAATCGCATTCTTTTCCAGTTACAAAGTATAGCATGGTTAATTAATCATTCGTCATTCCAATATAGTATTAATCATTAGCCTTTTCCTAATTACAAAGCATTATTAAACAATCACATTCTTTTCCAGTTACAAAGCATAATTAAGAATCATTAGCCTTCTTCTAATTACAAAGCATTATTAAACAATGACATTCTTTCCCAATTATAAAGCATAGCATAATTAATTAATCATGTCATTCCAATAGTAATAATCATTAGCTTTTTCCTAATTACAAAGCATTATTAAACAATCACATTCTTTTCCAGTTACAAAGTATCAACATTAAAAACAAGAGCTACTTAATGGCATAATTAATAACATAATTCATTGAGTGACATTAATTATTGGCACTCAGTGGCCAGCAAGCATTGAATAGAATAAAACATTGTTCATCATTCAGTATTATTCAGATCATTACGAAGTCATTATTAAAAATCAGTTAATTACAGTCATAGCAAAACATTGTTCCTCATTCAGTATTATTCAGATCATTACGAAGACATTATTAAAAATCAGTTAATTACAGTCATAGCAAAACATTGTTCCTCATTCAGTATTATTCAGATCATTACGAAGACATTATTAAAAATCAGCTAATTACAATCATAGCATTAATAATCACGGGCATTATAAGTAGTCTCATTACAATAAACAGTGGCAGTTATTAGCCAGTTACGAAGCATTATTTTATATTTATATATATATATATATATATATATATATATATATATATATATATATTTGTCTCATTAAGAAGTCATTACTCAAGTGACATACTATTCAGAGCTAATCAGCATTACTCAGAACTTTCTCAAACTGGTATCACTATTTGGGACTGGTAATACATTTTTTTGTTAGCAATGCATTGCGTTGGGATCGATAATTAATTGCTGAGGCATAACACTATTTGCTTTTGACGTATTGCTGCAAATGAGGATAGGTAACGTCATTCGTCATGAGTCAGCTGTAGCAATGTTATGTAACAAGGCAGTATATGTGATAAACACAAATGGGTAAAAAATAAAAATGCAAGTACTAGAACAGGTATAATAAGTAACAGGTTTAGGAAGTATCATGAAAAGCTTCTCCTGGAAAAAATACAAAATGGATTATTGACCTGAAAGAAGAAACGCACACTATGCTGTAAAGTAGTGAACTTCAAATTAACAAGTAGTGAAATGTGTATAAAATGTGTTCCATAGCTGTCCTTTCCAAAACTTTCCGTCATCCTACTATGCAATATAACACCTGCTGTCAAAACAAACTGCAACAAATACTTAAATAACTACATAGCATAAATACATAACTTCAACATTATTCTCATCTGTAAAAAAAAACTTCATTATCCATCACTTCATTATCCATATTATCATAACTTCATTATTATCATCACCTGTAAAGAAAAACTTCATTATTCATAATACCATATCCTTCATCATTATTCATCAGCATTCATTATCATCTGCAAAAAATCACTTCATTACTCATTATACAACTATTCCTTATCTCTAGCATATTTCATCACTAAAACTAAGATGTGTGGTTCTGTCTGACAGCCTGCATCAATCACCTTGTATTCTGAAAGAAAAAATTAGTTAAGACTGCTATTCTACGATGAGTATAGTATATTCTTGTTAATGCTTGTTAATCCTGATCCATTTACTCTTCCTCATTAAGTTATTGCATCTTCTTTCGTTTATTCCGTAGGTGAAATTCCCATTTCTGTTGAATCCATTTCTTACACGCATCATTTCTTTCTGAAATTGATGAACAAAGATTAATGTCTTGCATTTAAATCATATACCCACTAAGTAATGACTGGTTTATGGTAACATAATTAACCATACAGCATAACATGACAGAAAACGTAATATCTCAAAGACATTGACAGTGTTCAGATGCAAAAATGTACAGACAATATCACAATGCAGCAGCAAAATGTAAAACAGTCACGATCTTGAGATGTCATAGGGCAAAAAGAATGTCAAAATCAACTGGTGTGTTATACCTTAACTATTTCACAATGCATATAAACAAAACTGGAATACGATCATATATAAAAAGACAAAATGTGACGTTCGTTGTGTTCAGCTTGTACGTAGTGTAGTTAATAGAGGCGAGAATTAAAGACTTTAATGGAGAGAGAATTTGATAAAATTACTACGTCATTACATAGAATTGCATAATTATTCATAAAATACGTAAGTTCGTCTGGAAAAATATTCACGGTCTGATGTGTAACGACAAGAAAAGCGACCTGCTAACCTTACCTTGCCGGGCACTTGCCAATAAAAAATACGATAATCATCAGTAATTGGTCATGTGAATATAATTGCATTAGTAAATGGCATCATAGTGTGTTGAATCATAAAGTGGTTTCATTCAATAAACGGTTTAATATTTGACCAATGGTGGTTGCCTTTCGATTTTCTGGTTCTCAAAGTTTCGACGTGTACAACATTGGGATGAGGAATGCTGCGAATCCGATATGGACCTGCGTATAGAAGTTCAAATTTACTGCACTTACCTTTTAATTTACTGGATAAATAGTGTGTACGTACTAATATTTTCTGTCCAACGTGAAAGTTGCGGCGTGTACAAACCTGTTTTTGCTGTGTTCTCCGGCGCTCTGCGGCACGTTTGATGTTGTTCAGCGCAATGTCAATTATTTCGTGGTGTCGTAGGCGACGGCATTTAGGGAAGTTTACTAATTCCTTAATTTTGTTTGGTGGTTCAACGTTTTTCAGTATAACAGACGGAGATAGCATAGTGGATTCATTTGGAATGGAATTAATTACATCTTGGAATGAGAGTATGTGTGTATCCCAATCAATATGTCTTTTGTGGCAGTATATTCGGCACAGCTTACCAATTTCTTTCATTAATCTTTCACAGGGGTTCGAAGAAGCATGGTACTTGGATATATAGATCGGAGAAATGTTTCTAGCTCGTAACATACGTGTCCATATGCCAGAACGAAATTGAGATCCATTGTCAGAAATTACTTTCATCACATGCCCTACATGAAATAGAAAATGTTTTACAAATGCTTTTGAAACAGTTTTAGCAGTAGCTTTGCGTAACGGAGTGAAAGTAACAAATTTTGAAGTGAGCTCAACAGCGACAAATATGTAGCAAGAACCTCTGTTAGTTCTCGGAATCGGACCAAAAATGTCTACAGCGGCCATGTGTCTTAATTTAACGGGTACAATGGGATATAAAGGAGGAATATGTGAAGTGGTGTCTGATTTAGCTTTCTGGCAAATTTTACAAGACGCTAAAACTCGTCGTATACGTTTCTCCATGTTGGCAAAATAACAGTTCTGTCTCAGTATAAGAAAACATTTTCTGGCTCCGTAATGTGCGTAACTTAAATGAGTGTACCAGATTAATTTGTTAACCAGTTCGTCAGGAATGCATAATAACCAGTTGTTGCTGTCAGGATGAGAGCGGCGAAACAGAATGTCATTGCGTACTGTGTAATGGTTTCTAATCGTAACATTATTCTTATCTTGCCAAAGGTGTTTAATTTCTTTCCACACATTGTCTTTATTTTGCTCTTGTGCTATGTCCTGTAATGACGATGAAATAAAGTTTTCAAATGCTACTTGCTGAATGTACATGACACTGAAATTTGCTTTGCAGAAGTTGGTTGCTACGTCTTGCTGATTGTTGCTCAGAGAACGCGACAGTGCATCTGCTATAACATTTTGTGTGCCGGGAATGTGAACTATTGTAAAATTAAATTCCTGCAAATAAAGTTTCCATCTGCTTAATCTGTCGTGAGTGAATTTAGCCGAAAGTAAAAATTGTATCGCTCTGTGGTCTGTGTAAACGGTGGTATGTCTGCCGTAAAGAAAGTGCCTAAATCTCGTGAAAGCCCATACAACACATAATGTTTCAAGTTCTGTAACAGAATAATTTCGCTCAGCAGGTGACAGAATGCGGCTTGCAAATGCGATGTTTTTAATTACTGTAGAACCATCTTCTTCAATTTCCTCAAAAATATGTACGCCTAAAGCGGTGTTGGAACTGTCGGTGGCAACGGAAAAATTTCTAGTAAGATCTGGGTGCGATAAAAGTGGAGCATTCAACAAAGCATGTTTCAGGTTCATGAATTCAGAGTGTGCTTGCTTATCCCAAGACCAAATACTGTTTTTACCTGTTAATTGGCATAATCTGGGTGTGTCTAAAGCAGAGTGATGAATAAATTTACGAAAAAAATTAATTAAACCCAAAAAACTGCGTAATTGCTTCTTCGTCGTAGGAACAGTAATGTCACGTAGAGCTTGAAGTTTTTCCGGATCAGGTGCAATGCCTTCTGCTGAAATTACGTGTCCAAGAAATTTTGTAGAAGTTTTGCCAAAGTGCGATTTACTAAGGTTAACTGTAAGTCCTTGTGCATGAAAAGTTTGCAACAGTAATTCTAAAATCACATTGTGTTCAGACCAGTTAGCTTCTGCGATAAGAATGTCGTCTACATACGTCGTAATTCTGTCCTTAAGTTCTGTCGGAAGTATTGTGTTCAAACCGCGAATAAAAGCTGCTGAAGAAATAGTTAAGCCGAATGGTAATTTGCAAAATTGATAACAGTCGCCAAAACAGAGAAAAGCTGTATATTTTCTACAATTCGGATGAAGTTGAATTTGCCAAAATCCCGATTTCAAATCTAGTGTAGAATAAATAGCTGTACCGTGAAATTTCTGTAAAAGTTCCTCTAGTGTCTGTGGTCGATCTGTTTCATTAATAATAATGTCATTAATGTGACGTGAATCAAGTACAAGGCGAAGTGAGCCATCTTTCTTCTTAACAATATGTAGCGGGTTTGTGTACGGACTAACTGCCGGTTCAATAATTCGTTGGTCAAGCATATCCTGCAATTCTTTTTTAACTTGTTCTCTGTGGATATATGGAATGGGATAATGCTTTGCTTTAAATGTGTCGTGCTGTTTCACTTGAAATTCATACATAAAACCGGACATAGTACCAGGAATATTGTCAAAAACTGGAGCTTGCTGTAAAAGAATTTTGCGTAGTTGCGTTCGTTCGTCGTGTGTAGTTGCACTGCTTTGTTTAACCTTATCAGAAATCAATTGCATTACGTCGTAGTCAGCTTCGTCTGGAGTATTATAGTTCTGTACGTACGTATCCGTGAACAATGTGGGATTACAGTCTATGTTACGTGATACGGAAATGACCTCTGTGCGGTTTATTGTTTGTTCTTCCGCAGATAGTGAGTGCTGAAATTCTAAAGCAAGTTGTACATTTTCGTCCTTTAACATTAAATAAGAATTCTGAAAATCAATAACTGCGTCGTGTTGTACCAGAAAATTCGTACCTAAAATAACGTCTGTTGTCAATAAAGGAACAATCCAAAAATTTGAGTGGAAAGTATGACCTCCAATACAAAATGATAAATGCGTCTGTAATTTAACGTCTACTCCTTTACTCGATACTGCTCCCTTCACTTTTGTTTTGCCTAAAGGTAATGTCGGATAAGTATTCTCTTTGTTGCACTCGTTGAAAGTCTCCTCATTTATTACTGATATAGGTGATCCGGAATCAATTACTGCTGAGAATTTCGATGAACCAATTTTAATTTCGATGATAGGATGAGAAATAGTTTTCTGAACAAATGGTCTTTCCTGCAAGAGAGTGTCTCTGATATCGTCAAAAGTAAATACATTTTTGTGAACAACATTTTGCGTGTCTAAAGTAGTGCTTGTATTATTGGAAGATGCGATCTGTACAGTATCTAGTCAGATTCTATCTGACGTGTTATTATTATTAGGAGGATTCTGTGGCATTTCGACTATTTGAACTGTCCTATTACTTCTTCCAGACGTATTACGCTCTGGATGGTACCTACTGTCGGGTTCATTCATGAGAATATGTTCTTGTTGAATACTTTGCTGCTGGTAAGACCGACTGTTATTATATGTACGCTGATAATTGTGCTCATCGTTTTTACGTCTGTCGTGATAGTCATTCCTATACGGTGCATTGCGATAGGAATTGAAATATTGTCTTCTTTGTACGTAGTTGTTTCCTTGCTGTTATGCGTTACTATTTGTTGGATCAGGGACTATACGTGCACGCGGCGGAACATTAAAGCCTGATTGACCTTGTGCATTACATTGTTGGTTACGTATACTAACCGGTTGACTTTCATGCTGTTGCGGTGGAAAACTTCTATTGTTACCAAAATGTGCTTCCTGTTGCTGAAAATTTTGACGATATTGATAATCTGAATTTTGTCTGTGATTTAAGTTCTGGTAGTTGTCGTTCCTAAAGCGTCTGTTACTTTTCCTAT
Source organism: Schistocerca americana (assembly GCF_021461395.2). Taxonomy (NCBI): domain Eukaryota; kingdom Metazoa; phylum Arthropoda; class Insecta; order Orthoptera; family Acrididae; genus Schistocerca; species Schistocerca americana. Next base: position 202,407,702 of record NC_060129.1, on the reverse strand, counting down.
TGAAATTACGTCCCTGATTATAATTACTGTAAGTTTGTTGACCTTGGTTGTTATACGAAAAGTTTTTGCTTACAAATGAATAATCAGATTGCTGTACTTCTAAAAGCTGCAACAGATCTCTGAATGCTGAAATGTTTTCTTTTTGCTGGTCCGTTAGAAGTGACACTCGTAATGACCGTGGTAATTTGGAAATGCATAATTGTATAAGTGCAGATTCACTGTACGGTTCACTCAGGTATTGGTTTTGTTGTACCATGTGCTCAAAAAATTGCGTCACACTGGGAAAATTTGAGTTCTCGTAATTCGGCAAACTAATTAACTGATCTTTAATTCCGCGCTGTGTCGTCTTCGACCAGTACGCTGATAGAAAAGCATTCTGAAACTCTTCTACCGAATAGCACTGTCTCACGATCGGTCTCATACGGGTTGCCGGCTCGCCTTCCAAAAAGCTGCAAATAAATTCAAGTTTATGCGTAACAGGCCAAGTCGGTGGAAGAGCAAAGCTAAACTGTTGTATCCAATCCAGTGGGTGAATCTGTGTTCTGTCGTTTTTAAACACTTTAAACTTTCTCACTGACAGAAAATGTTTGTAATCAAAATTATCGTCTCTGTGTGATAGAACAGGTTCAGGATTGTAAGAGAATCTATTGAACTGTGGTTGTTCGGAATCTAAGTCCCGTACTCTCTGTAGATTACCCAAATTATACGCGCTGCGTGAGTCTGACAAATGTTCATAAAGTGGCGTCTGTTGTGGTAAGTTGTTATTAACTGAAATACTTTTCATCTCTGTTACTTCTTGTTGTAAACTCGATAACTTTCTACGCAACGTGTTATTAGACGAATCGATCTCATTAATTGTCTGCTGTAAATTTTGAAATTCAGGTGTTTGATTAAATGAAACCGGTGCAGTATCGTCTGATTTATTATCATTATTACTTTCAATAGCATCAATACGACTGGCTAATTCATCATATTTTTCAGTCAGTATTTTTGCCTGATCATCGGTTTTAGAATCGGATGCATTAATCTGTTTTTGCAACTTACGTGTAGTTTCGCTCAGTTTTTTAACATCAGCTTTGATGACATCGCAATCCTGTGTTAGTTCTAATTATTCGAATCTGTCTGTCACTGTTTGAATATTTACTGTGTGTGTATCTGTTTTTGATTTAGGATCAGAAATTTCATCACGTAATTCCGCGTTCAACTGTTCTATGGTATTAATTTTGTCGGACACTGTAGTAATATTATTGTCTACATACGTTTTTGCCTTCGCAAACATTTTGCGTTTGTCTTCCTGTCTCTGTGCTGTGATTGTTTCCATTACTTGTCGTTTCACTTTGTTTTGATCCTGAATAAATTTGCGGAAACGCGTATCACTGTTTTGTATATGGTGATTAAGACGTTCGTTAATTTGAGAGTTCTGTTGTTCGAATTTCGCGTCTATCTTTGCGTCCATTGTGCGCGAAAGTTCTACCGTCATTGCTTTAAACTCTTCCCGTAATTGTGTAGCTTTTTCAGAGCATTGTTTAGCGACTCCGCTAATTTCGTCTCTGAGTGTGTCTGTTGCGGCTGTTTGCATTACCCTTAATTCCTGCGCAACAGACTTAATTTCTTCGCTATTTTTTCTTGAACAAGCCTCAATTTCCGCGCGCAACTGTTCCTTAGTGTCATGACACTGCGCGGCAACGGCTCTAATTTGTTCACTAAGCTGTCTGGAATTGTCGTCTAATTTTTCATTTAACTGTCTGGAATTGTCGTCTAATTTTTCATTTAGCTGTTTGTTCTGTTGTTTGACCTGTTCACTAAGTTGTTTGGAATTTACATCATTATAGTCTAGTTTTTCATTAATTTTATTAAATTTTTCATTAAACTGTTTGAAATTTTGCCGCAAAAATGCCATAATTGGATCCGATTCAAAATTAGCATTTCTATTCTCTGTGCTATTCAATGGTCGATCTGGAATTGTCTCGTTTTGCGTGACCATTTGGTCATTCTGTAATTTACAAAAAGTTTGCCAGTTAAACATACACTGTCAGTCCCTATTTCGGAATTAAATCCGTCATACTTTCACTACACTGACCATTTACATTCGAAAAATTTGTTTGTATGTTACTTGAATTTTCCAAACCGGTTGTGTTAAGCTGGGTAGCGCTCATTACAATGGAGCGTCCCGCGTCATCAATTGTCGTCAAATCAACACAAGACACAATCGAGTTCGTTTGTTCATCATTAAGATAAAAGTCATCATTAGTGGTTGGAACGCATTGACTGTCAGTGAACGCAGGATTGTCATCATTACACTGCGTGTCACAATTACTATCGGTCACGTTGTTTAAGTCGGTAAATTCATTCATAATACCTCGCGATACACTATTCACAGTCTTTCGCGGCATTTTTACAGTAGTCACAATTATTCACAAAACAATAAGCACAAATGCAAAAGCAACACACAAATACAATAGAGCAACGAATTGCCGTTGACCTGTAGAAAGACAGTCACAAGATTAGTAAAAGCGTAGCGCCAAATCCTAATTATACTTAAGCAAATAAGAGCAGATATCTGACTGTTGTTCAAAAGATTCTCAACGAAATTCGATCCTGGACTGGGTGTCGCCAAGTGTAACCTCCCCACAAAAATTTAAAAAACAATATTTAATAGAAATGGGAGCCAAGAAGTTCCGTGCGGCTTTTCGCGGATGATGCTGTAGTATACAGAGAAGTTGCAGCGTTAGAAAATTGCAGCGAAATGCAGGAAGATCTGCAGCGGATAGGCACTTCGAGCCGGGAGTGGCAACTGACCCTTAACATAGACAAATGTATCGTATTGCGAATACATAGAAAGAAGGATCCTTTATTGTATGATTATATGATAGCGGAACAAACACTGGTAGCAGTTACTTCTGTAATATATCTGGGAGTATGTGTACGGAACGATTTGAAGTGGAATGATCATATAAAATTAATTGTGGGTAAGGCGGGTGCCAGGTTGAGATTCATTGGGAGAGTCCTTAGAAAATGTAGTCCATCGGGAAAGGAGGTGGCTTACAAAACACTCGTCCGACCTATACTTGAGTATTGCTCATCAGTGTGGGATCCGTACCACGTCGGGTTGACAGAGGAGATAGAGAAGATCCAAAGAAGAGCGGCACGTTTCGTCACGGGGTTATTTTGTAAGCTTGATAGCGTTACGGAGATGTTTAGTAAACTCTGCGAGAGAAGCGCTCTGCATCGCGGTGTAGCTCGCTGTCCAGGTTTCGAGAGGGTGCGTTTCTGGATGAGGTATCGAATATATTGCTTCCCCCTACTTATACCTCCCTAGGAGATCGCGAATGTAAAATTAGAGAGATTAGAGTGCGCACGGAGGGTTTCCGGCAGTCGTTCTTCCCGCGAACCATACGCGACTGGAACAGGAAAGGGAGGTAATGACAGTGGCATGTAAAGTGCCCTCCGCCACACACCGTTGGGTGGCTTGCGGAGTATAAATGTAGATGTATTCCAGAACAATTCTGGCCCGGTGATATGCTGCATTGTCGTCAGTCAAAATTCCGTCATGGTCTGGGAATATAATGTCTGTGAATGGCTGCAAATGGTCTGCAACTAGTCGAACGCAACCATTTCCAGCCAAAGATCAATTCAGTTGGACCCAGTCAGTTGCATGTAGACACAGCCGACATCATTGTACAACCACCACTAGCTTGCGTAGTGCCTTGTTGACAAATTCGGTGCATGGCTTCGTGGGATCTCTGCCACACTCTAACCCTAACGCCAGCTCTTACCAACCGAAATCTACGTCTGCATCTACATATATATTCCGCTAGCCACCAAGCGGTGTGTGGCGGAGGGCACAATTCGCCCCCCCTTCTGTTCCACTCGCGGATCGCGCAAGGGAAAAACGACTGTCTGAACGCCTCAGTACGAGCTCTAATTTCCCTTATCTTTGAATGGTGATCATTGCGCGATTTGAAAGTTGGTGGTAATGGCTCTGAGCACTGTGGCACTCAACTTCTGAGGTCATCAGTCCCCTAGAACATAGGACTACTTAAACCTAACTAACCTAAGGACATCACACACATCCATGCCCGAGGCAGGATTCGAACCTAAGACCTAGCGGTCGCGCGGTTCCAGACTGTAGCGCCTAGAACCGCTCGGCCACCCCGGCCGGCAAGTGGTAAGAATATATGCTCTACATATTCTGTGAAGATCGGATTTCGGAATTTAGTGAGCAGCCCCTTCTGTTTAGCGCGTCGTCTATCTGCAAGTGTGTCCCACTTGAAACTTTCTGAGAGATTCGTAACGCTCTCGCGATGGCTAATGTACCAGTCACGAATCTCCCCGCTCTTCTTTGGACCTTCTCAATCTCTTGAATCAGACCCAACTGGTAAGGGTCCCATACAGACGAACAATACTCCAAGACTGGACGAACTAAAGTATTGTAAGCTATTTCCTTTGTCGAAGGACTGCATCGCTTCAGGATTCTACCAATAAACCGCTGTCTAGAGGTCTCCTTACCCGTTAGTTGTGTAATCTAATCATTTCGAATAGTCACACCTAGGTAGGTGGCGGATGTTACCGTTTGCAAAGACTGGGCATTTATTTTGTACTCGTACGTTAATAGGATTTTCGCCTTGTTATACGCAGTAGGTTACACTTACTGATATTGAGAGATAACTGCCAGTCATTACACGCATTTATTTTCTGCAAATCCTCAATGATTTGTTCACAACGTTCGTGTGATACTACTTTCCTGTAGACTACAGCGTCATCGGCAAACAGTCTAAGGCCGCTATCAATACCATCGACCAGATCGTTTATGTAAATCGTAAAAAGCAGAGGACCTATTACGCCGCCCTGGGGCAAACCTGAAGATACGATTGTTTCTGATGAAGTTACCCCGTTCAGGACGACATACTGCTCCCATCGAGACTTATCTGGCGGGGCACAGTTTCCCAGTCGTCTAGGGTCCAACCAATATTGTCACGAGACCAGGACGGACACGGCAGGCGATGTCGTGTTGTTAGCTACAGCACTCGCATCGATCGTCTGCTGTCAAATTTCGACACACTGCTCTAATGGATACGTTCATCGAACGTCCTACATTGAGTTCGGCGATTATTTCATGCATTGCTGCTTGTCTGTTGACGCTGCTCTCGGTCGTTAAGTGAAGGCCGTTGGGAGCTTCGTGGTCTGTGTTGAGAAATAATGCCAAAAATGTTAATTTTAATTTTAAAAACCAACAGCCTAAGTTGCAAAATTTACCTAGATTTACCTAGGTTTCAGTCGGGATAACCTGACCTCCTTCAGAATAGAAGTAACTACCGTTTGTCCGTAGTAGACATCGTCAAGCTAAACTACAAATCAATAAATTAATGTCAGACTGTAAAAACTACCTGAAACTGCCTCGGACCCACTTCGCGATGCGGCAGCAATGAGTGCTGTACTGGAACACCAGTAAAGTTCCAGCCACAATGCGGCAGCAACGAGTGCTGTACTGGAACACCAGTAGAGTTCCAGCCACGATGCGGCAGCAACGAGTGCTGTACTGGAACACCAGTAAAGTGCCAGCCACGATGCGGCAGCAATGAGTGCTGTACTGGAACACCAGTAAAGTTCCAGCCACGATGAGGCAACGACGAGTGCTGTACTGGAACACCAGTAAAGTTCCAGCCATGATGCGGCAGCAACGAGTGCTGTACTGGAACACCAGTAAAGTTCCAGCCACAATGCGGCAGCAACGAGTGCTGTACTGGAACACCAGTAAAGTTCCAGCCATGATGCGGCAGCAATGAGTGCTGTACTGGAACACCAGTAACGTTCCAGCCACGATGAGGCAACGACGAGTGCTGTACTGGAACACCAGTAAAGTTCCAGCCACGATGAGGCAACAACGAGTGCTGTACTGGAACACCAGTAAAGTTCCAGCCACGATGCGGCAGCAATGAGTGCTGTACTGGAACACCAGTAAAGTTCCAGCCACAATGCGGCAGCAACGAGTGCTGTACTGGAACACCAGTAAAGTTCCAGCCACGATGAGGCAACAACGAGTGCTGTACTGGAACACCAGTAAAGTTCCAGCCACGATGCGGCAGCAATGAGTGCTGTACTGGAACACCAGTAAAGTTCCAGCCACGATGAGGCAACGACGAGTGCTGTACTGGAACACCAGTAAAGTTCCAGCCACGATGAGGCAACGACGAGTGCTGTACTGGAACACCAGTAAAGTTCCAGCCACGATGAGGCAACAACGAGTGCTGTACTGGAACACCAGTAAAGTTCCAGCCACGATGCGGCAGCAATGAGTGCTGTACTGGAACACCAGTAAAGTTCCAGCCACAATGCGGCAGCAACGAGTGCTGTACTGGAACACCAGTAAAGTTCCAGCCACGATGAGGCAACAACGAGTGCTGTACTGGAACACCAGTAAAGTTCCAGCCACGATGCGGCAGCAATGAGTGCTGTACTGGAACACCAGTAAAGTTCCAGCCACGATGAGGCAACGACGAGTGCTGTACTGGAACACCAGTAAAGTTCCAGCCACGATGAGGCAACAACGAGTGCTGTACTGGAACACCAGTAAAGTTCCAGCCACGATGCGGCAGCAGTGAGTGCTGTACTGGAACACCAGTAAAGTTCCAGCCACAATGCGGCAACGACGAGTGCTGTACTGGAACACCAGTAAAGTTCCAGCCACGATGAGGCAACAACAAGTGCTGTACTGGAACACCAGTAAAGTTCCAGCCACGATGCGGCAGCGGCTAGTGCTGTACTGGAACACCAGTAAAGTTACAGCCACGATGAGGCAACAACGAGTGCTGTACTGGAACACCAGTAAAGTTCCAGCCACGATGCGGCAGCGACGAGTGCTGTACTGGAACACCAGTAAAGTTCCAGCCATGATGCGGCAGCCACGACTGCTGTACTGGAACTGTATTGGTGTTCCAGTACAGCACTCGTGGCTGCCGCATCGCGGTCGCGAAGTGGGCCGAGGCAATTTCAGGTAAGTTTTTAGAGTCTGACGACAATTCATGAATTTGTAATTTCAGCTTGACGATGTCCACTATGGACAAATGGTAGTTACTTTTATTCTGAAGAAGGTTGGGTTATAGCCACAGAAACCTAGGTAAATCTAGGTAAATTTTGCAACTGAGGCTGTTGGTTTTTAAAATTAAAATTAATATTTATACACTTGCTGACAGGGCCAAGAAATGATAAAAATATTTAAATGCCTAAAATGTGGTATTCTCGGCTCACTCTTCACAATGTGGATGTCGGAATACTGAATTCCCTGCGATTTCCGAAATGGAATGTCGCATGTGTCTAGCTCCAACTACCATTCTGATTTCAGGGTCTGTTAATTAAATGGTGTGGCCATAATCGCATCGAAAGCCGCGACATGTGAATCATCTGAGTAAGAAAGTCAGCCCCGCCAATGCACTGCTCGTATTTTTTTGTGTACCCGATACCACTGCCTTCTTTATATGTACCTATTGCTATCGGAGTGTCTTGAAAGGAGAATATAAGATGAACATCAATAAAAGCAAAACGGGGATAATGCAATGTAATCGAATTAAGTTGGGTTATGCTGAGGGAATTAGATTAGGAAATGAGAGACTTAAGTAGTAAAGGAGTTTTGCTATTTAGGGAGCAAAATAACTGATGATGGTCGAAGTAGAGAAGATATAAACTGTAGACTGGCAATGGCAAGGAAAGCGTTTCTGAAGAAGAGAAATTTCTTAACATCGAGTATTGATTTAAGTGTCAGGAAGTCGTTTCTGAAAGTATTTGTATGGAGTGTAGCCATGTATGTAAGTGAAACGTGGACGATAAATAGTTTAGACAAGAAGAGAATAGAAGCATTCGAAATGTGGTGCTACAGAAGAATGCTGAAGATTAAATGGGTAGATCACATAACTAATGAGGAGGTATTGAATAGAATTGGGTAGTAGAGGAGTTTGTGGCACAACTTGACAAGAAGAAGGGACCGGTTCATAGGACATGTTCTGAGGCATCAAGGGATCACCACCTTAGTATTGGAGGGCAGCGTGGAGGGTAAAAATCGTAGAGGGAGACCAAGAGATGAATACACTAAGCAGATTCAGAAGTATATAGGTTGCAGTAGCTACTGGAAGATGAAGAAGCTTGCACAGGATAGAGTAGCATGGAGAGCTGCATCAAACCAGTCTCAGGACTGAAGACAACAATAACAACATTGCTACCCCATGACTTTTTCGCATCAGTGTAAATCGCATTGTGAGATTTAACCAGTAGAAGTGATCAGCTTTTTTAGAGTTTCATCTGGTAGATGGGCGATTGTGAGGTTTATCAAGAACGGAGGATACAGTGCCCTGTTGAGATACAAAAGGGGCTCTGTAACTGAAAGTGAATTGAAAAAAAAAAGAGAAGAGAAGAAGTATCGCAAAGTGACCCGTAGGGCCACTTCTGTGCAGGTATAAATATCCATACGCAAAAATAGCATCAGCGCTCTGTCGGCCAAATCTCGTGATGCGACGCGGACAAAAGGCAGCAGTAGGAGTGGCAGAGGGAGTAATGAAAGCCAGCAGAGAGCAGAAAGACAGCAGACGGCGGACTCTGGGAGCTCGAGAGCCCCCAGAGCCGCCTGCCGGCGGCCGCCGTAAACAAAAACACGCGACGCGACAAATGAATATCGACGCGCGGCCGTCTTTTGTCACCGGGCCCGGCCATTCAGAGAGAGGAGAGGGACCGCGGCGCTCGGCTCTATTGAGACGGGGAATCCCCCCCCCCCCACAAGCTCTCGTTCGCTGCCGCGCTGTTTGCTCCTCCAATTACCGAACTGGGTCGCGCTAGGTAGGAGGCAGCGAGTGAGTGGGACGGAGGAAGAGTTTGAAAAGGGAAAGACAGAGAGAGGTGGGGTAGGGGATGCGTGGAAAAAAATAAAGAAGGAAAAAAAAAAAGCAAGGTAGTGAGTGAGAGAGACGGGGAAAGAGTTTGGAGGAGCAGAGAAAGAGAGATAGTGGGAGAGAAAGTTGAGAGGGTAAGAGAAAGTGCGGAAAAACATCGAAAAGAAAAACAGGAGAGAGGCTGAAGCCGGCAGCGCGAGGTGAAATATATACGAGGGGTGGGGGTGAAATTTCTCGAGGGAGAGAGAGAATGCGTTGAGGGAAGCTGTTGGGGTGGAGAAGTGTTTAAAAGGCGGGTGAAAACAGAGCACTGGTGCAGCAGTGTCGAATTGTGGGGACTCAGCTAATATATTCCTAAAGCGAACAGCTAGTGCGAGGGGTGTAATGAAAGGAACCACCTGTGTGAATTGATTTGTTTTCGAGTGGTTTCAAAGTTATTGGGAAAATAAATTCGAAAAAACAGAGAGAGAGAGAGAGAGAGAGAGAATGAACAGAAGAAAGGGAGCCGCAAAACGGACTGTAAAGAGGGTTTATTTTATTCGCTCGCCGTAACAGATTAGTATAGGTTGTCACTGACTGGGGGAGAGGATGTTCTGCGTCCACGTGCGCAGTCCACACCCCACTGTACGGTGCACGGTGGAGGATGCAGTGTACAGATATTGTCAATTAATTCTCCTTTTATGTTCGCATACTGAACGTGGCAAAAACGACTATCTTTACAGCACTATACGCCATCTAATCTCTCTCACTTTATTCTCGTGGTCCCTACGTGAAATGCATACGATGGTGGCAGAATGAAGGTCTCACAGTTAACATCTAGCTTCTCTACATTCACGCACTTCTAACTTCCCTAAATTCTCCCACCACAGTTGAAACTTCCACTTTTTATGTAAAAAATGACAGTGCTCGAAAAACTCTAACGTTATTTGGTTTTCAAACAGCTGAGCAAAACTCAACGTACTCTTACTTATTATGATCACCACTAAACTGACACACGCTATCTGACTTTCAATGATCCCTACAAAAGAATGGCCTTAACAATAACTTATACCCTTCATGAATCACTTACCTATAAAATATAAATATATATATATATATATATACATTTTCTGATCAAAATTGAGAAGATTTGGAACAAACTTCGCCGACACACGTCTCGTGCCCGAAACAACTGAAAAAATTGCATGACACGAGCCGACCGATATGCCAACATCCTCAGCAACTTCTGTTGCTTCGACGATTTTCCGAAACAATTTTCTTCAGAGCTTCGACGTTGCCATCTGTTGTTCATGTGCTGGGGCGTCCATCTTGTCGGCCATCTTGGAAGAGCTTGTACCACTTGTAAACATACCTTATTCTTGGAACAGTCTCACCGTGTGCCACTGACAACATTTGAAGTGTTTTAGAACACTTGGTTCCATTTTCACACAAAATTTCATGCAATTTCTTTGCTCCATTTTTTTGTAATAATCGAAAATCGCCGAGAACGCTGACACACGTCTAAACTTTCTATGTCCCAAAAACAAACGAAGTACGCTGGACACTTGAAGCTGTAAACATATGTTCGGGACATGTGTACCAACATAACAAAAAAAATCTATAATCGAATGTAGTTTGCCTCGCAGTTTGAAAAATCACCTTACTTTTTGAACAGCCCTCGTAGGTCATGGAACAATAGGTTTTGAATGATCACTGTAGGCACTTACTACAATGCGGTCCGTGTTGCTCCCACTGATATCGCGATGACAAATTAGAATGGAATGGACAGTGTCTTGAAAGGAAGACAGAAGATGAACATCAACAAAAGCAAAACGAGGATAATGGAATGTAGTCGAATTAAGTCGGGTCATGCTGAGGGAATTAGATTAGGAAATGAGACACTTAAAGTAGTAAAGGAGTTTCGGTATTTCGGGAGCAAAATAACTGATGATGGTCGAAGTAGAGAGGATATAAAATGTACGCTGGCAATGGCAAGGCAAGTGTTTCTGAAGAAGAGAAATTTGTTAACACCGAGTATACACGTAAGTGTCAGGAAGTCGTTTCTGAAAGTATTTGTATGGAGTGTAGCCATGTACGGAAGTGAAACCTGGACGATAAATAGTCTAGACAAGAAGAGAATAGAAGCTGTCGAAATGTGGTGCTACAGAAGAATGCTGAAGATTAGATGGATAGATCACATAACTAATGAGGAGGTATTGAATAGGATTGGGGAGAAGAGAAGTTTGTGGCACAACTTGACAAGAAGAAGGGATCGGTTGGTAGGACATGTTCTGAGACATCGAGGGATCACCAATTTAGTATTGGAGGGCAGCGCGGAGAGTAAAAATCGTAGAGGGAGACCAATAGTTGAATACACTAAGCAGATTCAGAAGGATGTAGGTTGCAGTAGGTACTGGGAGATGAAGAAGCTTGCACAGGATAGAGTAGCATTGAGAGCTGCATCAAACCAGTCTCAGGACTGAAGACCACAACAACAACAACAACAACAACAAGATTATAATAATTACAGAACGCGCAGGGGCGTCCAGACATTCTTTCCGCGCGCCATACGTGAATGGAACACAAAGAAACCGTAGTACCTAGTACAATGGGACGTATTCCCTATATTGATATTGACGTACATAAATGGTTCACACGGAGGGAGATTCGCTCATTATCTTAACGTAGACGGTGAATGCAATGAAACGACGGTTTTTTTTCAGTCTATTCTCAAATAACCAACTTGGCGTTTCTCTGCAGACCTGGAATTGCATGCTGTCTGTTGTTATTACGAACAGCACGTAGTGTGGTTGTGTATGTGTGCCGCATATTTTTTCAGCCTATCGCGCACCGCTGTTTCGGCAATTTCCCGCCGATTGCAAGCCATTCTTTTCGTACGGCGGGCCGCTGTGTGTGTGTGTGTGTGTGTGTGTGTGTGTGTGTGTGTGTGTGTGTGTCGGTTATAGGAGCTATTGTGATGGCTCCGCGCGCCGTATGAAGAAGAATGGCCCGTGAGAACAGCCCGCTAGGATGCCAGCAATGGTCTGTACACATCGCGACGGCAGCCAAGCGGGTGCCGGGGGAAACAGCCGTGTGATAGCGTGGGGGGACGGCGAACCACCGATGGAAGTGGCGGCTTTCCAGCATAGGTGCAAACGACAGTAATCCTCCCTTCCCACCGCCACCACCCCTTCCTCAGGTTCTTTAAAGAGTCCAACCTCTACGTGTGAAACAGCCTCGTTTTAAGAAAAGCTACGCTGCTGGCCATTAAAATTGCTGCACCACGAAGATGACGTGCTGAAATTTAACCGACAGGAAGAAAACGCTGTGATGTGCAAACCATTAGCTTTTCAGAGCATTCACACAAGGTTGGCGCCGGTGGCGACACCTACAACGTGCTGACATGAGCAAACTTTCCAACCGACTTCTCATACACAAACAGCAGTTGACGGGCGTTGCCTGCTGAAACGTTGTTGTGATGCCTCGTGTAAGGAGGAGAAATGCGTACCATCATGTTTCCGACTTTGATAAAGGTCGGATTGTAGCCTATCGCGATTGCGGTTTATCGTATCGCGACATTGCAGCTCGCGTTGGTCGAGATCCAATGACTGTTAGCAGAATATGGAATCGGTGGGTTCAGTAGAGTGATACGGAACGTCATGCTGGATCCCAACGGCCTCGTATCACTAGCAGTCGAGATGACAGGCATCTTATCCGCACGGCTGTAACGGATCGTGCAGCCACGTCTCGATCCCTGAGTCAACAGATGGGGACGTTTGCAAGACGACAACCATCTGCACGAACAGTTCGACGACGTTTGCAGCAGCACGGACTATCAGCTCGGAGACCATGACTGCGGTTACCCTTGACGCTGCCTCACAGACAGGAGCGCCTGTGATGGTGTACTCGACGACGAACCTGGGTACACGATGGAAACATGGTCATTTTTTCGAATGAATCCAGGTTCTGTTTACAGCGTCACGATGGTCGCATCCGTGTTTGGCGACATCGCGGTGAACGCACATTGGAAGCGTGTATTCGGCATCGCCGTACTGGCGTATCACCCAGCGTGATGGTATGGGGTGCCATTGGTTACACGTCTCGATCACCTCTTGTTCGCATTGACGGCACTTTGAACAGTGGACGTTACATTTCAGATGTGTTACGACCCGTGGCTCTACCCTTCATTCGATCCCTGCTAAACCGTACATTTCAGCAGGATAATGCACGACCGCATGTTGCAGTTCCTGGACAGGCCTTTCTGGATGCAGAAAATGTTCGACTGATGCCCTGGCCAGCGCATTCTCCAGACTTCTCACCAACTGAAAGCGTCTGGTCAATGGTGGCCGAGCAACTGGCTCGTCACAATACGCCAGTCACTACTCTTGATGAACTGTGGTATCGTGTTGAAGCTGCACGGGCAGCTGTACCTGTACACGCCATCCGAGCTCTGTCTGACTCAATGCACAGGCGTATCGAGGCAATTATTACGGCCAGAGGTGGTTGTTCTGGGTACGGATTTCTCAGGATCTATGCACCCAAAGTGCGAGAAAATGTAATCACATGTCAGTTCTAGTATAATACATTTGTCCAATGAATACCCGTTTATGATCTGGATGGCCAGTAGTGTAGTTCGTTTACGCATGGCAGTCTTTATGACTTCATATTTCCGGCCCTACGTGTCGTACAGTTACAAGATTGTGCAGGTAGATTCAGTAGTATATGTGCATACTGTCCGTAAACAGTGTATGCGAATAGAATACGGGTGGAAGGAATGCAGGGGGAAGTGGAATATGAAAGGGACTTTCGCAGTTTCTCGCCGTACCGCTCTTTAACACTGCTAGTATCCAGAAATGAAGCTGAAAGTTATCTAAATAACAGCCGTACAGTTTCTGATTGTAAGATCTGAGCTGTGATACACACATAAAAAAGGTTTGCATCACCCCGGTTTCGAGAGTTCCGGAACCTGTACAGAAAATTGGAATAGAGATCAACATAAACATCATTTCCGCCCTTTTTATTGGTCATCAAAACCACACATTGGGTGTTGTACCACCATACAGCGAGACCTTCAGAGGTGTTGGTCCAGATTGCTGTACACACCGGTACCTCTAATACCCAGTAGCACGTCCTCTTGCATTATTGTATACCTGTATTCGTCGTGGCATACTATCCACAAGTTGATCAAGGCACTGTTGGTCCAGATATTCCCACTCCTCAACGGCGTAGATCCGTGAGAGTGGTTGGAGGGTCACGTCGTTCATGAGCAGCCCTTTCCATTCTATCCCAGGCATATGCCATAGGGTTCGTGTCTGGAGAACATGCGATGTCGTTATGTCGAAGGAAGTCATTCACAAGATATGCACTACGGGGGTGCGAACTGTCGTCCATGAAGACGAATGCCTCGCCAATATGCTGCCAATATGGTTGCACTGTCGGTCGGAGGATGGCATTCACGTACCGTACAGGCGTTATGGCACCTTCCGTGACCACCAGCGGCGTACGTCGGTCCCACATAATGCCGCCCCAAAACATCAGGGAACCTCCACCTTGCTGCACTCGCTGGACAGTGTGTCTAAGGCGTTCAGCCTGACCGGGCTGCCTCCAGACACATCTCCGACGACTGTCTGGTTGAAGGCATGTGCGACACTCACCGGTGAAGAGAACGTGACGCCAATCCTGAGCGGTCCATTCCGCATGTTGTCGGACCCATCTGTACCGCGCTGCACGGTGTCGTGGTTGCAAAGATGGACCTCGCCGTGGAGTGAAGTTGCGCATCGTGCAGCCTATTGCGCACAGTTTGAGTCTTAACACGACGTCCTGTGGCTGCACGAAAAGCATCGTTCAACATGGTGGCGTTGCTGTCAGGGTTCCTCCGAGCCGTAATCCGTAGGTAGCGGTCACCCACTGCAGTAGTAGCCCTCGGGCGGCCTGAGCGAGGCATATCATCGACATTTCCTGTCTCTCTACATCTCTACCATGTCCGAACAACATCGCTTTGGTTCACTCCGAGACGGCTGGACACTTCCCTTGTTGAGAGCCCTTCGTGGCACAAAGTAGCAATGGGGACGCGATCGAACCGCGGCATGGTTGAACCACAGACAACACGAGCCGTGTACCTCCTCCCTGGTGGAATGACTGGAACTGATCGGCTGTCGGACCCCCTCCGTCTAACAGGCGCTGCTCGTGTATGGCTGTTTACATCTTTCGGCAGGTTTAATGACATCTCTGAACAGTCTGAGGCACTGTCATACAATATCGACAGTCAACGTCCATCTTCAGTTCTGGGAAGCGGGGGGACGCAAAACTCTTTTTGGTGTGTGTAATAAATGAACTGTCGTAATGAAACTTGTACTGCCGTAATGTCAAGGCAAAGCTGCATTTTAATAATAACTAATTGTCGTGATCTAAAGGGAAGTCTTTCATACTGTAAAAATTAGCAATCTGACTGCATGAATTTTGAACAATATAAACTGCCCGGATAGTGAACTTTGGCATAAGACCTACAATAATTAGACTTGCAAAAGCTGATCCCAAATCCCAGAACTAAAAGTGATACACAACACGGAAGATATAGCTGTCTCTGAATGACATACGTTGGCCATGACTGAACAAAAAAAAAAGAAAAAGAAAAAGAAAGAAAGTGTAATCCTTACCTGTATTCTGCGTAAATCTGGATAAGGCGTTGCAGTACTGCTCTGTCTATGCTATGTTAAAGCTGCAAATTACTATATCTGAACAGAGACATTCGGGTGGTGCAATGAGTTATACATCTGCATCTACATCTACACCATACTGCGTAAGCCACCTAATGGTGTGTGGCGGAGGGTATTTTCGGTAATACTATCTGATCCGTCCAACCCTGTTCCACAAGGGCGTGGGAAGAATGATTGCCGGCAAGCCTCTGTATTGCCTCTAATTCCTCGAATTTTCTCCTCGTGGTCAGTACGCGAGACGTATGCGGGGGGCAAGTAATATGTTGTCCGACTCCTCCTGAAAAGTGCTGTCCCGAAATTTCAATACTAAATCTCTCCGTGATGCACAACGCTTCTCTTGTAATATGTGCCAGTGGAGTTTGTTTATCATCTCCGTAACGCTCACTCGCCAGCTAAACGGTCCCGTTACGAAACGCGCCGCTCTTCTTTGGATCTTCTCTATCTCCTCTATCAGTCCCACCTGATAGGGATCCCATATAGATGAACAATACTGAAGAGTCGGGCGCCCAAGCTCCTTACAAGTCACTTGTTTCTTGGATGAGTTAAGTTTCCTTAAGATTCTTCTGATGAATCTGAGTCTGGTGTCTGCTTTTCCCACTATCTGTTTTGTAGTTATTCCACTTGAAGTCGCTCTGGACAGTTACGCCTAGATACACTCCCGGAAATTGAAATAAGAACACCGTGAATTCATTGTCCCAGGAAGGGGAAACTTTATTGACACATTCCTGGGGTCAGATACATCACATGATCACACTGACAGAACCACAGGCACATAGACACAGGCAACAGAGCATGCACAATGTCGGCACTAGTACAGTGTATATCCACCTTTCGCAGCAATGCAGGCTGCTATTCTCCCATGGAGACGATCGTAGAGATGCTGGATGTAGTCCTGTGGAACGGCTTGCCATGCCATTTCCGCCTGGCGCCTCAGTTGGACCAGCGTTCGTGCTGGACGTGCAGACCGCGTGAGACGACGCTTCATCCAGTCCCAAACATGCTCAATGGGGGACAGATCCGGAGATCTTGCTGGCCAGGGTAGTTGACTTACACCTTCTAGAGCACGTTGGGTGGCACGGGATACATGCGGACGTGCATTGTCCTGTTGGAACAGCAAGTTCCCTTGCCGGTCTAGGAATGGTAGAACGATGGGTTCGATGACGGTTTGGATGTACCGTGCACTATTCAGTGTCCCCTCGACGATCACCAGTGGTGTACGGCCAGTGTAGGAGATCGCTCCCCACACCATGATGCCGGGTGTTGGCCCTGTGTGCCTCGGTCGTATGCAGTCCTGATTGTGGCGCTCACCTGCACGGCGCCAAACACGCATACGACCATCATTGGCACCAAGGCAGAAGCGACTCTCATCGCTGAAGACGACACGTCTCCATTCGTCCCTCCATTCACGCCTGTCGCGACACCACTGGAGGCGGGCTGCACGATGTTGGGGCGTGAGCGGAAGACGGCCTAACGGTGTGCGGGACCGTAGCCCAGCTTCATAGAGACGGTTGCGAATGGTCCTCACCGATACCCCAGGAGCAACAGTGTCCCTAATTTGCTGGGAAGTGGCGGTGCGGTCCCCTACGGCACTGCGTAGGATCCTACGGTCTTGGCGTGCATCCGTGCGTCGCTGCGGTCCGGTCCCAGGTCGACGGGCACGTGCACCTTCCGCCGACCACTGGCGACAACATCGATGTACTGTGGAGACCTCACGCCCCACGTGTTGAGCAATTCGGCGGTACGTCCACCCGGCAGCCCGCATGCCCACTATACGCCCTCGCTCAAAGTCCGTCAACTGCAGATACGGTTCACGTCCACGCTGTCGCGGCATGCTACCAGTGTTAAAGACTGCGATGGAGCTCCGTATGCCACGGCAAACTGGCTGACACTGACGGCGGCGGTGCACAAATGCTGCGCAGCTAGCGCCATTCGACGGGCAACACCGCGGTTCCTGGTGTGTCCGCTGTGCCGTGCGTGTGATCATTGCTTGTACAGCCCTCTCGCAGAGTCCGGAGCAAGTATGGTGGGTCTGACACACCGGTGTCAATGTGTTCTTTTTTCCATTTCCAGGAGTGTATTTTTGGGGCAGACGCTGTCTTCAGCTGTTCGTCATCAATAGTGTAGCTGTACAGTAGTGGATTTCTTTTCCTATGTATGCGCAATATCTTACATTTATTTACGTTCAGGTTCAACTGTCAGATCTTGCACCAATCATAAATTCTCTGCAGGTCGTTCCGCAAATTCTTACTATCTTCTGCTGTTCCTGCTTTCGTATAGACAACTGCATCAACTGCGAATAGCCTTGAAGAGCATACAACGCTTTCTGCTGCATCATTTATTTGTATTCTAAACAGAGACGGTCCTATCACACTTCCCTCTGGTACTCCGGTTATTATCTTTACATTTGTCGATTTTGTCCAGTTAAGAGCGACGTGTTAAGTTCTGTCTGCAAGAAAAGTCTCGAGTCCAATCACACGTCTGCTCCGAGACCTTAAGCTCGTATTTTTTTTCGTGAAACGGCTATGCGGGACGGTGTCAAATGCCTCACTGAAATCAAGGAACGCGGCATCAACCTGAGAGCCGTTGTCCACTGCCCTGTGCATCTCATGGAGTTCTCCATTAGTTGCAAATCGAAGTATTTTCCTTTTCTACTTCTGAAAAAACTACGATCAATTAAAACATGTAACAGAAAGGCACGTAAAAAAAGAAATATGGGCATAAATGACAACACTTTCTTTTTTGTATACTGTGAAAAAATGCTGATGGCTGATTTTTAAATTTAATGAACGTCGTAACAACCAAACAATACACTTCCCTGTCTTTCAAATCTAGCAACTCTCAGTACAATAACCAAATTAGTGTGATGGCGCAGCAGTAAGGAAAAAAAAAAAAAAGAAACATATAATATTTACCTCTGAGATTCCACTTCTGGTGTACACTTGGTTCCATTAAGTTCCTCCTTCACAAATCAGTTTCTGTTACAATCTTGATATGTTAAACACATTGATAAACTGAGACCTCACATTTGAAACATGACATTGCAGTTGCTTCCTCGCTCCAACACAGCCTAACATCATATGCTTCCGCGCAGCCGCGCACACCAAAGATAACCTAACTTCTGCAATGCAGCTTTACAACATCGCTGTTCTCTCTCAGTCGATTCAGATACCAAAATTATTATCTCTGACACCTATCGAAGTATTGTCGTCTCCAACAATTCTGTACAACGTATCATTCCTATTCCGCGTTAGGTGAATTGTTGCATCGAACGTGGCACATCGATTCTCGATCTGCACCAACGGTAATATTGAGCGCACTGATTAGCTTCTTGTTTTTGCGGAATGTGTTAAAGCTGCGGCAATTATTCGTCGACTGCAAGCGCAGTATAGCTTCAGCTGTTTATCGGGAACGGGATCTGCGAATGGATTGCAGCGCTTCAAACAGGGAAGAACTTATCTGTGTGACCAGGAAAGATCGGACAGGCCGTAGTCCCCCAAAAAATGACAATCTGGAAGTCGTTGAGAGTATGCTGACGGAGAAACAGACGAATCACAATGGATGAAATAGCCCAATACTTAAAAATCAGCGTATTCCATGTTACACGACAGACGAAGTTTTCGGAATGGGTGTCAAAGGTGGTAAAGCACGATTTGTTTATGGTTTTTTATTTTTTATTTTATTTTTTTATAATTCTTTGTTTCAAATTTTTTCGCATATTGGTACTACATTTTCTGTGAAGTGTGCTATGCTAGAAGGTTGAAGTTCTTTGCATTATATGTGAGTATTGTATGTAAAATATTATGTAAATTGTTTGTTACGTTTCTCATACCATTTTGTATTTAAAAATATTTGTGTGTATGAACTGTTCATGTTGATACAAATTTGACAATTATAAGAAATGGTAACGCTTAGGAACAATGTAAGAAATAGGTGTTACGTAAAAGCGAGTGTGCTTTTGTTTAAAACAAAAACGGCTCTGGGGAGTGGAAAAGGTGGCAAGGGAGAATGGGCGCGAGAAGTAAGTCACGCAGTCTGTAGGCAGCAATGATTAAGGCAACACCCTTGGGGAACAGAGGAAGTTTTGCCTGCAAATTTGCACAAAAATGCCTCGGATGAAGACTGGAAACGGTTTACGGCATAGCTGCCAGTTATTGGGATACTGTACGTAAAATTGAGCGACCCCAAGGAGAGAAATTGAGCCCACACAGCAAGATACTTCCAGGCCAGGACATCGGAAGGGTGTAAAAAAAGGGCAGCTCGTTTTGTATTATTACGTAATAGGGGGGAGAGTGTGGCAGATATGATACGCGAGTTGGGATGGAAGTCATTAAAGCAAAGACGTTTTTCGTCGCGGCGAGATCTATACTCCTGGAAGTGGAAAAAAGAACACATTGACACCGGTGTGTCAGACCCACCATACTTGCTCCGGACACTGCGAGAGGGCTGTATAAGCAATGATCACACGCACGGCACAGCGGACACACCAGGAACCGCGGTGTTGGCCGTCGAATGGCGCTAGCTGCGCAGCATTTGTGCACCGCCGCCGTCAGTGTCAGCCAGTTTGCCGTGGCATACGGAGCTCCATCGCAGTCTTTAACACTGGTAGCATGCCGCGACAGCGTGGACGTGAACCGTATGTGCAGTTGACGGACTTTGAGCGAGGGCGTATAGTGGGCATGCGGGAGGCCGGGTGGACGTACCGCCGAATTGCTCAACACGTGGGGCGTGAGGTCTCCACAGTACATCGATGTTGTCGCCAGTGGTCGGCGGAAGGTGCACGTGCCCGTCGACCTGGGACCGGACCGCAGCGACGCACGGATGCACGCCAAGACCGTAGGATCCTACGCAGTGCCGTAGGGGACCGCACCGCCACTTCCCAGCAAATTAGGGACACTGTTGCTCCTGGGGTATCGGCGAGGACCATTCGCAACCGTCTCCATGAAGCTGGGCTACGGTCCCGCACACCGTTAGGCCGTCTTCCGCTCACGCCCCAACATCGTGCAGCCCGCCTCCAGTGGTGTCGCGACAGGCGTGAATGGAGGGACGAATGGAGACGTGTCGTCTTCAGCGATGAGAGTCGCTTCTGCCTTGGTGCCAATGATGGTCGTATGCGTGTTTGGCGCCGTGCAGGTGAGCGCCACAATCAGGACTGCGTACGACCGAGGCACACAGGGCCAACACCCGGCATCATGGTGTGGGGAGCGATCTCCTACACTGGCCGTACACCACTGGTGATCGTCGAGGGGGCACTGAATAGTGCACGGTACATCCAAACCGTCATCGAACCCATCGTTCTACCATTCCTAGACCGGCAAGGGAACTTGCTGTTCCAACAGGACAATGCACGTCCGCATGTATCCCGTGCCACCCAACGTGCTCTAGAAGGTGTAAGTCAACTACCCTGGCCAGCAAGATCTCCGGATCTGTCCCCCATTGAGCATGTTTGGGACTGGATGAAGCGTCGTCTCACGCGGTCTGCACGTCCAGCACGAACGCTGGTCCAACTGAGGCGCCAGGTGGAAATGACATGGCAAGCCGTTCCACAGGACTACATCCAGCATCTCTACGATCGTCTCCATGGGAGAATAGCAGCCTGCATTGCTGCGAAAGGTGGATATACACTGTACTAGTGCCGACATTGTGCATGCTCTGTTGCCTGTGTCTATGTGCCTGTGGTTCTGTCGGTGTGATCATGTGATGTATCTGACCCCAGGAATGTGGCAATAAAGTTTCCCCTTCCTGGGACAATGAATTCACGGTGTTCTTATTTCAATTTCCAGGAGTGTATTTACGAAATTTCAGTCACCAACTTTCTCTTCCGAATGCGAAAATATTTTGTCGAGCCCAACCTACATAGGTAAGAATGATCATCAAAATAAAATAAGAGAAATCAGAGCTCGAACAGAAAGATTTAGGTGTTCGTTATTCCCGCGCGCTGTTCGGGAGTGGAATGGTAGAGAGATAGTATGATTGTGGTTCGATGAACCCTCTGCCAAGCACTTAAATGTGAATTGCAGAGTAATCATGTAGATGTAGATGTAGATGGGTAGTGTAGCCGTCATAATTGTTCGCCACACCCAAGCCTACAGCCCCCAGATAAGATTTTTTTCGTATTTTTACTTTTGTACTGCGTGAAGCATTAATTTTAACTATGTGTTAATAATAATTCTTGAACTTTAAAGAAACTGGTTCACCCTGTTATTGCACCCTAACCAGCGTTCCTTCCTGGTGTTTGACTAATCCGAGTATCTAGTTTTACAGACTTGTGAAGTGTCAAGTTAATATAACTCTTTATATTTAAATTGTTTTTGTGTAAATAATGAGAAAGTTTTCTTAACTATTGCAAGATACTGTAGTAAGTTTGGTTACGAAAAATTCAATCAGAGTGAAGCCAAGTTATTAAAATCCATTAAATGAATATACCGGATGATCAAAAAGTCAGTATAAATTTGAAAACTGAGTAATCACGGAATAATGTAGGTAGAGATGTACGAATTGACACACTTGCTTGGAATGACGTGGGGTTTTATTAGAACCAAAAAATTACAAAAGTTCAAAAAATGTCCGACAGATGGCGCGTCATCTGACCAGAATATCAATAATTAGCATAACAAAGTAAGACAAAGCAAAGATGATGATCTTTACAGGAAATGCAATATGTCCACCATCATTCCTCAACAATAGCTGTAGTCGAGGAATAATGTTGTGAACAGCACTGTAAAGCATGTCCGGAGTTACGGTGAGGCATTGGCGTCGGATGTTGTCTTTCAGCATCCCTAGAGATGTCGGTCGATCACGATACACTTGCGACTTCAGGTAACCCCAAAGCCAATAACCTCACAGACTGAGGTCTGGGGACCTGGGAGGCCAAGCATGACGGAAGTGGCGGCTGAGCACACGATCATCACCAGACGACGTGCGCAAGAGATCTTTCACGAATCTAGCAATATGGGGTGGTTCTAATAAAACCCCATGTCATTCCAAGCATGTGTGGCGATTTTTACCTCTCTATCTACATTATTCCGTGGTTTATTAAGTTTTCAAATTTATACTGACTTTTTAATCACCCGGTACAGGGTTGGTTCAAAGAGTAATAGCTTTTTAAAGTAAATTCCGGTAAGAAATAGGTTTTCTTGAAGTGAAATGTTCAATATAAAAGTGTGTGCTTTAGTATCTAAGTATTTTTGTATTTAAGTTGGTTTGTTGTAGAAAGTGCTTTAGAAAAACGTCCCTCCTGTGCAACAATTTTTTCAGCTTCCTGGAGCCATCTACTGGGCTTTTTCTCTTTTAAAAACGTAATGTGTAAGGGTGTAGTAGTCAAAAATAAATTCCAGTGTCTCCATCAACATTGTCTATGCCGAGTAATATTTATTTGAAGAAGCAACTTACACAGTAACTTCCTGGCAGATTAAAACTGTGTGCCCGACCGAGACTCGAACTGGGGACCTTTGCCTTTCGCGGGCAAGTGCTCTACCAACTGAGCCACCGAAGCACGACTCACGCCCGGTCCTAACAGCTTTACTTCTACCAGTATCTCGTCGTGTTTCGGTAGCTCAGATGGTAGAGCACTTGCCCGCGAAAGGCAAAGGTCCCGAGTTCGAGTCTCGGTCGGGCACACAGTTTTAATCTGCCAGGAGCTTTCATATCAGCGCACACTCCGCTGCAGAGCGAAAATCTCGTTCTGGTAACTTACACAATAGCAAGATAGTAGGCAAAATTCATACTTCTGCTTTTCCAGTACTTCGCTGTTTCATTGCCTGGATAGGCTTGGCGATCCTTAGTACGTGTTTTAAGCCACTAAATGAACTTGGAACTGAGTTTTCCCAGGTTCTGTATTATAATATTCATAGTGCGTTTCTTTCTAAACGCTATGTAAGATCTTAGGAAAAGAATTGAATAGTTTTATTTACTCATCCAGTAGACACAACACACGGTCAAATCCTGTAAAAATGGTAACACTATTGATTAGTTTTTCCGATAAACAGGGCTATCCTCCCATAGCGTACTTAACTAAATTTTAGTAAGTGGGTTATACGTGGCAACATAGAGACTCGGTTTTCTGTTATTTAGGTAAACGCGTACTAAATTACGATAGTACCGGTTGGTTTATAGTGGGTGCCGAAGGAATTTTCAGCGCAGCATAAGGCGCAAAGGATGGACATCTGCAGTAAACATTTGGTCCCTTACCATCGCGAGGGAGATGGATTTTTATGGCAGGTCGTTACTGTAGACGAAACGTAGTTGCATCATCACGAACTGGAAACTAAGGCTGCGAGCGTGGTTTAGAAACCCCACCGTGACCAGAAGCTGAGAAATTTGAACGTCAACCATCAGCTGGTAACATATGCTAACGCGATTCTGGGATGTGGAAGAGTGTGATAGCCGGTGACTTCACCCCGAGAGGCGAAACGGTGAACAGTGGGTACTATTGTGGCGTGTTGCCAACTGCACTGAAACCTGCAATCAGATCCAAAGATCATGGAAAACTGCGAAAAGGTGTAAGTAACGCTCGGCCGCTTTCTGCCAAACGGAGGGCCGGAATAGTAACGGAGTTGCAGTTCGAATTGCTGAAACATCCGCCATATTGTCCATACCTGGCTCCAAGTGATTTCCATGCGTTTGCACCATTGTAGGAAGAGCTCAGGGGAAGAAGATATGAAACCGATGCAGACATCATTGATGTAGTGCGAAGTTGGTTAGAGGTGCAACCAAAAAAACTTTACGACGAAATCAAAAGACCTATGAAGCGTTAGACAAAGTGCATTGAAGTGCGGGGTAGTTATGTAGAAAAATAAACAGTTATTAGAGTAAAATATTCCTTTGCTCAAGAGTCCCTTTGCTTATTGACTTCCCCTCGTACATTAAATCGTCACTCCTCGTGTTGACGTATTGCCGTATGAGTAGCGGACAGTTTAGTAAGCGCTAAACTTTTTTCATTTCATCATTTTGTGGGAGCATATCAGGGAGAAACGAGTTTTTTGTAAAGGTTTAAAGTTATGTGTAAAGTTCGTTCCAATTCGGTAAGTTGTTTCATAGTCTAAGGTTGAAAATAGTCTGCGTGATTTGCGCGCTTTGAGTTGCGCTGTCCCCAGACATATACATAGTGTTTAACTTACTATGAGTAGATTATGACAACATTTTAAATATTTTCAATTCGGTACGTAATGATACGAGCTACTGAAAATAAAATGTGTGTTTTTTACCCTCTGGAATCTATTAGATAGACGGAATTTAACAGATCGTCAGTTTTGTTTTCTGTTCTTCTGCATATTGTTTTTATCAGCAACTGGGCTGCATGAGCCGTTACGCCGATTGGTTCGTTAGTTCTCGCACTTTTGTGGCATTGCTATGTTCTTGATGGTGTGGATGATAATTTTGCGGAACATAATGTCCTGGAAATATAAATATTTGATCGCTACACGCGCGCGCGCACACACACACACACACACACACACACACACACGACTCGCCGAGCTGCGTGCTCTATCTAACTGAACGGGTGTACGCAGCACGGGTGCGGTTTTGTTTTTTGGCAGTTAGATTTGCTGCAACAGCGGTATTGGAGAGCGGATTGCCCAAACCCGCGAATGCACACACATTTATTTCTTTTTTTTAAAATCTTTTTTCTCCCTATATTCCCCGATTTGTTTTCCCTGTGGCGTGATCGTATATCCACTGCATCTGCTGTCTCTTTCACTCCTCTCAACTTCCATTTTTTTCTGTTTGTTTCTCGCTCATTCCCTCACTCCACACATTGTACTGTCGTGTTTTTCGACAGTATCTCCATCGCAGATTTATATGTATATTTTCCTCTCTCTCTCTCTCTCTCTCTCTCTCTCTCTCCCCCCCCCCTCTCTCTCTCTCTCTCTCTCTCTCTCTCTCTCTCTCTCTCTCTCTCTCCCCCCCCCCCTTTCCCTCTCTCCGACCTACTTCTCCATCTAACCCCTTCCCTCCAACATTCGGTGGTGAATCCGTCGAAAATTGCATTCCTTTTTTGTCGTTCACTGTTTTTAATTTACGTAACTTCCGTAAAACTTCCCTCCATCCTGTTATCACTGACACACACACACACACACACACACACACACACACACACATACACACACACGGTGTATGTAAGCAACCATACAATCTGTTGCGGACATCTGCCAATTTTATACCCCACACGTCACAACCACCGCAAAAAAGTTTGTAAAAATTTCTGCTTTCGCTACATGCACACGTATCACCACTCGCCATAAATTTTTCCTCTACTCAAGACCTTCGCGCAGGGGGAAAAAAAAAGGAAAATTACGCCTGTAGCGTACGGGATATTTTTTGAGAACTTCGTCCGAAACGAGCTACCTGGAAAAATCGTATCGTGGGGATTTTTGTAAGGCTGGACTGCACGCTCACATTATTATGAGCGGATCCCGTCGGAAAAGCCTCATTAAACTGCCTGTAGCACAGTTCTACATTTTTACTTTTTTCTCTCATGAGATGCGACTGCCCAAAACACACGTATAGGGGAAAACCGGGCAAAATAATCAATCGAAGGTGTTTCTCGTTTGACAAACATAGTGGTGATCACATTTAAGTTGTCTGTTTTTATTTTTTTAGATATCTGGTATCGATATCCTAAGAGATTACTATATTACAGTC
Organism: Schistocerca americana; assembly: GCF_021461395.2. Lineage (NCBI taxonomy): Eukaryota > Metazoa > Arthropoda > Insecta > Orthoptera > Acrididae > Schistocerca > Schistocerca americana. The sequence goes on along the minus strand of NC_060129.1, from coordinate 202,381,490 downwards.
TCTTATCATTAATGTCGATATGCAGCAGGATTTTGGGACATACATGGTGTCCGAACATTATGAATGACCTAGAAGAAAAAGGTCTATTGACACGCTGTCAACACTAATTTACAAAACTTCGTACTTGTGAAACACAACTAGCTCTTGACTCGCACGAAGTGTTGAATGCTGTCGACAAGGGATTTCAAATTGATTCCGTATTTTTGGATTTCCGCAAGGCTTTTGGCCATGTACCACACAAGCGGCTTGTAGTGAAATTGCGTGCTTATGGAATATCGTCTCAGTTATATGACTGGATTCGTGATTTCCTGTCAGAGAGGTCACAGTTTGGAGTAAGTAACGGAAAGTCATCGAGTAAAACAGATGTGATTTCTGGCGTTCCCCGAGGTAGTGGTGTATGCCTTTTGCTGTTGTTTATCTATATAAAGGACGTGGGAGACAATCTGAGCAGCCGTCTTAGGATGTTTGCAGATGACGCTGTCGTTTATCGACTAGTAAAGCAATCGGAAGATCACAACAAATGCCGAAACGATTTAGAAAAGATATCTGTATGGTGCGCCAGCGGGGGTTCGAGTCCTCCCTCGGGCATGGGTGTGTGTGTTTGTCCTTCGGATAATTTAGGTTAAGTAGTGTGTAAGCTTAGGGACTGATGACCATAGCAGTTAAGTCCCATAAGATTTCACACACATTTTAACATTTTGTATGGTGCGAAAATTGGCAGTTGACAGTAAATAAGGAAAAGTGTGAGGTCATCCGCATGAGTGCTAAAAGGAATCCGTTAGACAGGTTACACGATAAATCCGTCAAATCTAAAACCCGTAAATTCAGCTAAATACCTAGGAATTACAATTACGAACCAGTTAAATGGGAAGGGACGCGGAGGAAAAGTTGTGGGGGACGGCTAAGCAAACATTGCGTTTTATTGGTGGAACGCTTGAAAAAATGTAACAGATCGGCTAAAGAGACTGCCTAAACTACGCTTGTCCGTCCTCTTTCAGAATACTGCTGCGCGGTGTGGGATCCTTACCAGATAGGACTGACGGAGTACATCGAAAAAGTTGAAAGAAGGGCAGCGCGTTTTGTATTGTCACAAAATAGGGGGGAGAGTGTCAAAGAAATGATACTGGATTTGCGGTGGGCATCATTAAAACAAAATGCGGAAATATTTTGTTGACGCCGACCTGCGTAGGAAGAAACGATGACCGTGATAAACCAAGGGAAATCAGAGCTCGTACGGAAAGATATAGGTGTTCTTTCTTTCCGCGCGCTGTAGGAGATTGAAATGATAGGGAATTGTGAAGGTGGTTCGATGAACCCTCTGCCAGGCACTTAAATGTGATTTGCAGAGTATCCATGTAGATGTAGGTGTGTTACTCGAAATGTGTTGCCAGAGTGCCATTAAATCACGTATGTTGACAAATATGGTATGTTTTCCATATTTTCAAACGTCCATTCCATATTATCAGAGTGTTTCATATTTGCCTCCAGTTCAATTTTTTTATTTTATTTTTTTTATTTTTTACATGCAGACTGAAGCGACAAATGAAAACTTGTGCCACTGCCGGGGGTCGAACCCGGGTGTGTTGCCCGCTAGGCAGGTGCGCTAATCACTACGCCACCCTGGCACAGTGGCTTTGCTCAAATGCGCAAACTGCCCTGGCACGTCCCCGTCCTCAATCCAGTTGGGCTGAGTCGTGAATGCGAAATTGGATTCAGGATATAGTCGTGCGAGGTTAGTCTCTGCCGTGGTGCCATCGTAGGGTGGTGGTTAGCGCACCTACGGAGTGAGCAGGAGATGCAAAAAAAAAATTCTTATTAGAAATAAAAGGAAAAAAAAATTGACCACATGGAACCACCCGGTTCAAGGGACTTTTTCAAGTATCAAACGTCTATGATGCATACATGCAGACTGAAGTTCCTTTTTCTTTTCCTTTTTTTACGTGGCTCGCCACGAATTACTCTCCTGTGCTAACCTCTTCATCTCAGAGTAGCACTTGCAACCTACGTCCTCAATTATTTGCTTGACGTATTCCAATCTCTGTCTTCCTCTACAGTTTTTGCCCTCTACAGCTCCCTCTAGTACCACGGAAGTCATTCCCTCATGTCTTAGCAGATGACCTGTCATCCTGTCCCTTCTCCTTATCAGTGTTTTCCACATATTCCTTTCCGATTCTGCGTAGAACCTCCTCATTCCATACCTTATCAGTCCACCTAATTTTCAACACTCGTCTGTAGCACCACACCTCGAATGCTTCGATTCTCCTCTGTTCCGGATTTCCCACTACCATACAATGCTGTATTCCAGACGTACGTGCTCAGGGATTAATTCCTCAAATTAAGGCCGGTATTTGATATTAGTAGACTTCTCTTGGCCAGAAATGCCCTTTTTGCCATAGCGAGTCTGCTTCTGATGTCCCCTTTGCTCTGTCCGTCGTTGGTTATTTTACTGCCTAGGTAGTAGAATTCCTTAATTTCGTGACCATCAATTCTGATGTTAAGTTTTATAAAATGACTTTTTTTTATAGTATGAATATTTATATATGTGTTTGGAGAGAGAGAGAGAGAGAGAGAGAGAGAGAGAGAGAGAGAGAGAGGGGGGGGGGGAGGGAGGGAGGGAGAGAGAGAGAGAGAGAGAGAGAGAGAGAGAGATTGATTTTTGATTGAGATTTTTACTTTAAGTCGTAACTGGTACCTGAATTTTGGTTGCTGCCTTCTTGAATGATCCCCTTCTGCACCAGTTGGTGACGTATTACAATTTGGAGGAAGTTATTGTTCTTTAAGATTTAAAATGCAGCTCTCTCAGCTACTTGGCCGTATTGCGGATAGCTTGGAGCCCGAGTTTTCATAGTTTTTCGAACGTAAGGGGCCACTGTTGTAAGTAAAGAAGATCAAACAGCAATCTGCTTTTCGTGAGGAAAGGAGATTGCTCGGCACGCGAACTTACTTCAAACTACACATGCTGCTAAATCAAAATTGGTCATAGGAGTTCAGCACCATACTATTATACAAGAACATAATCCAGTTACTGTAATTAAGAAATTATGATAGGTTGTTACTTATTGAATGAAAACTGTAGAGAATGCATTTCTTTCCCTGTATTTTAGTGAGCTTCCTAGACTTACATTTCTGTCGATTGATAGACGGCGACGCAAATGAAGTTCACCTTTTCCAAAAACAAAATATTTCTATTCTTCACTTCCAGAAAATCTGTATACATAAATGTTTGGCAACTCTTACAGATACTTTACTCGGTTTTATCACTAAAATATCAATTTTCATTAAATGTGACAATAAGTTCTGAGCGACGCCCTAGCAACACGTCCTCTTTCTACTAGATACAGATTAACAGTCCTCCTTTTATATATATATATATATATATATATATATATATATATATATATATATATATATATATATTTCAGAGTCCATACTCAATGATTCACAACTACTATCGTTGCTATCGTTGCGGGGATTCCACGCCCAAGAGTTTTTTGCTGTCCAGCTGCGCTTCACTTCACTTCAATTACTTTTTGAATCAAATTTACGGTATTTACATACATTACTGAGCTTCTCAGAATAAAATCAGACACAAATTAGTTTAAAGAAAAGGGGCAGTGAGATTCACATAACATTACAGTTTCTCACTGTTCTCATTTCTGCTGCTTCTCATTACTTTAGTTTTTCTACGATTTACTCTCAATCAATATTCTACATTTACATTTATACTCCGCAAGCCACCCAACGGTGTGTGGCGGAGGGGACTTTACGTGCCACTGTCATTACCTCCCTTTCCTGTTCCAGTCGCGTACGGTTCGCGGGAAGAACGACTGCTGGAAAGCCTCCGTGCGCGCTAGAATCTCTGTAATTTTACATTCGTGATCTCCTCGGGAGGTATAAGTAGGGGGAAGCAATATATTCGATACCTCATCCAGAAACGCACCCTCTCGAAACCTGTACTCATTAGATTGACCATTCCATTCAGCAGACCATGTAATTCTTCTTCACTTTTCACTGAGGATAGCAATCTTATCGGCGAATCTTACCATCGATACCACTCCACCTTGAATTTTGATTCTACTCTTGAACCTCTCTTTTATTTCCATCATCGCTTCTTCGATGTACAGGTTGAACAGTAGGTGCGAACGACTATATACCTGTCTTACACCCTTTTTAATCCGAGCAGTGAATTAGAGGGTGCAGTTGTGCAAAACCACGTGCCAGGGTGGCGTAGAGGTTACTGCGTATGCTGCTTAGTGAAAAGGAGACCAGGGTTCGTATCCCAGGCTGGGTACAAATTTGCATTCATCGCTTCAGTCTGCAAATAGGTGTCATCGATGTTTGACAATTGGAAAGGTGCCTGGAACCGCATAGTCTCATCTCATAAAATTTTTTGTTTCTTTTCTTTCTAATAAGAAGAATGTTCGCAAATTGCTTTTTCACGACATGTTGTTGTTGTGGTCTTCAGTCCTGAGACTGGTTTGATGCAGCTCTCCATGCTACTCTATCCTGTGCAAGCTTCTTCATCTCCCAGTACCTACTGCAACCTACATGCTTCTGAATCTGCTTAGTGTATTCGTCTCTTGGTCTCCCTCTACGATTTTTATCCTCCACGCTGCCCTCCAGTACTAAATTGGTGATCCCTTGACGCCTCAGAACATGTCTTACCAACCGATCCCTTCTTGTAGTCAAGTTGTGCCACAAATTTCTCTTCTCCCCAATCTATTCAATACCTCCTCATTAGTTATGTGATCTACCCATCTAATCTTCAGCATTCTTCTGTAGCACCACATTTCGAAAGCTTCTATTCTATTCTCTTCTTGTCCAATCGTCCATCGTTCACATACATGGGTACACTCTATACAAATACTTTCAGAAACGACTTCCTGACACTTAAATCTATACTCGAGGTTAACAAATTTTTCATCATCAGAAACGCTTTCCTTGCCATTGCCAGTCTACATTTTACATCCTCTCTACTTCGACCATCATCAGTTATTTTGCTCGCCAAATAGCAAAACTCCTTTACTACTTTAAGTATCTCATTTCCTAATCTCATTCCCTCAGCATCACCCGATTTAATTCGAATACATTGCGTTATCCTCGTTTTGCTTGTGTTGATGTTCATCTTATATCCTCCTTTCAAGACTCTGTCCTATTTCGAATTTTTCTTTTGTTTCCTTTATTGCTTGCTCAATATACAGATTGAATAACATCGGGGAGAGGCTACAACCCTGTCTCACTCCCTTCCCAACAGCTGCTTCCCTTTCATGTCCCTCGACTCTTATAACTGCCATCTGGTTTCTGTACAAATTGTAAATAGCCTTTCCCTCCCTGTATTTTACCCCTGCCACCAACAGAATTTGAAAGAGAGTATTCCAGTCATCATTGTCAAAAGCTTTTCCTAAGTCTACAAATGCTAGAAACGTAGGTTTGCCTTTTCTTAATCTAGCTTGTAAAATAAGTCGTAGGGTCAGTATTGCCTCACGAGTTCCAACATTTCTACGGAATCCAAACTGATCTTCCCCTAGGTCGGCTTCTACCAGTTTTTCCATTCGTCTGTAAAGAATTCGCGTTAGTATTTTGCAGCTGTGACTTATTAAACTGATAGTTCGGTAATTCTCACATCTGTCAACGCCTGCTTTCTTTTGGATTGGATATTCTTCTTGAAGTCTGAGGGTATTTCGCCTGTCTTATACATTTGGTCACCAGATGTAGAATTTTGTCAGGACTGGCTCTCCCAAGGCTGTCAGTAGTTCTAATGGAATGTTGTCTGCTCCCGGGGCCTTGTTTCGACTTAGGTCTTTCAGTGCTCTGTCAAACTCTTCACGCAGTATCGTATCTCCCATTCCATCTTCATCTACATCCTCTTCCATTTCTATAGTATTGCGCTCAAGTACATCGCCCTTGTATAGACCCTCTATATACTCCTTCCACCTTTCTGCTTTGCCTTTATAATTAAGTATAATAAGCGACTGTCTTCATCCGTTTCGCTCTTGGGCGCCCTAATTATCCTGGAGATCGGTGTGCTGACGACATGGCCCTCGACGTCTGCATAGATTCACGATTTTCTCTGAGGAAGACTTGGCGGTCGGTCGGTACCAATGGGCCTCCCAAGTGAATTACTTCGGTCACGAATACTGAGAACAGCCGGGAGAGCTGTGTGCTGACCACATGCCCTCCATGTGTGCATCCCTCCATGCTTTTGGATTGAGGAAGACTTTGCGGTCGGTCGGTGCCACTGGGCCTCCCAAGGCCTCTTCGGACGAAGTTTTGTTTTTTTAATAAATTATGCTCACAGACGGAATACGCAAATCTCCTATAATTTTGTTACATATTTTAGAGTGCTCCAGTTTTAACGCCCACCGGTGTAGAGGGCAGGGTGTGCGTGTGGGCTGGAGTTCGCCAACGCCCGCTTCGCATCTCTGCCGGCAGCGAACCGATAATTCGGTGCGTGACAGAAACACGGTAGTGCGTTCGGCAGCGATGCGAGAGTGCGTGTCGTCGGCGGCCGGTGCGTAATGCGTGAGCCGTGTTCCTTCCTCCCACGTGCGACCCGGCCGCGGGCCAGCACGTGTGTGGCCGTCCGCACTGCGTATGCGTATGAGTGCGTGTGCGTGAGAATGCGTGTGTGGGGCTGCGTCGATACCGCCCACGAACAGACGCACTGGGCCGGGCACGGCGAGGTCGTTCGCCGTCTGGTGTTACCCTTTGGTAGCGCGCTCATAGAGGGAGCAAAGCGTACCATCTCAGGGCTCGTCCTGTTGCCTAACAAGGGAACCTCCCCGTCGCACCCCCCTCAGATTTAGTTATAAGTTGGCACAGTGGATAGGCCTTGAAAAACTGAACACAGATCAATCGAGAAAACGGGAAGTAGTTGTGTGGAACTGTGAAAAAAATAAGCAAAATATACAAACTGAGTAGTCCATTCAGAAGATAGGCAACATCAAGGATAGTGTGAGCTCCGGAGCGCCGTGGTCCCGTGGTTAGCTTGAGCAGATGCGGAACAAGAGGTCCTTGGTTCAAGTCTTCCCTCGAGTGAAAAGTTTTATTTTTTACATAATCAACTTCGCTTTCCAAAATTCCACGACACGTTCAGATTTGCTTGGAGCTACGCAGGATTTGACGGTCTACACACGGAAAAATTTGAAAACGTTGAAAACATATGTTTTGACAGAGCACAGGGAAAACTGTACGACTGTGAAACTGTTACATTCATTTGTTGCAGTTTATGTGACAAACTCATATGTTCTCATCACTTTTTTTGGGAGTGATTATCACATCCACAAGAAAACCTAAATCGGGCAAGGTAGAAGAATCTTTTTACCCATTCGCCAAGTGTACAAGTTAGGTGGGTCGACAACATATTCCTGTCATGTGACGCACGTGCCGTCACCAGTGTCGTATAGAATATATCAGATGTGTTTTCCTGTCGAGGAATCGGTTGACCTATGACCTTGCGATTAAATGTTTTCGGTTCCCATTGGAGAGGCACGTCCTTTTCGTCTACTAATCGCACGGTTTTGCGGTGCGGTCGCAAAACACAGACACAAAACTTATTATTGTGAGCAGATATGTCAATGAACGAACGGACAGATCGTAACTTTGCGAAAATAAAGAAAGTAAACTTTTGACTCGAGGGAAGACTTGAACCCAGGACCTCTCGTTCCGCAGTTGCTCACGCTAACCACAGGACCACGGCGCTCCTGAGTTCAGATTATCCTTGATTTTGCCTATCTTCGCATGGACTGCTCAGTTTGTATATTTTGCTTATTTTTTTCATAGTTCCACATAACTTCTTCCTGTTTTCTCGATTGATCTGTGTTCAGTTTTTCAAGGCCTATCCACTGTGCCAAGTTACAACTGAATCTGAAGGGGGTGCGGTGGGGGGTTTCCCTTGTGAGAATTATCGTTACATCTATGAGGGCGGTGAAAAACTCGCCGTTTGAAGGCCGTATAGTCCAGAATCGGTACGCCACTCGGGCAAAATCGCCATCTGATTAGTTTTTGTTGCATGGTAATGTGTAGTTATGCACTGAAGAGCCAAAGAAACTGTTACACCTGCCTAATATCGTGTAGCCCCGCCCCCCCCCCCCTTTCCCGAGCACGCAGAAGTTCCGCAACACGACGCGGCATGGACTCGACTAATGTCTGGAGTAGTGCTGGAGGGAGCTGACACCATGAATCCTGCAGGGCTGTCCGTAAAGCCGTAAGACTACGACGGGCGTGGAGCTCTCTTCTGAACAGCACGTTGCAAGGCATCCCAGATACTCTGAATTATGTACATCTCTGGGGAGTTTGGTGGCCAGCGGAAGTGTTTAAGCTCGGGAGAGTGTTCCTGGAGCCACTCTGAAGCAATTCTGGACGTGTGGCGTGTCGCATTGTCCTGCTGGAATTGCCCAAGTCCGTCGGAATGCACAATGGACACGAATGAGTGCAGGTGGTCAGACAGGATGCTTACGTACGTGTCACCTGTCAGAGTCGTATCTAGACGTATCAGGGGTCCCATATCACTCCAACTGCACACGCCCCACACCGTACATAGCCTCCACCAGCTTGAACAGTCGCCTGCTGACATGCAGGGTCCATGGATTCATGAGTTTGTCTTCGTACCTGTACCCGTCCATCCGCTTGATACCACTTGAAACGATACGCGTCCGACCAGGCAGCATGTTTCCAGTCATCAACTCTCCAATGTCGGTGTTCACTGGCGTAGGCGAGGCGTAAATTTTTGTGTCGTGCAGTTATGAAGTGGGACTTCGGCTCCGAAAGCCCATATGGATTATGTTTCGTTGAACGGTTCAAATGGTATATCAGCAACACTTGTTGGCAGCTGAGGGTTTCGATTTAATTATGATTTCATTCTAGAGAAGCTGCACGGTCATCAATGGTATCTGTTCTTTCGGGAACAGTTACGATCTTCATATGATCTTTTCTTCTCTTGATCCCTATTCCTTTCTGTCTGGCTTCTTTCGTGCACTTTAAATTAGCAATATCTGCTTTGCGGATTCTCTCTTTATCTATTTGCACCAACGATTTTGCAGTATTTCCGCTAGATTTTATGTCCAGTAATTCCAAAACATCCAGTTTTCTAATTACACCGTCATTGGTTCGAAAATGGTTCAAATGGCTCTGAGCACTATGGAACTTAACATCGGAGGTCATCAGTCCCCTAGAACATAGAACTACTCAAACCTAACTAACGTAAGGGCATGACACACATCCATGCCCGAGGCTGGTTGAACGGTTCGCATGCTGGCACTTGTTGATGGCCCAGCATTGAAAAGTGCAGAAAATGACTTTGTTAAATGAACAATCACGTTTCGCAAGGTACAGTTATTTCAGTAATTTTAAAGACCTATTCTAAAGTTATTTTCTGCATATCTGAATTGTCCAATAATTATATCTTTAGCAGTACGAATAAATTCATCTGCCGGCCGCGGTGGTCTCGCGGTTCTAGGCGCGCAGTCCGGAACCGCTCGACTGCTACGGTCGCAGGTTCGAATCCTGCCTAGGGCATGGATGTGTGTGATGTCCTTAGGTTAGTTAGGTTTAAGTAGTTCTAAGTTCTAGGGGACTGATGACCACAGATGTTGAGTCCCATAGTGCTCAGAGCCATAAATTCATCTTTGACCACACCGTGTACAAAAACATCTGTGAAGTGTTTACAAACATGTGTATGCAAATATGTGTCTTGAATGAAGTGACATGTACGAAAAAGATGGATAGAAGGATGTCTGCTGGCGTTAAAACGTTAAAAACGCTTCTCTTTGATTATGTGCTAAGTTTACACTGTTCATCTTTTCCACTGTTTCGCACATATTTTCCGCGTTCGAGTTACGAAATTCATAAACTAAGAACAAACCTTTTCGTGACAGGAATGTGCGTTTCACCTCATTCACGAGAAAAAGCAAAGCGCGTATTAAAAATAATTACACCTGATGGTCGACCTATAGCATCCGAAATGCATCATGTCGTTAATAAAATATGAAAAGTTGTGACTGAAGGCGTTTTTTAATTCATACCTCCAGGAGATCACCCGTGGTCTAGGGGTAGGGTCTTTGATTCATAATCAAAAACGTCTTCGGTCCTGGGTTCGATCCCCACCACTGCCTAAATTTTGATAAATAATCATCATTGGCAGAATGAGGCTGAGTTCCTATGCCGGAAGTCTTCGGCAGACTTCCGGCATAAGAAGTCAGCCTCATTCTGCCAACGGCCTTGTCAAAGAGGGCGGAGGAGCGGATAGAGGTTCAGGGCACTCTCTTGTCCTAGAGGTGGGAAATTGCCCCTAGAGGCGGAAGAATCAGCAATGATCAACGACATGAGGATGCAGAAGGCAATGGAAACCACTGCATTAAAGACACGTAACGTGTATCCACAGGACATGTGGCCTGTAATTGAAGAAGTATCTTGATGATCTCTCCATTGGCAAAAGATTCCGGAATAGTCCCCCATTCGGATCTCCGGGAGGGGACTACCAAGGGGGAGGTTACCATGAGAAAAAGATTGAATAATCAACGAAAGGATAACGTTCTACGAGTCGGGGCGTGGAATGTCAGAAGCTTGAACGTGGTAGGGAAACTAGAAAATCTGAAAAGGGAAATGCAAAGGCTCAATCTAGATATAGTAGGGGTCAGTGAAGTGAAGCGGAAGGAAGACAAGGATTTCTGGTCAGATGAGTATCGGGTAATATCAACATCAGCAGAAAATGGTATAACAGGTGTAGGATTCGTTATGAATAGGAAGGTAGGGCAGAGGGTGTGTTACTGTGAACAGTTCAGTGAACGGGTTGTTCTAATCAGAATCGACAGCAGACCAACACCGACAACGGTAGTTCAGGTATACGTGCCGACGTCGCAATCTGAAGATGAACAGATAGAGAAAGTGTATGAGGATATTGAAAGGGTAAGGCAGTATGTAAAGGGGGACGAAAATCTAATAGTCATGGGCGACTGGAATGCAGTTGCAGGGGAAGGAGTAGAAGAAAAGGTTACAGGAGAATATGGGCTTGGCACAAGGAATGAAAGAGGAGAAAGACTAATTGAGTTCTGTAACAAGTTTCAGCTAGTAATAGCGAATGCCCTGCTCAAGAATCACAAGAGGAGGAGGTATACTTGGAAAAGGCGGGGAGATACGGGAAGATTTCAGTTAGATTACATCATGGACAGACAGAGATTCCGAAATCAGATACTGGATTGTAAGGCGTACCCAGGAGCAGATATAGACTCAGATCACAATATAGTATTGATGAAGAGTAGGCTGAAGTTCAAGACATTAGTCAGGAAGAATCAATACGCAAAGAAGTGGGATACGGAAGTACTAAGGAATGACGAGATACGTTTGAAGTTCTCTAACGCTATAGATACAGCAATAAGGAATAGCGCAGTAGGCAGTACAGTTGAAGAGGAGTGGACATCTCTAAAAAGGGCCATCACAGAAGTTGGGAAGGAAAACATAGGTACAAAGAAGGTAGCTGCGAAGAAACCATGGGTAACAGAAGAAATACTTCAGTTAATTGATGAAAGGAGGAAGTACAAACATGTTCCGGGAAAATCAGGAATACAGAAATACAAGTCGCTGAGGAATGAAATAAATAGGAAGTGCAGGGAAGCTAAGACGAAATGGCTGCAGGAAAAATGTGAAGACATCGAAAAAGATATGATTGTCGGAAGGACAGACTCAGCATACAGGAAAGTCAAAACAACCTTTGGTGACATTAAAAGCAACGGTGGTAACATTAAGAGTGCAACGGGAATTCCACTGTTAAATGCAGAGGAGAGAGCAGATAGGTGGAAAGAACACATTCAAAGCCTCTATGAGGGTGAAGATTTGGCAGATGTGGTAAAAGAAGAAACAGGAGTCGATTTAGAAGAGATAGAGGATCCAATATTAGAATCGAAATTTAAAAGAGCTTTGGAGGACTTACGGTCAAATAAGGCAGAAGGGATAGATAACATTCCATCAGAATTTCTAAAATCATTAGGGGAAGTGGCAACAAAACGAGTATTCACGTTGATGTGTAGAATATATGAGTCTGGCGACATACCATCTGACTTTCGGAAAAGCATCGTCCACACAATTCCGAAGATGGCAAGATCTGACAAGTGCGAGAATTATCGCTGCTGCTTACAAGAATAATATACAGAAGAATGGAAAAAAATTGAGAATGCGCTAGGTGACGATCAGTTTGGCTTTAGGAAAAGTAAAGGGACGAGAGAGGCAATTCTGACGTTAGGGCTAATAATGGAAGCAAGGCTAAAGAAAAATCAAGACACTTTCATGGGATTTGTCGACCTGGAAAAAGCGTTCGACAATATAAAATGGTGCAAGTTGTTCGAGATTCTGAAAAAAGTTGGGGTAAGCTATAGGGAGAGACGGGTCATATACAATATGTACAACAACCAAGAGGGAATAATAAGAGTGGACGATCAAGAACGAAGTGCTCGTATTAAGAAAGGCGTAAGACAAGGCTGTAGCCTTTCGCCCCTACTCTTCAATCTGTACATCGAGGAAGCAATGATGGAAATAAAAGAAAGGTTCAGGAGTGGAATTAAAATACAAGGTGAAAGGATATTAATGATACGATTCGCTGATGACATTGCTATCCTGAGTGAAAGTGAAGAAGAATTAAATGATCTGCTGAACGGAATGAACAGTCTAATGAGTACACAGTATGGTTTGAGAGTAAATCGGAGAAAGACGAAGGTAATGAGAAGTAGTAGAAATGAGAACAGCGAGAAACTTAACATCAGGATTGATGGTCACGAAGTCAATGAAGTTAAGGAATTCTGCTACCTAGGCAGTAAAATAACCAATGAAGGACGGAGCAAGGACATCAAAAGCAGGCTCGCTATGGCAAAAGAGCCATTTCTGGCCAAGAGAAGTCTACTAATTTGAAAGACCGTCCTTAATTTGAGGAAGAAATTTCTGAGGATGTACGTCCGGAGCACAGCATTGTATGGTAGTGAAACATGGACTGTGGGAAAACCGGAACAGAAGAGAATCGAAGCATTTGAGATGTGGTGCTATAGACGAATGTTGAAAATTAGGTGGACTGATAAGGTAAGGAATGAGGAGGTTCTACGCAGAATCGGAGAGGAAAGGAATATGTGGAAAACACTGATAAGGAGAAGGGACAGGATGATAGGACATGTGCTAAGACATGAGGGAATGACTTCCACGGTACTAGAGGGAGCTGTAGAGGGCAAAAACTGTAGAGGAAGACAGGGATTGGAATATGTCAAGCAAATAATTGACGACGTAGGTTGCAAGTGCTACTCTGAGATGAAGAGGTTAGCACAGGAAAGGAATTGTGGCGGGCCGCATCAAACCAGTCAGTAGACTGATGGAGGAAAAAAAAAGAAAAAAAAACCCTCCAGGATACAAATTCTGTCAGTCTTCCTGTAACTTCGTACATTCAGTGGAATGGACGAGACTTTCACATACAGTATAGCATCATAAGTGTAGAACATTGTCTTTTTACTAGGACATATGGCTAGTGGATTGAGATACTTCAGTTATTTTTGTGTTATGTGAATCATAATGACGACCACTCGCTTTCAGTGGAAACGGCTCAACTTTTACTATTATCATAGATTTTCTCATTCGGGATAGTGCACCATTTACGTTATAAGTTGTTAAATGGTTCAAATGGCTCTGAGCACTATGGGACAACTGCTGTGTTCATTAGTACCCTAGAACTTGTAACTATTTAAACCTAACTAACCTACCACACACATCCATGCCCGAGGCAGGATTCGAACCTGCGAATGTAGCGGTCGCGCGGTTCCAGACTGTAGCGCCTAGAACCGCTCCACACATCCATGCCCGAGGCAGGATTCGAACCTGCGAATGTAGCGGTCGCGCGGTTCCAGACTGTAGCGCCTAGAACCGCTTCACACATCCATGCCCGAGGCAGGATTCGAACCTGCGAATGTAGCGGTCGCGCGGTTCCAGACTGTAGCGCCTAGAACCGCTCTGCCACAGCGCTGGCCTATGGAGCCAAGTTAAGGTAATTGTCTCGAGAAATTACAATATATTTAAGCTGCCATACGTACTGGAAGTGATGCACGAAGCTTTGTCACACGTCATTGTCGAACGCTGGCGAAATACGGATCAGCGCCTCATGAAAGAAGAGCAAGAAATGCGGTTTTTCGGTGGCTTTTGTGTATTCCGTTAGTGCTCGCCTCTTTATGAACGTAGCAGATGACATTTCCAGTAATGTTCATATTTCTCGGATTCGGATATGAATGTTCAGACATTATCAGACCAATGACTATAAATAATACTTTCAGTGGCTTCCATAATTCACTGTACAGTGAAATCCCGCCAGTACACTTTCGCATCTAACGTATTTCGTGCAGAAACATTATGCTGAGGAATTTTCATCACTCTTGTTTTTCATCACTCTTGTTTTTCATCACTCTTGTTTTTCATCACTCTTGTTTTTCATCACTCTTGTTTTTCATCACTCTTGTTTTTCATCACTCTTGTTTTTCATCACTCTTGTTTTTCATCACTCTTGTTTCTCATCACTCTTGTTTCTTTTTCTCATCACTCTTGTTTTTTTTCTCATCACTCTTGTTTTTTTTCTCATCACTCTTGTTTTTCATTACAATACTGTTTTAGTTAAGAGCGAGAGCACTTTCTGCTTTCTGCCCCATAAGAAGTGTGCGATGTTGCTGGAATTTTGTCGAATATTGTTTCATTCCATTTAAAGTTAAATTTCTTTCCATGCTATACTTTGTCTCTGCTCGTCTTTTTTCACGTCATAACTGCAACTGCTCACGTCGTTGCAGGTGAGTTACTCCAGATGGCTGGACACTGCCGTCGAAGTTAAATGCGCCGATGAAAGATGCTAGCCCGTATTATCGCTCAGCCGATGTTTTTGCGTAACGCACAGCGTAAACATACCCTTATTATGTTACGTGACTGTACTCCAGACAGCTTCACGTGAAAAGAAATCCGACGAGGCTGCAGCAAACGCGGAAGAATACACGGTGTAATGTTGACATCAGTTCCGTTCTTACTCAGTGCACTGGCGCATTCGGCTGTATAATTAGAGGCGTGTTGGCACTGGGAACGCAATGTTGGCAGCAGTGGTGGCGGTCATGTTTGTCAAAGGGGAGAGGGGAGTGAGGGTCGCGGTGTTGACAGCACTGCTGTGTGTGTGTGTGTGTGTGTGTGTGTGTGTGTGTCGCTAATGACTAATTACAGCGGCTCGCGTATGGTAATTGGGGGGGTTAACGCACTGCGCGAAAACGCAGCAGGGGACGTTAAGACCCCTGGACAAGAATGTAATTAACCTCCCTGGAACAGAATCTCTCCCGTACCACTCGCAATCCCCGTGCATCGCGAAATACCCGAACGCTAAATGGAGCTGGTGGATGAAGCCTGCTGCATCTCCGCGCTTTGCATTGTAGCGGAATCTCTTCAGCAGGACGGATAGTCCACTGGCAGTGTATACACGGGGTGCCCCTAACGCTGTCGTTTTATGCAACCCGCAATGTTGTCGCTAGCCTCGAAAACCACGCGCGAGATTCTCATATTCTCTTGTTAGCTACGCGCAAACTATTACTCATTCAGAAATAATCATTAGGACTTTTTTGTAGGAAATTTAAAGTAGTTAAATTTTGCTCTGGGATTCATTTCCGCTCGAGGAAGCGGTTTCAGAGTTGTTCAAAGGAACCGACATTGCGGTAGTCATTAAATTCCATGGAGTATTTTATCCGGTTGACAAACACGTTATACTTTTACATTTCAGTTTTTATTCCTGTGACATTTCTGTTTGACGAGACCACTTTTGCTCAGGCGTTTTAAACCATGGTATGATTCCATGTATTCCATGTAAAATTTTATTCCAATGAATATTGGCCTAGTGCAATAGAAACCGCTGTCAATTGACAATTTTGTGCAACCGAAGCGGCTGTATAGAGGGTGGTCCATTGATGGTGACCGCGCCAAATATCTCACGAAATAAGCATCAAACTAAAGAACTACAAAGAACGAAACTTGTCTAGCTTGAAGGGGGAAACCAGATGGCGCTATGGTTGGCCCGCTACGTGCGCTGCCACAGGTCAAACGGATATCAACTGCGTTTTTTTTAATAGGAACCCCCATTTTTTATTACATATTCAGTAGTACGTAAAGATATACCAATGTTTTAGTTGCACCACTTTTTTCGCTTTGTGATAGATGCCGCTGTAATAGTCACAAACGTATAAGTACATGCTATCACGTAACATTCCGTCAGTGCGGACGGTATTTAGTTCGTGATACATTACCCGTGTTAAAATAGACCGTTTACCAATTGCGGAAGAGGTCGACATCGTGTTGATGTATGGCTATTGTAATGAAAATGCCCAACGGGTGTGTGCTATGTATGCTGCTCGGTATCCTGGACTACATAATCCAAGTGTCCGGACCGTTCACCGGATAGTTACGTTATTTAAGGAAACAGGAAGAGTTCAGCCACATGTGAAACGTCAACCACGACCTGCAACAAATGATGATGCCCAAGTAGGTGTTTTAGCTGCTGTCCCGTCTAACCCGCACGTCAGTAGCAGACAAATTGCGCGAGAATCGGGAATCTCAGAAACGTCGGTGTTGAGAATGCTACATCAACATTGACCCGTAGCATATTTCTATGCACCAGGAATTGCATGGCGACGACTTTGAACGTCGTGTACAGTTCTGCCACTGGGTACAAGAGAAATTACGGGACGATGACAGATTTCTGCACGCGTTCTACACTCCTGGAAATTGAAATAAGAACACCGTGAATTCATTGTCCCAGGAAGGGGAAACTTTATTGACACATTCCTGGGGTCAGATACATCACATGATCACACTGACAGAACCACAGGCACATAGACACAGGCAACAGAGCATGCACAATGTCGGCACTAGTACAGTGTATATCCACCTTTCGCAGCAATGCAGTCTGCTATTCTCCCACGGAGACGATCGTAGAGATGCTGGATGTAGTCCTGTGGAACGGCTTGCCATGCCATTTCCGCCTGGCGCCTCAGTTGGACCAGCGTTCGTGCTGGACGTGCAGACCGCGTGAGACGACGCTTCATCCAGTCCCAAACATGCTCAATGGGGGACAGATCCGGAGATCTTGCTGGCCAGGGTAGTTGACTTACACCTTCTAGAGCACGTTGGGTGGCACGGGATACATGCGGACGTGCATTGTCCTGTTGGAACAGCAAGTTCCCTTGCCGGTCTAGGAATGGTAGAACGATGGGTTCGATGACGGTTTGGATGTACCGTGCACTATTCGGTGTCCCCTCGACGATCACCAGTGGTGTATGGCCAGTGTAGGAGATCGCTCCCCACACCATGATGCCGGGTGTTGGCCCTGTGTGCCTCGGTCGTATGCAGTCCTGATTGTGGCGCTCACCTGCACGGCGCCAAACACGCATACGACCATCATTGGCACCAAGGCAGAAGCGACTCTCATCGCTGAAGACGACACGTCTCCATTCGTCCCTCCATTCACGCCTGTCGCGACACCACTGGAGGCGGGCTGCACGATGTTGGGGCGTGAGCGGAAGACGGCCTAACGGTGTGCGGGACCGTAGCCCAGCTTCATGGAGACGGTTGCGAATGGTCCTCGCCGATACCCCAGGAGCAACAGTGTCCCTAATTTGCTGGGAAGTGGCGGTGCGGTCCCCTACGGCACTGCGTAGGATCCTACGATCTTGGCGTGCATCCGTGCGTCGCTGCGGTCCGGTCCCAGGTCGACGGGCACGTGCACCTTCCGCCGACCACTGGCGACAACATCGATGTACTGTGGAGACCTCACGCCCCACGTGTTGAGCAATTCGGCGGTACGTCCACCCGGTCTCCCGCATGCCCACTATACGCCCTCGCTCAAAGTCCGTCAACTGCACATACGGTTCACGTCCACGCTGTCGCGGCATGCTACCAGTGTTAAAGACTGCGATGGAGCTCCGTATGCCACGTCAAACTGGCTGACACTGACGGCGGCGGTGCACAAATGCTGCGCAGCTAGCGCCATTCGACGGCCAACACCGCGGTTCCTGGTGTGTCCGCTGTGCCGTGCGTGTGATCATTGCTTGTACAGCCCTCTCGCAGTGTCCGGAGCAAGTATGGTGGGTCTGACACACCGGTGTCAATGTGTTCTTTTTTCCATTTCCAGGAGTGTATTTAGCGACGAAGCGTCATTCACCAACAGTGGTATCGTAAAGCCGCATAATATATGCACTATTGGACAACGGACAATCCACGATGGCTGTGACAAGTGGAACATCAGCGACCTTGACGGGTTAATGTATGGTACGGCTTTACAGGAGGAAGGATAATTGGCGACCATTTTATCGATGGCAATCTAAATCGTGCAATGTACGCTGATTTCCTCCGTAATGTTCTACCGATGTTCCTGCAAGATGTTCCGCTGCATGTCAGAATGGCGATGTACTTACAACACGATGGATGTCCGGCACATAGCTCGCGTGCGGTTGAAGCGGTATCGAATAGCATATTTCGTGACACGTCGATTGTTTGTTGAAGCACCAAACTGTGGCCCGCACGTTCACCGGATCTGACGTCCCCGGATATCTTTCTGTGGGGAAAGTTGAAGGGTATTTGCTATGGTGAGCCGGCTGCGGTGGCCAAGCGGTTCTAGGCGCTTCAGTCTGGAACCGCGTGACCGCTACGGTCGCAGATTCGAATCCTGCCTCGGGCATGGATGTGTGTGCTGTCCTTAGGTTAGTTAGCTTTAAGTAGTTCTAAGTTCTAGGGGACTGATGACCTCAGATGTTAAGTCCCATAGTGCTCAGAGCCATCTGAACCATTTTTTTTGCTATGGTGATCCACCGACAACGCCTGACAACATGCGTCAGCGCATTGTCAATGCATGTGCGAACATTACGGAAGGCGAACTACTCGCTGTTGAGAGGAATGTCGTTACACGTATTGCCAAATGCATTGAGGTTGACGGACATCATTTTGAGCATTTATTGCATTAATGTGGTGTTTACAGGTAATCACGCTGAAACAGCATGCGTTCTCAGAAATGATAAGTTCACAAAGGTACATGTATCGCATTGGAACAACCGAAATAAAATCTTCAAAGGTACCTACGGTCTGTATTTTAATTTAAAAAACCTACCTGTTACCAACTGTTCGTCTACAATTGTGAGCCATATGTTTGTGACTTACACAGCGCCATCTTTATCAAAGCGAAAAAAGTGGTCCAACTAAAACATTCATATTTTTTTAAGTACTACACGAATATGTAATAAAAAATGGGGGTTCCTATTTTAAAAAAACGCAGATGATATCCGTTTGACCTATGGCAGCGCCATCTAGCGGGCCAACCATAGCGTCAT
Organism: Schistocerca americana; assembly: GCF_021461395.2. Taxonomy (NCBI): domain Eukaryota; kingdom Metazoa; phylum Arthropoda; class Insecta; order Orthoptera; family Acrididae; genus Schistocerca; species Schistocerca americana. The sequence goes on along the minus strand of NC_060129.1, from coordinate 202,362,132 downwards.
CTGGTTTCCCCCTTCAAGCTAGACGAATTTCGTTCTTTGTAGTTCTTCGTTTGACGCTAATTTCGTGAGATATTTGGCCCAGTCACTATCAATGGACCACCCTGTATACGACCTGTAATTAAACGTACAAAAGTTACCTTTAAACCCCCCCACCTCTCCCCCCGCTACTCTCATTCCTCACCAGTCAGGATTTCCAGTATGTTGTTTGTAGCACTGCCTCCTACACACACAAATTTTCGTCTTCACCAGCTATTCCTTTGGGCTGTCACGCGACTAGCACAGTCGACTACTTCGTTAACATTGTTCATTTAAACGTGCCCCCGAGGGTAGTGAACGGAAAACAGCTTTTGTAAATTTTACGCTAAAGCTAATTAAGTTGACAGTTCGATCCGAACTTAACCCTTGCAAGCACAGTAGTTTCCTAGACAGAAGTCCTGACGAACACAGCGGTGTAATTGTTTCTTTTATGCTGTTAGAATTCACAAACTTGTTTGATAGGTTTAACACAAACGTCAGTTTTACAGTTTTTAAGTGCTTCACTACGGCACTGCGTGTTCGTCTTAACCACATTATTTCATCTCGCGCAGGTTGCCGAAGTGTCGTCAAGTAGAGAGACTTGAAAAAGGCAGCCAAAAGACTCCAGATGGCGTCTCCCGTCCAGTATTGCCATAGGATCAGTTCATTTAATTTGAGCGATAAAGAAGAAAACAGGGAAGAGCCAAAAAAGAACTTTTTCGCGCTCATCAAACGGATCTGTGACAAAGTGTCACGGAGATGGTCAACAGATTCCCACTGGCAGACGCTGCAAGACAGGCGTTGGGCATCACACTTTGCTAGGCTAGGTAGGGTCTACTTATGTCTTCGTGAGAACTCGTATCTTGTGACAATCACACGCCAAGTTGTCACCTAGCGCCTTTATTGGTCAAGTAATAGGCACTCTGAACAGTGGACGGGAAACATCTAAAGCGGAAACACGTTTGTGAGTGCTGGTCAGCAGAGAGCTACGAACTTGTCTTATGTGTGTAGCGTCCAGCCATTGTCGCTCCGTCACAGTATGCATCAAACTGTAAGGGATACACCGTTATCGACGCTGCCGGCTCCTATCAGCCACGTACAGTTCGGTGCGCCTACAGTGTATGCCGGCCAAGAGGCAAAGCAGTGCGGCGGGTTGCCCGCCTCGGAGGCGCACCCCCGTTATCGAACTGCGCGCCTGCTGCAGCATCTGTATGCAAAGTTCGCGACGGCGAATTAAAATGGACGGCCGGGAGGCGTGGAGGGATTCTGATGCGTCATTCATACTCGTTACGTATTTTGGCTTCCAGTTTATTAAGTTAGCGGCTCTGCGTACAATAAAATGGGAATAATGAATAGTAAGAGTTAAAACCGAGCAAAGATACGTTACAACGCGATGTTGGTTGCGGCATCAACACGTTTTTGTTCCCTCCTTTTCGAAAATCTTGCTAAAACAACCGGCATAAAACACGACGTCTACCTCCCTCCCTCTCGCCACTTTTTCCACTGATCGTGTAGGGAAACTTGTAAATCTCTTGCAAACAAAAAGGTGCTGTGTAGATGTGAAATATCGTCAATGAAATAACCCTAAGTATCTAGGCTACACTTAAACTGAAATTCACATCTACAACCCGCAAGCCACCTTACACACACACACACACACACACACACACCACACCACACAAACGCACAAAATTTTTGCATCTACATGGATAATCTCTGCAAATCATATTTAAGTGCCTGGCAGAGGGTTCATCGAACCACCTTCACAATTCTCTATTACTCCAATCTCGTACAGCGCGCGGAAAGAGCGAACACCTATATCTTTCCGTACGAGCTCTGATTTCCCTTATTTTATAGTGGTGATCGTTTCTCCCTATGTAGGCCGGCGTCAACAAAATAATGTCGCATTCGGAGGAGAAAGCTGGTGTTTGGAATTTCGTGAGAAGATTCCGTCGTGACGAAAAACGCCTTTGTTTTTAATGATGTCCACCCCAAATCCTGTATCATTTCAGTGACACTCTCTCCCCTATCTCGCGATAACACAAAACGTGCTGCCCTTCTTTGAACTTTTTTATGTACTCCGTCAGTCCTATCTGGTAAGGATCCCACACCACGCAGCAGTATTCCAAAAGACGACGGACAAGCGTAGTGTAGGCAGTCTGCTTAGCAGATCTGATAAGTTTCCTAAGTGTCCTGCCAATGAAACGCAGTCTTTGGTTTTCCTTCCCCACGACATTTTCTGTGTGTCCCTTCCAATTTAATTTGTACGTAACTGCAAGTCCTAGGCATTTAGTTAAATTTACGGCCTTTAAATGTGACAGATTTTTCGTGTAACCGAAGTTTAACGAATTCCTTCTAGCACTCATGTGCATGACTTCATACTTTTCTTTATTTAGGTTAGATTGGCAATTTTCTCACCATACAGATATCTTTACTAAATCGTTTTTCAATTTGTTTTGATCTTCAGATGACTTTACTAGACGATAAACGACAGCATCGTCTGCAAACAACCGAAGACGGCTGCTCAGATTGTTTCCCAAATCGTTTATATAGATAAGGTACTGAAAATGGCCTGTAACACAGCTTTGGGGAACGCCAGAAATCACTTCTGATTTACTCCACGACTTTCCGTCAATTACTACGAACTGTGTCCTCTCTCGCACTAAATCATGAATCCAGTCACGTAACTGAGACGATATTCTATAAGCACGCAGTTTCCCTACAAGCCGCGTGTGTGTGGTATAGTGTCAAAAGCCTTCCGGAAATGCAGAAATACGGAATCCATTCGAAATCCCTCGTCAGAAGCACTCAACACTTCATGTGAATAAAGAGCTTGTTGTGTTTCACAGGAACGATGTTTTTTTAACCCACGTTGACTGTGTGTCAATAGACCGTTTGCTTAGAGGTAATTCGTAATGTTAGAACACAACATATGTTCTAAAATCCTGCTGCATATCGACGTTATGGGCCTGTAATTTAGTGGATTACTCCTACTACCTTTCTTGAGTATTGGTGTGACCTGTGCAACTTTCCAGTCAATGGGTACGGATCTTTCGTCGCGCGAACTGTTGTATATGATTGTTAAGTATGGAGCTAATTCATCACCATACTCCGAAAGGAACCTAATTGCTATACAATCTGGACCAGAAAACTTGCTTTTCTTAAGTGATTTAAGTTGCTTCACTACTCCGAAGATATTTGCTTCTACGTTACTAATGTTGGCAGCTGTTCTCGATTCGAATTCTGGAATATATACTTCTTCTGTGAAGGCATTTCGTATGGCTGTTTGTAGTAACTCTGCTTTGGCAGCACTGTCTTCCATAGTATCTCCACTTTCTTCCCCTCTTCCCATTTCAGCTGCAGTCGCTAATCGTCGACGATTGTTGTAAGCCTATGTGTGGGATCGAATATCTCTGATTTTACATTAGTAGTATTTCTGCGAAATGTACCTACAAGGGAGCAATGTCTTGGTCCACCGTTACGAGAACAGTAATTAAGTAATTATGAAATAGGGTTTCAAAATGCTGTAAGGTTGCTCAAAAATATACTGGGTTCTTGTGAATTTCTTCGTTGTTTCCTGCCATGACGCGTTTCTGGATTATCCCATCATCTGACGACCTGATAATTAAATTTTGTAATGCGGTAGTGTATATATGATTAAATTTGAGTTAGGTAGAAGCTATGCGTGCAGAAAAAGTAGAAGACAGTTTTGTGAACATACCTACACAAACAGCTGGTCCCGACGGAGGTTCGCCGGCCGGCGTGGCCGAGCGGTTCTAGGCGCTACAGTCTGGAACCGCGCGACCGATACGGTCGCAGGTTCGAATCCTGCCTCGGACATGGATGTGTGTGATGTCCTTAGGTTAGTTAGGTTTAAGTTCTTCTAAGTTCTAGGGGACTGATGACCTCAGCAGTCAAGTCCCATAGTGCTCAGAGCCATTTGAACCATTTTGAACCGGCGGAGGTCCGAGTCCTCCCTCGGGCATAGGTGTGTGTGTTTGTCCTTAGGATAATTTAGCTTAAGTAGTGTGTAAGCTTAGGGACTGATGACCTTAGCAGTTAAGTCCCATAAGATTTCACACACATCTGAACATTTTTTTCTACACAAACAATAAGAGCGCCGTGCGAACACTCCTACGAGACCGCAGCCTTTAGCTAACAAAAATGGAAAATTCACTTGCTTTATTGCACATTGACAATTGTGGCAGTAATGTAGATATTTTAGAGGAGTTGGAACTTCACATTAACAACTGTTCAACTTCCCATTATTTGATTAATAAACAAACAGCAAGTAGCGGGAACTGGTTTTTCGGAATGTCTGATGAGTTGTTTCGGGGTCGAAATGAATAAGACAGTTGTTACCTTCCCGAGTCACTTGGAGAATCTCTTATTTGATTCATTGCCTTTTCCAAACACCTTGTTGTTACACCTGAAATAATAAACCAATTACAGCGACCCGACGTGAGCAATGTACCCCACTTCGTTAAGTAACCAATCCGTGACGTTATGTATGAACCTAATGTATCCTTTGGTCTTATCATAAAATTCATATTTGTGAATTAGACAATTTGTAGGCGTTTTTATATAGGATTTCCACTAGTTTTACGATTATTTGTAATGAATACAGACAATTTCTTTTCTGTAATGTTGTTCAGTAAATGCTTCGCAAAAATAGCCAGTGATCCGAATTGTGCACCACTGCATGATTTCAAGTTTTTGTGTAGCGTACTTGTATGCTGAGTTGTTTACTTGACCAGTACTTCCCACGTAAGACGCCCTCTGGCGGGGTCCCACGTTTTCTTCCTCACCGCGGATACTTCTGTTCGACACTACTAGTCTGGCCTTACGCTCGTTGGCTTTCGTGTCGGCATTCCAGTTTTAGCCGATGAAGCTTAAGCTTCAACTGACGATACGCAACTAGTACGTCAGTGGCGTGTTGTAAGTACTTTATAGTATGTACTGGAGGTTCACAATTTGTTACTCTCGATTGTTGTTTTATTGTAATGAGCATCATCTGACTCTTGTAACATCTATCGTATGTAAAAAGAAATTTTGTTCATTTATCACGTCACTATTCGTTTGCCGAGTCGTAACTTGTCAAAGTAATATTTCAGAGCTAGATCAGAAATGTAAGGACTATGGTATCAAGATTAGCATCTCCAAAACAAAAGTAATGTCAGTGGGAAAGAGATATAAACGGATTGAGTGCCAAATAGGAGGAACAAAGTTAGAACAGGTGGACGGTTTCAAGTACTTAGGATGCATATTCTCACAGGATGGCAAGGTAGTGAAAGAACTGGAAGCGAGGTGTAGCAAAGCTAATGCAGTGAGCGCTCAGCTACGATCTACTCTCTTCTGCAAGAAGGAAGTCAGTACCGAGACAAAGCTATCTGTGCACCGTTCAATCTTTCGACCAACTTTGCTGTATGGGAGCGAAAGCTGGGTGCATTCAGGTTACCTTATCAATAAGGTTGAGGTTACGGATATGAAAGTAGCTAGGATCACTGCAGGTACTAGTAGATGGGAACAATGGCAGGAGGGTGTCCACAATGAGGAAATCAAAGAAAAACTGGGAGTGAACTCTATAGATGTAGCAGTCAGGGCGAACAGGCTTAGATGGTGGGGTCATGTTACACGCATGGGAGAAGCAAGGTTACCCAAGAGACTCGTGGGTTCAGCAGTAGAGGGCAGGAGGAGTCGGGGTAGACCGAGGAGAAGGTACCTGGATTCGGTTAAGAATGATTTTGAAGTAATAGGCTTAACATCAGAAGAGGCACCAATGTTAGCACTGAATAGGGGATCATGGAGGAATTTTATAAGGGGGACTATGCTCCAGACTGAACTCTGAAAGGCATAATCAGTCTTATATGATGATGATGATGATGATGATGATGATGATGATATCACGTCACCAGATGATGGGATCATCCAGAAACGCTTCGTGACAGGGAACAGTAAAG